>NC_053499.1:17988268-18332018 GCF_905171775.1 Rana temporaria | reverse complement strand
ACACCCCTCTACAGTTAGAAACACAGATGAGGTCACACACAACCCCTTCAGCGCCCCCTGTGGTTAACTCCCAAACTTCAATTGTCATTTTCACAGTAAACAATGCATTTTGAATGCATGTTTTGCTGTGAAAATGACAATGGTCCCAAAAATGTGTCCGAAGTGTCCGCCATAATGTCGCAGTCACGAAAAAAAATCGCTGATCGCCGCCATTAGTAGTAAAAAAAAAAAAAAAAATTTATAAAAATGTAATAAAACTATCCCCTATGTTGTAAACGCTATAAATTTTGCGCAAACCAATCGATCAACGCTTATTGCGATATTTTTTTACCAAAAATAGGTAGAAGAATACGTATCGGCTTAAACTGAGGAAAAAAAAAGTTTTTTTTATATATTTTTGGGGGATATTTATTATAGCAAAAAGTAAAAAATATTGCAATTTTTTCAAAATTGTCGCTCTATTTTTGTTTATAGAGCAAAAAAAAAAACGCAGAGGTGATCAAATACCACCAAAAGAAAGCTCTATTTGTGGGAAAAAAAGGACGCCAATTTTGTTTGGGAGCCACGTCGCACGATCGCGCAATTGTCAGTTAAAGCGACGCAGTGCCGAATCGCAAAAAGGAGCCTGGTCCTTTTAGCTGCATTTTGGACCGGGTCTTAAGTGGTTAAAAGGGAACTCCTACAGACTTGTAGCGGAGCAATAAACAAACCTAACTGTGCAGAAATTCCATTCACATCAATGTTCTTTTGTTGCATTTTTTAGATTTTTACTGCCTGATTTGATAAACTTGACATCTAATGTTCCATGTTGTTTACAGGGATCATGTGATTCCAGCTCTGGACATCCAGAACAAACAATGGTCACTTTTATGGTTCTGTGAAATTGATTGGACCATGCAGCCCATAAATATGTTCATATAGATTCAGAAATATTCAGAGTTTGTTTCCTTGTGCCTATGAAACACTCACATCCTTTGTATAGAGAGTGACAGTCACGGGTCTGTGGTCACAACACGTGGCGGCTATCCAGTCAATGGCCAGTTCTAGTCCAAAAACAAGTAAACACAAGCTAGCAGTGCCGTTCACAAATGTTTGATCGGAAAGTCCCCATTTGACATGGATTGAGATATGTGTGAAGGGCCTTTTAGTCTAAGGCACATTGTATTGCCAAAAGTATTTACACGCACATGAACTTTAATGGCATCCCAGTCTAAGGGCCAGATTCACAAATGAGATACGACGGCGTTTCTCCTGATACGCCGTCGTATCCCTGTTTCTATCTATGCGACTGATTCATAGAATCAGTTACGCATAGATATCCATAAGATCCGACAGGTGTAATTGTTTTACACTGTCGGATCTTAGGATGCAGTACCGCGGCCGCCGCTGGGGGGGGTTTGCGTCGTAAACCAGCGTCGGGTATGCAAATTAGGAGTTACGGCGGATCCACGACGGTTTTTCGCGTTCGCTACGTCGCTGCTAGTCTAGTTTCCCGTCGCAAAGTTAGTCGTTTTTTTTGGTGCCCTAACTTTAGTCAGCAAGTGTATTGCTGTCTAAAGTATGGCCGTCGTTCCCGCGTCGAAATTCAAAATTGAACGTCGTTTGCATAAGCCGTCCGGGAATACGGAAGTACGCTACGCGCGCCGCCGTTCAAAAAAAATGACGTCACGCAAAGCACGGCGGGAGTTAAGAAACGGAGCATGCGCAGTAGGTCCGGCACGGGAGCGCGCTTAATTTAAAAGGCACACGCCCATTTAAATTGGCCCGCCTTGCGCCGGAGGCCGCTGGCGTAGTTTTCATCGCAAGTGCTTGGTGAATCAGGCACTTAAGATGAAAAATTGCGGCGGTGTAACGTATCTAGGATACGTTACGCCGTCGCGATTCTACGTGAATCTGGCCCTTAGTCCGTAGGGTTCAATATTGAGGTTGCCCACCCTTCAGGAGTTCTTCCTCGCATCTCTCTCTCCTACCTTGCCCTCGGCTCTAGTATCTCCCGGTGTAGGCGGCTCAGCCTCTGGCTTCAAAACTGAGTGCGAGGGCCACATGACAAGGGCCTGGTGGGCCAGATTCAGGGGAAATCTCTGGCTTGAAGGTTGTTGTTGTTGTTTCGGCAAATGCTGGTTTTGTTGTTGTGTTTTTTTTTTTTTTTAAAGTGGCTATTCATTTTTTATTTTGATATTTTTGGCTTCAGTTCTGTCAAAATCCCGCAGTCCCATGATCTTCTGACATGCCATTCCAGTTATGAACAGTCAGCTGAATCCACTCTGTCTACCAGTCTCTGTGGTTGGAATTCCAAGCATCAAGCTGGCAGAACGGGAATAGAAGGGAAATCTTCCAATGGGGACAGTGGTTCTGCTGACTCTTGTGACAACAAGGGGGTTCCTCTCACTTCCTGTTAAAGTGGTAGTAAACTCTGTACTACTACAGGTAAGCCTATAATAAGGCTTACCTGTAGGTAAAAAGAATATCTCCTAAAGCTGTACGGTTTAGGAGTTTTTCCCCCCCGCAATAAGCCGCTGACTGCAGCGGCACATGCGCAGGGGGGTTCCACAGCTAAAGGCTCAGCAGCCGCCGGACCTTGCCTGAAAGAAGTGACGACATCCCCACTCCAGCCACCCACTGACATCTCCCTCGGCGTGGACCAGGTAAGTTCCCCATGCCTCGTTCCAAGTTAAGTATTTCATAATGAGCTAGTATGCGGTGCATACTAGCTCATTATGCCTTTTGCCTTTCAGGTATGCAAAAAAAAAACAAGCTGCTGCGGGTTTACTACCGCTTTAAGGCTATGACTGCTGCCTGCCTATGTAAATAAGGCAGATTGCCGTTCTGTCAGTAGGGAAGGCATAGATCCTGCAAAGCAGAGAGCGGGATCCACGCCTTCCCCTAGTAATGGCACCTCCCACAGTACACTAAACCACTGGCCAGGCACAGTTAACCCTTTGATCGCTCGGTGTTTAACCCCTTCCCAGCTAGTGTCATTACTACAGTGATAGTGCATATTATTAGGCGCTGAGCACTGTATTGGTGTCAGGCCCCGTACAGACGACCGAACATGTCTGCTGAAACTGGTCCGCGGACCAGTTTCAGCAGACATGTTCGGTCGTCTGTACAGCCGAGCGGACAGGATTCCAGCGTACATTTGCCCGCCGGGCCTTTTTCGAGCGGGCAAATATTTCTAAACATGTTTAGAAGCATGCCCGCTGGAATCCTGTCCGTCGGACATGTTCGGTCGTCTGTACAGACCTACCGTACATGTCCGAGCGGCCGCCATCCCTCGCATGCGTCGAATGACTTCGATGCATGCGTGGAAGCATTGAACTGCCAGGGCCGCGCACGTCGCTGCGTCATCATTGCGGCGACGGCACGGCCTCTTCGCCGCGTATCGAGTACGCGCGGATTTCTGTATGATGGTGTGTATAGCCATCATACAGAAATCTCCGGGCAGACATGTACGCTGAAAACGGTCCGGCGGACCGTTTTCATCGTACATGTTTGCCCGTCTGTACGAGGCCTTACTGTTGCCCAAAATGTGTCAGTGTCCAACTGTCCGCCGCAATATCGCAGACTCCCTATAATTCGCTGATCGCCGCCATTACTACTAAAGAATAAATAAGTAAAAATATCCCGTAGTGTTTTTTTTTTTTTTTGCTTCTGGTTAGGGGTGACTTGGGCGTCGCATGGGAGAGAGTAAAGTGGGTGCCCGAAGAGACATTTTTTTTTACCAAAAATGTTTCTAATTTTTTATTGGATGTTTTATAATAAAGTAAAACATTTATTTATTTGTTGTTTATAGCACAAAAAGTAAAGAGGTGATCAAATAGCACCAAAAGAAAACTCTATTTGTGGGGGGAAAGGACATACATTTTATTTGGGTGCAACGTCATACGGTTGTCAGATAAAGTAACCCAGTGCCGTGTCGCAAAAAATGGCCTGGTCATGAAGGGGGTAAAACCTTCAGGAGGTGATGTGGTTAAAAAAACATAGGTGCCTTTATTTATTTTTGCTGCAGATTTTGACGTTTCAGTACATTATGATGATTTGTAAAGGTTTTAATCCATTCTCTTCCTTTTTAAATATGATTGTTCTCGCCAGCTCTGGGGCGGGGTTTGAAATTCTGGGAGTTTAGCTGAACTCGCACGATTTCAAACTGGCATTTCAGTCCGACTTCAGGGGAGGAGATTTGACAGACATCTGTGCGGGTTCATGCACAGATGTCAATTGAAATCGCCCCTGAAGTCGCCAAAAGTAGTACAGAAAAGACTTTTGGGAATCGGTGCGGCGCCGCAAAGTTCGGACTGTACCATTGCTGGCAATAGGCTCCGATTTTGGCATGCGATTTGACATGTAAAATCGCATGTCTAATTGGCCCAATTGGTAGAACGTGAAGTGCATCTTAACCAATTAAGGACCGCCTCCTGCACATATACGTCGGCAGAATGGTACAGCTGGGCACATGTATGTACAGGTATGTCCTCTTTAAATGTCTAGCCGTAATGTCGCAGTCACGAAAAAAAAACGCTGATCGCCGCCATTAGTAGTAAAAAAAAAAAAAATATATAAAAATGCAATAAAACTATCCCTTATTTTGTAAACGCTAAAAATTTTGCGCAAACCAATGGATAAACGCTTATTGCGATTTTTTTTTTTTACCAAAAATAGGTTGAATAATACATATCGGCCTAAACTGAGGAATATATATATATATATATATATATATATATATATATATATATATATATATATTGGGGGGGGGGATATTTATTATAGCAAAAAGTAAAAAATATTGAATTTTTTTCAAAATTGTCGCTCTATTTTTGTTTATAGCGCAAAAAATAAAAACCGCAGAGGTGATCAAATACCACCAAAAGAAAGCTCTATTTGTGGGGAAAAAAAAGGACGGCAATTTTGTTTGGGAGCCACGTCGCACGACCGCGCAATTGTCAGTTAAAGCGACGCAGTGCCAAATCACAAAAACTGGTCAGGTCCTTTAGCTGCCTAAAGGTCCGGGTCTTAAGTGGTTAATGGGGAAGCATAAAATGGGACCCTTCTGCACAGTAAAAAAATGTGCGCAGTACCTCCAAGATTGTAAGCTCTAACGAGCAGGGTCCTCTGATTCCTCCTGTGTTGTATTGTAAATGTACTGTCTTCCCTCCTGTTGTAAAGCGCTGTGCAAACTGTTGGCGCTATATAAATTCTGTATTATAATAATAATATTACCAGGGCACACATACTCCCATAGAACATAATGGTAGTTGCAGCAGTGTCAAATTTCACCAACAGGTGGCGCTGCTATTGAGTACAACAGATCATTGTCCCCGGGCATCTCCAACCCAAGTCCCATTGACATTCATAGGGGATTGGTCGGAAGCTTTCTGAAAATCTCCTTTAATGTAAAGAAAGTTGTGTTTTGGGGGGTATAGTCCCTCCTATGAGATCTCTCACACTTATGTAAGGATTACACGTCCTCATTCTGTCATCTTCTTCTTTTTCTTCTTCTTAATGCCTTTTCACACCACATATAGATTTTCCATCATGTCATCCCTCCCCTTTCATCACCTCCCCACCCACAAGTGTGTCATAATGTCACATATTGTCATTATAGACCCCTCCTAGATGTGGTCAGCACCATCTCTTCCTTCTCTGCCGGGGATTTCTTTTTACAGCAATCTTTTTCTTTTTCTTTTTCAGCAGCCAGGAGAGAATATAGGAAAGGGTTACTATACTGGGCACATTACCTGAACTCTTTATAGTAATTAATGAGTTATTATTGCAATGTTTACCTTGATGTGAACCTGAGCCTCACCTGCCTTACCACAGGGCTTGACGCATTTGCTTTGAATTTAGGAGTCAGCTAAAAGTTTGGAGACAGATTTTTTTTTTTTTTTTTTTTTAACCCTGTCACAGCCAGGGACGTTTTTGCATTTTTTGCACACGTTAAAAAAATTATTTTAGATTACATTAAAACCCCAAACATATCTTTTCTGAAAGCAGACACCCTAGAGAATAAAATAGCAGTCGTTCCAATTTTTTATGTCACACAAATGTTCCTGTAAAGATCTAGGAAGCAAAACATTTCAGTAAAGCAACACATTAAAAGTTAATTTCAGGGGGGCATAAAAACGCAATAAATTGCCCAATATTTTTGTAAAATATAAAAGCTGAGTAAATGGATACCCAACTTGTCAAACCTTAAATAAACATGTCGGTATCCTATATTTTCCATTAGCGACGCTTTAAAAGACCCCTATAAGTTATCAGTTTAGCATTACGCAGGAGGTCTGGTGCTAGAATTATTGCTCTCATTCCGGCATATATGTTGGGGGGGTTCATGTGCTTGAGTGTATACAATTAACAACGGTAGTAAAATGCATGTGGTTACAAAAAAAAAAAAATGACTGGCTGACATCCATCCCCCCCCCGGTCTTCCTTACAGGTTCCCAGCCTCCGGCTACATGAGTGGCTGGGGGCACAATGATGTCTTCTTTTTTTTTGGCGGTGGCAGTTGGCACTGGAAGGTTTCACACTGAGCCAATATAGTGTAACTGTGAAACTGACGTATGTAACTGAATGCAGAGAGAGACCAGCTGTCAAAATTCAGCAGTGATGTCGGGGCCCGGGGTGGATGGGACCCAGCAGCTGTCCAAGAAAGAAAGGGGCAGGGCCACATACATGTAGTGACCCACCCAGATCCCATCCCATTGGCTTGTGTTTGATAGCTGCTGGGTCCTGCCCACCCCCGACATCACAGCTGAATTTTGGACAGCTGGTCTTTCTCTGCATTCCGTTACATATGTCAGTTTCACACACTCATTGGCTCTGGCAGGCGTCAAGTGCTGCTCTGCCAATGGAGTGTGGGGAAGGGAGGAGGAACACTTGTGGGTCGACGGGGCACGGTGCGATTAAATCGTCCGAATTTGCATAATAATCGGCCGATGACGATTTCTTAAAAAGGACAAATATCGGCCGATATATCGGTCGACCTCTAATTCACAGTACCTACTGGTAAGCCTTATTATTACAGAGTTTATTTTTTGTTTTTTTGGTGACAGGTTCTCTTTAATGAGACATGCAGGGTCTAAAAGACCCTGCATGTCTCCCCTGTGCTCCACTGAATGTAATGCAATGCATTACATTCTTTCTTGACCTTGATGGCTGGGAGAATTGTCAAGGGGGATCCGAAAATGACGTCTCCTGGGTAGAAGGGGAGGAGAGCGGACGTTTGTGCTTTGCACAGCGGAGCCCAGGTTGTCCTGGACCCGCCTCCAGCCTGTGACTGGACAGTGAAAGCAGCACAGTGATGAGCTCATCTCTCCGTCACTCAGCTCTCCCCTCTAATTAGGATGCCTCTTGCCAGCACATGAGCTGATTGGCTCTATGTGCTGCTTCTTTCTCTCACACTCCAGCTCTGCTGTACAGGAGCTTCAAATTTCTGATACCAGGTCACATTCAGGTACCTAAACTGCTTGCATTTAAAATGACTTATGTGTTATTGATTACAGAGATGCATTCATTTGGAGCTTGTAGGGCTGCGTGGAGTTAAAGGGGTTGTAAGGGTTCGTATTTTTTGGACCCCTACCCCCCCCCCCCCCCGTTGGAACCCACTGCTGTCAATCACATCCTATGATGCGGCCGCCGGGGGGGGGAGAGAGAGGAGTCATACACTTGGCATCTATGGATGCCTGGTGTGTGCCTGCCAAATTAACCCCCTCGGGAAAGAGCTTCCCAGAGGGGGTTAGCTTTAGCGGGGAGGAGCCGAGAGAGCCGCCGTAGGACCCCAGAACAGGAGGATCGGGGCCACTCTGTGCAAAACGACCTGCACAGTGGAGGTAAGTATAACATGTTTGTTATATAATTTTTTTTTTTTAAACAAACCTATATAACCCTTTTAAGCTTTAAAACATTTTTTTTTTTTTTTTTTTAAATAACAAACATGTTATACTTCCCTGCCCTGTGAAGTGGTTTTGCACAGAGCAGCCCCGATCCTTCTCTTGGGTCGCTCACAGGCACTTCTGGCCCCTCCATCCTTCCGGGTGCCCCCACAGCAAGCAGCTTGCTATGGGGGCTCCCCAGCAGGCGTTTTCCGAGCCGTGGCTCTGTGTGTCCATTCACACACGGAGACGCAGCTCAGCTCCTCCCCCTCTGTCTCTTGATTGGCTCACTGGCTGTGATTGAGAGCCAAGGCTCTCGTTGACATCCCTGGATCGAGAGGGGGCTCAGGTACGTATTAGGGGGGCTGCTGCACCCAGACGTTTTTTTACCTTCATGCATAGAAGAATGCGTAAAGATAAAAAACCTTATACCTTTACAACCACTTTAAGAATCTAGGCCATCATTTGTATGTCAATCACGGCACTACCTGCCTAGAGTTTGCATGTTCTCCCTGTGCCTGCATGGGTTTCCTCCAGGTACTCCGGTTTCCTCCCACACTCAAAAGACATGCTGGTAGGTTAATTGGCTCCTGTCCAAATTGGCCCTAGTATGTATGAAAGCGAGTTGGGGATCTTAGCCTGTAAGCTCCTTGAGGGACTGATGTGAATGTACAATATACGTAAAGCGCTGTGTAACTTGTTGGCGCTATAGAAGTGCCTGTAATAAATAAATCAGAATCTCTGTATTCTAAGTGGTTGTTATTTCAGCATAGTTCTTCTTTCTGAAGTCTGTGAATGAGACACTGATGGATCATGAGTACCATTTGAGGAAGCTTTGCTGTAGATCAAGGGAAGTGCAGCTTGTCTGCTTTATACGGAACATAATAAATGATTATAATTCCATGAACCCGGCGCAATTGTCTGCATGCTGAGATGCATGCTCTGTTGTCCATAGGAGTAAAGGCATCCTTTGTTGAGTCAGTGAGTCAGTCAGTCAGATCAGTCAGTCAGTGTCAGCGGTGGAGTAGGGCGCTTCGGACCTTCCGCATACGAGCCTGCTTCCACCCAGACCTGGCAGTCAGAGGCTAGGCAGCTGCTAGGCTAGACGCTCCACGAAACAAGCTCCCTGGAACCAGCATCTCGCTCTCCACGAGGACTTCTCTCTTCCGCAGGTAAGACCCTGCATCTCAGGGCCTGACATCCTGGGGATCCACTGACGGCCGTCCTTATCAGGGCAGCCGTCACACAGACCCCACACTGCGGCTTTCCATACTACCTCTCGCCGGCATCTATCGCCCGCACGGCCACCCACTTTGTGGTGGTCCCAAATCACCCCCCCTGGGTGTATTTCCGGCGTTTCTGGGTGTTCTTTCACCTCCGCGCCGGCCTGCTCCTTCTCGCGGCCGCCGCACCTTAGGAAAGCCCGCGGCTTCAGCCGCGGCCTACCGGCGCGCCGCTCTTTTTCTCCTTACACTTAATTCCTAAGCACAGTTTGCTCTGGATATTCACCCCCACACCCCCAGAGGCCCCCTGCTCAGCAACTTTATCGGTAAATAGCATTTTTACCAAGCTGACAGCCCCCCCCCCAGCCCGGGTCCTGTGCTTTGCCTGGCAGCCATTATTTTGGTACACCCAGCAGCAGTGACACCCAGCAGCAGTGACACCCCTTTTTTCCCCTCCACAAGCCGTTAGTCTTTTGATCCAGGGTTTTGAGCCGATCGCCTTTAGGGATCAGGAAGGAATTTTTTCCCTGCCGCAGCACATTGGCCAGCTTGCCCAGGGTTTTTTGCCTTCCTCTGGACCAAAAATAAAATCCCATTTCCCTTGAGCTAGGATTCTCGAATCCTCTCTCTCCCTACGCCCGCACCCCAGCCCTTGGTGACTGGCAGCAATGGTTAAGTTGCGTTACTCTGCAGAAACCATTTGGGGTCTGAGACAATTCGCTACTACATTGCCTGCCGCCACCACAATAACCTTAAAATCAGATCAACTTTTGAGGTTCGATCATCGATCGATCATCAAATATTTCAATCATTCAACACAGCTCAAGCACATATCATGTGCTTTGCTTAACACTAGATCAGCAGTTAAACACCGATCAGAAATCCATGATTTCTTACTACAATACGATCTAGACTGCCTCTTTATTACGGAAAGTTGGCTGTCAGACGATTGCAACACCATTCTCGGAGAACTGGTGCCAGCAAACTATCGCATCTTAACGGAAAATAGAATAGGGCAAAGGGGAGGAGGACTGGCGGTGATTCATAAGTCGCATATTGCAATCACTAAACCGGTCCTTCAAAATCCTCTTCCTTTCATGGAAACCCTTACGCTTCAACTTCAAGCTCATTCTCAGGAGACCGTTCATATTCTCCTCTGCTATAGGCCCCCTGGGCCCAAATCGCAGCTGATTTCAGCATTAACGGAGTTCATTTCCACCTACACCCTTAGCGGTAATCATCTTTTGCTGCTCGGGGATTTCAATTTGTGGGCTAACTCCTCACAGGATCCCATCGCGGATGCCTGCATCAACCACCTGGAAGGATTGGGACTTCAACAACTTATACGCGGACCAACGCATGCTTCAGGTCACACACTCGACCTAATTTTCAGACAAAATCTGAAAATTAATATTGTGGGAAATGAACCTTTGCCATGGACAGACCACCATGCAATCAGCTTCATAATCCCCAGAACTCCATTAGTCAGGAAAGTACCCAAGCCGGTGACAATACACTGGGCTAGATCTCAGAGGAAGCTCCACTCGGAACTCTTCAGATCCACCCTGGGAAACCGAATTGGGGCTATTCCTCCTCAGCTAGCAGCCTCAGATACTTTGGATGCCATGAATGCAGCTCTGCTACAGTCAGCCGACTTAGCAGCACCAAAGCGCAAACTTCGCAGCCGGGAAAATAAGTCCAGCTGGTTCAATAACCAACTGTCGATATTGAAGCAAGAGCGCAGAAGGGCGGAAGCCTCCTGGAAAAGAAGCCCGTCAGAAGACCACCTCAACATCTACAAAGCAGTAACTACGCGCTATCACAAGGAAATTTTCAAAGCCAAAAAACTTCACTTCTCCAGGGTGATTAACAGCGCACTGAATCGCCCTCGCGAACTCTTCAGGATGGTCACCCAGACCATGAATCCTGGATGTCTAGAAGTCCCCACTTCAGACACCCAAGAGTTCTGCAATGAACTATCGGATTTCTTCATCGACAAAATTGAGAAAATTCGGGTAAGTATTCGGCAAAACAATACTCCACTCAGCCCCGTCTTCAATCAAAACAACGACCGAACGCCTCTACAATCAACTAAGTTCACTTTGGAACCCATCTCCATCGATACAACAAAAAAACTCATTGGTCTGCTGCGCGACAGCACAGCACCGAATGACATCATTCCCACCAAGCTACTGAAGGAATGTGCCGACATCCTGGCGCCTCCGATCACGCAGCTTATAAATCAGTCATTTAAGGAAGGCATAGTGCCTTCCCCGCTGAAAGAGGGCACAATCCTGCCGATATTGAAAAAACCTTATTTGGATCCTATGGACCCAACTCACCGCCGTCCCATAACAAGTCTAAATGCTCTGTCCAAGATAATGGAGAAAGTGGTGGTAAATCAGCTGCAACAGCATCTGGACACCCACAACCTACTCGATCCATTTCAATCCGGGTTCCGCCCCGGACACGGGACAGAAACGGCCTTACTGAAAATATGGGACGATGCGCTCGAGGCCGCAGACGAAGGAGAATCATCTCTCCTGGTTCTGCTGGACCTAAGCGCTGCTTTTGACACAGTAGACCATGGATTGCTACTGAGACGACTAACAGAAGTCGCCGGAGTCTCAGAAGATGCCTTACCATGGTTCTCCTCTTTTCTAGGAAACCGATCACAAACAGTGAAACTGGGATCCTTCACGTCAGAAAAACGCACGGTGTCATGTGGGGTCCCCCAAGGATCCCCCTTATCACCAGTGCTGTTTAATATCTATCTTCGTCCTCTCTTTGATATTATCAGTAGCCATGAACTACTTTATCACTCTTATGCAGACGACACGCAGTTGTATTTTCGCATCTGCCACAAAAAGGATCATCATCTAAGTTTAGAGAATTGTCTCTCTTCAATAGAAAACTGGATGACTAAGAGTTATCTCAAACTCAATAGTGCTAAAACAGAACTCTTTATCTTCGATGCCAGTCGGAAGAAATCACCGACAACAAACTGGACACCATCTCCCATTCTGGGACAAATCATCGCCCCTAGCTCCAAAGTCAAAAGTCTGGGAGTCACGTTTGACACCTTCATGACAATGGACGCACAAATAGGGTCAGTAGTCAGCGGGGCGCACCATTTGATGCGCCTACTACGCAGACTGATTCCATTTATTCCCAAAGAAGACGTAGCAGTCGTGGTGGGATCTATCGTGAATTCCAGACTGGACTATGCAAATGCCCTTTACCTCGGGCTACCCAAGTACCAAATCGCTCGTCTCCAAGTCGTACAGAATACGGCCGCTAGACTGGTGACTGGGAAAAAATCTTGGGAATCAATCTCACCTTCACTGAGATCCCTTCACTGGCTGCCAGTGAAAGACAGAATTGCATTCAAAGCACTCTGCCTGACACATAAGTGCATCCATGGGAAGGCTCCTAGATATCTATGCGACAAGATCAAACCGCACAATTGCAGCCGCATTCTGCGTTCCACCGACCAAAATCTGGTCAAGGTTCCTATAACCAAATACAAGTCCAAAGGAGAAAGAAGGTTTGCTTTCCAGGGCCCCAGGCTTTGGAATGCTTTACCAACCAGCATTCGGTTGGAGCAAAACCACCTGTCTTTCAGAAGGCAGATCAAAACCCTGCTTTTCTGAAAGGCATGAGACACTAACAACAAGCGCCCAGAGGCGATTCAGTTCGCATGTGCCGCGCTATATAAGTTTTTCATTCATTCATTCATTCAAGGCAATAAGAGGCTTGTGTAACTCCAAATAGACTCTTTAACTGACGGCCACACCCGGCCTACAGGAGGATGAGTGTCTGTCTCATGACTGGGTCCTCGGCCATTTTCAAAGGGTGCAATCTCTCTCCCTTTCTCCCTCTCTGTGGTGATGGGCGTTCTCCGTGATGCTTCGCCCTCGCCGTGCAATGACATGTTCAGACAGCACTTGGTGCTTTTTGTATTTCTCCATGACATCCGTCCACACCCCACAGGTTCACACAGGACAAGCTGCTGCTCTTACCTTTCCGCTGCTTTTATTTATATCCCTTAAACTGTGTGCTTATCCAAACAGCGAACTTCTTCTTCTGTGCTTACTTTTGTTCTGTAAAAATATACAGTTGTCATTGTTTTGTTATATCTATTCAATTAATGTAAAGAGATGCCTGTTGATCCTGCCAGAAATGTAAAGTGGTTCTTTTTACCATAAAGCGGAACTTCAGTAATTTTTTTCATCTTTCTCATTCATCTATTAAATCTTCTGCCCTTGTTGTTTTTTTTAAAGCGGAGGTTCACCCTAAAAAACATCTATATACCATTATATCCAGCATAGCCGTACATACCGTTTTATTGTTATTTTCCCCCCGGCTTCAGGCTCCCGCGGGAGTGGGCGTTCCTAATCAGAGGTTAGATGATTGATGTCTGGTGAAAAACTTCCCCTGGCGCATAAGGCGCGTCACGAGTTTTCCGAACTCGAGTCGGCTCTATATGGCGCCTGCGCAGTCAGCTCTACACGGCGGGCGCAAGAGCCATATAGAGCCGACTCGCAGGTCGGCTACTTAAGGAAAACTGGTGATGCGCCTTATGCGCCAGGGGAAGTTTTTCACCAGACGTCAATCATCTAACCTCTGAATAGGAACGCCCACTCCCCCGTATTTATTAACATTTAACATGGGAGTCTATGGGGTGCCCAGCTTTGAAAAATTGGTGCTCCCCGGCCGTAGGTCCCCCAGACAACAAACTTTGCACACTTGTAGGGGAAGAGTGGAGCTGGCCGTTACCAGGTCCTCAAAGTCCGGGAGATCAGGCGCGGGGGGCATTTTCAGCACAAAAATTTGCTAGAAAACTCAGCTTATACTCGAGTATATACGGTACTTGTGTAGATCTGGCCATACATTTATACAATTTTCATGTTAAATTTCCTTTAGATTTACCTTCAACTATGTAGCTCCAGGGCCTGTCTGATTGCATACAAACTTTAGTGTTTAGGGTTGACCTCATATTATAAGGTTTTGGTAAAGCTAAAATAAAGGAACATTGCTAGGTTTGCTTTCAAAACCCATGTGTGGTCATGCGTCCCACGCTTGGCATACCCAAGCAAGTCTGACTCGGTGTAGAAAAATGCTGAGCCTTTTTATGTTCAGTATGAAGCTGTGCTGCACATTGAAGACAATGGCCTGGATTCAAGAAGCAATTGCGCCTGTGTAACCATAGTTACACAGCGCAATTGCTTACTTGCCCCGGCGTAACGAATGCTCCTGATTCAGGAACCTCGTTACGCCGACTGCAGCCTAAGATATGCGCGGCATAAGGCTCTTATGCCCGCATATCTTAGGCTGCATTCTTGCGATGGCCGCTAGGTGGCGTTCCCGTTGTGCTCAGCGTATAGTATGCAAATTGCATACTAACGCCGATTCACAACGTTACGCAAGCCCTGCGTACGCAGTTTACGTTGTTTCCGTACGGCGTCTTTCGCGTAAGGCTGCCCCTGCTTTTAGCAGGGGCAGCCAATGTTACGTATACCCGTCGTTCCCGCGTTGCGAAATTTCAAATTTACGTAGTTTGCGTAAGTGATTCGTGAATGGCGCTGGACGCCATTCACGTTCACTTTGAAGCAAATGACGTCCTTGTGACGTCATTTGCCGCAATGCACGTCGGGAAAGTTTCCCGACGGAGCATGCGCTCTACGATCGGCGCGGGAACGCGCCTAATTTAAATGATTCCCGCCCCCTACGGGATCATTTAAATTGCGCGCGCTTACGCCGGGCATTTTGCCGGCACGCCCACGCAATTTACGGTGCTACTGCTCCGTGAATCAAGGGCAGCGCAGTAAATTTGCGGGGGCGCAGGGCAAAAACGTTGCCCTGCGCCTCCGCAAAAAAAGCGCAAATGTACCTGAATCTACCCCAATGATCATAACACACTTTGTAGATAAAGGTGGGCCCTGTGCTGATTACTGTTGGCTTTCCAAGTACAAGGAAAGTTGATCATTTTCAGTGATTTCAGCAGATCCTAATTTTAAATGATCTCTAACTTTACATCATTGCAAGATTATTGAAAATGACACAACGTTCTGTAGTTCCCTTTTTTAAAAATGCCGTTCTGTACCTGATCCCCCTGTGTAGAAGCAGCACTTCTGATGCTACTGAAGGGTGTGGACCTCAGGCGGCTGGAGAACTGTCAATGGCATGAACTTCACGCTCCGTTGTGAACAGCAGTTGCCGCACCATGTTTAACAGATGTAGCAGCTTGACTTGGTCCCAGTGCACAGAGCCCAGTCTGTGACGAGCATCAGCAGCTGCCTACATGAGGAAAACGCAGCGATGTCAAAGTCCAGTCTATAAGCAGAGACACAGATGTCACAAGGCTGCCCTATTAGGACTGTAATTGCATTATAAGCCTGAGTTTAGTCTATTACTTTAGTGCTTATTGTCTTATATCAGCCTATATTATTTAAAGGGGAGTTCCAGGAATTTTTAATGTTTATTAAAAGTCAGCAGCTACAAAATTGTGTAGCTGCTGGCTTGTAATAAACATGCACTTACCAGCTCCACGGTCCAGCGTCGCGCCAGCCGGAGCTCCGCTCCTCTCCCCCCCCCTCCCCCCTCTCAGGCCGGCGTCCTCATTGTTACTGTGGGCACCCGGCCGTGACAGCTTTCGGCTTCACAGCTGGGCACTCACTGCGCGAGTGCCCTTGCGATATCTGGTTGCACAGGCGATCGCCTGGGACCTGTCACGTGTCCCAGGCCATCAACCTACAGGGAGGGGCCGCCAAAAGGCGATATGACGTATCACCTTAGCGGCCCCTGGGCGGAAGGAGGAAGTGAATCCCCCCCCCCCCCAATAAAAATTTGGAAAATTTTAAGGGGTGTGAACACTTTTTCACGGTGTGTGTGTGTGTGTGTGTGTGTGTATATATATACAGTACAGACCAAAAGTTTGGACACACCTTCTCATTCAAAGAGTTTTCTTTATTTTCATGACTATGAAAATTGTAGATTCACACTGAAGGCATCAAAACTATTATGAACACATGTGGAATTATACATAACAACAAAGTGTGAAACAACTGAAAATATATTTCATATTCTAGGTTCTTCAAAGTAGCCACCTTTTGCAGCAGACACATCTCTAGAACTGGTAAGAGGAGACTGTGAGAATCAGGCCTTCATGGTAGAATATCTGCTAGGAAACCACTGCTAAAGAAAGGCAACAAGCAGAAGAGACTTGTTTGGGCTAAAGAACACAAGGGATGGACATTAGACCAGTGGAAATCTGTGCTTTGGTCTGATGAGTCCAAACTTGAGATCTTTGGTTCCAACCCCCGTGTCTTTGTGCGACGCAGAAAAGGTGAACGGATGGACTCTACATGCCTGGTTCCCACCGTGAAGCATGGAGGAGGAGGTGTGATGGTGTGGGGGTGCTTTGCTGGTGACACTGTTGGGGATTTAATCAAAATTGAAGGCATACTGAACCAGCATGGCTACCACAGCATCTTGCAGCGGCATGCTATTCCATCCGGTTTGCGTTTAGTTGGACCATCATTTATTTTTCAATAGGACAATGACCCCAAACACACCTCCAGGCTGTCTAAGGGCTATTTGACCAAGAAGGAGAGTGATGGGGTGCTGCGCCAGGTGGACTACCTCTTGAAGCTCATCAAGAGAATGCCAAGAGTGTGCCAAGCAGTAATCAAAGCAAAAGGTGGCTACTTTGAAGAACCTAGAATATGAAATCTATTTTATTTATTTTTATATTTAGTTTTGATGCCTTCAGTGTGAATCTACAATTTTCATAGTCATGAAAAAAAAAAACTTTGAATGAGAAGTCTGTACTGTATATATAAAATAATATATAGCAAAACCTTTTTCCCAGGAGGTTGTCTAGGGTACATAAATGGTTTCAAGTTGTAGGTTGGGCCAAAATAATTTCTAAGCTGCCTGTAGGACTGTACTGTGGCACATCTCTGTAGAAGATCTCCCTGGGGTAACAGAATCTCATACTCACCCCATTATGGCTTACAGAAACAAGAACCTCATGCTGCTCGCCTTTTTAATGCTTATGCAATGATTCTCCTTGACCACCTTTTTGGCAGTCGTGTCGGTTGTACTCCGCTATACAGTTAGACTCTGATAAATATTTTTGCACATGATGAATTTGATGAACTTTTGGGCCATAAATATGAATCCAAAACAAACTGAATTCTTTGTTCTTGTTTCACAGGTTTTGGCACTAAAAGCAAGAAGTGGAAAGTTGTTACCAGAAGAGTATCAAGGAGGCTCATTCAGGTATGAACATCACATCTCAGACCCACGTGAAGTGATCCTAGGGTCACAGGCGCCTGGGTGCAGAAATATTTCTGGCGCCCCCACATGGGCGTGGTCATTTTTACTAACTCCTCCCCTTTACACATGTTTCTATGGCAATGACTCAACCACAGAGATGCTCCCCTACAAAGTCTTCATTACCCTGGGATCCTTACATGATCTCTTAACAATAAACAAAATACAGGAAGAGAAGCAGAGTACTTTATTGGGACCTGGAGGGGGGCCTCTCTGATGGACACAGAGAGGACTTCTGTTAGAAAGACCCCCAGACAGACTACAGACATGATACAGGAGATGGTCAGAGACTGCAGACATGATACAGGAGATGGTCAGAGACTGCAGACATGATACAAGAGATGGTCAGAGACTGCAGACATGATACAGGAGATGGTCAGAGACTGCAGACATGATACAGGAGATGGTCAGAGACCACAGACATAGTACAGGAGACGGTCAGAGACCGCAGACTTAGTACAGGGGACGGTCAGAGACTGCAGACTTAGTACAGGGGACAGTCAGAGACTGCAGACTTGGTACAGGAGACGGTCAGAGACCGCAGACTTAGTACAGGGGACGGTCAGAGACTGCAGACTTGGTACAGGGGACGGTCAGAGACTGCTGACTTAGTACAGGGGACAGTCAGAGACTGCAGACTTAGTACAGGGGACGGTCAGAGACCGCAGACTTAGTACAGGGGACGGTCAGAGACTGCAGACTTAGTACAGGGGACAGTCAGAGACTGCAGACATGATACAGGAGATGGTCAGAGACTGCAGACATGATACAGGAGATGGTCAGAGACTGCAGACATGATACAGGAGATGGTCAGAGACCACAGACTTAGTACAGGAGACGGTCAGAGACTGCAGACATAGTACAGGAGACGGTCAGAGACCGCAGACTTAGTACAGTGGACGGTCAGAGACTGCAGACTTAGTACAGGGGACAGTCAGAGACTGCAGACTTGGTATAGGAGATGGTCAGAGATTGCAGACATAATACAGGAGATGGTCAGGGACTACAGACATAGTGTTAGGAGATGGTCAGAGACACATCAGTTCTGGACACACACCTATGCTCAGAACACTAGTTATGGATGGACACAAACAAGGAGAGGAGGAGGGAGGGGAGAACTCTGCCACTTTGGCGCCCCCACCTCTGCAGGCGCCTGGGTGCAAAGCACCCTGTGCACCCTGCCTAGGATCGGTCCTGCCAGGAGGAGCCCAGCCCATCATTAAAGGAGACATCACCAAAGTAGCCATTTTGTTTGTCTTCAGTTCCGCTATTTTGTGTGTCAGTAAAATCTCCTGCTTTTTAGTAAATGTCATAGTTCTAAAAATTAATAGTCCAAAATATTTGAAAGTTACTTCAACGTAAAGTTACATAATAGTAAACCAATTTATTTTGGGCTCTTAAAAAGTTTTGTTCTTGCTTTAGCATATATTTAAACTTCTTCTGCGTGAGTTTGGAGCGGAGCACCTCACGTAAATGTCATAAAAAAGCTGGGTTTGGTTCTAGTATGTTTTGGCAAATGGCAAAATAATGCATCCTACGCGTTTCTGAGGATTTGGCTTCCCCTTCCTCAGGGGATCACACACAGCTCTAGTTTTACACAAACCATGCATTATGACAGCAGCAAAACATGAAGGGCCGGATTCAGCATTGATTTACTCCGGCGTATCTATAGATACGCCGCGTAAATTCAAAGCTGCGCCGGCGTATCTTCTTTCTGTATTCAGAAAGCAAGATACGCCGACATTAGCCAAAGATCCGACTGGCGTAAGTCTCTTACACCGTCGTATCTTAGGGTGCATATTTACGCTGGCCGCTAGGTGGCGCTTCCGTAGTTTTCAACGTAGAATATGCAAATGACCTAGATCTGCCGATTCACAAATTTACGTACGTCCGGCGCTATTTTTTTACGTTGTTTACGTTAGGCTTTTTCGGCGTAAGGTTGATCCTGCTATTATGAGGCGTACGCAATGTTAAGTATGGACGTCGTTCCCGCGTCAAATTTTTTATTTTTTACGTCGTTTGCGTAAGTCGTTCGAATGGGGCTGGACGTAATTTACATTCACGTCGAAACCAATGACGTCCTTGCGGCGTACTTTGGAGCAATGCACACTGGGAAATTCCACGGAAGGCGCATGCGCCGTTCGGGGAAAAACGTCAATCACATTGGGTCACCGTCCATTTACATAAAACACGCCCCCCTCATACTCATTTGAATTAGGCGCGCTTACGCCGGCCCCATTTACGCTACGCCGCCGCAACTTGTGGAGCAAGTGCTTTGTGAATACTGCACTTGCCCGTGTAAGTTGCGGCGGCGTAGCGTAAAAAACATACGCTACGCCCGCACAAACTTACGGCGGGCTACTTGAATCTAGCCCGAAATTTGTTCTCAGTTGCACTGACGCTGCATATAATCTCCATTTAAGAATCGCTGACATTTTGTGCAACTGAAACTGTCATGTTACATGATATTATTTTTATTATGTACTGTCTCTTTAATCCCTATCTAGTTTGACTCTTGTGGCATTCCTTAGTTTGCATGCTGCTCAGTCTCCTCCCCCTCTTTGCTGTATCAGTCATTTTTAATGCTGTAATTCATCTGACCTGTGTCTTTTCTCTATACCTGCATGTAAGAATCGTTCTTTTACCTGTTGTAACTTGCATTCTACGGATCATACGACGAATAAACATCGCCAGATCTTCTTTCATGTGAGTTGTGACTGAGTAAGCTATCTGGAAAGGTGATTTGGGATGGATAATCTCTTCAGGGCAATGAGCTCCATGTGCTACTGAAAAATACATTCATAGCCTTTGTAGCCGATTCAGAATAGTAAAAGAACGTATCCAGCAGCCTGCACAGAGATAACTGCATCACAGGACAGATCATAGTGAAGTGTAACTGTGTGTATTGCATGAGAATTCTGCATACAACCCCAGCACAGCTTTTTACAGCTCCTCACAGTATACAGACACTCTTCACTGCTACAGTCAAGCCTGTGTACTGCAGGCCATCATGAGTGGAAAGGGCTCAGTGTGTGATGAAACACCACAGCATGCACCACACAGAGAAAGCCAGGATGAGGACCCAGAGTCCACTGCATTGACCAAACGCTCTGTGAAACCCACTTGGAAGGTTATAGAGAACTATGAATCCATGAGAACTGAACTAGCAACCAGTTTGAAGCAGATTTGGGATAAAATCCTCACCCACATTGATGTGATTTCATGTCCCAGCCACGAGGTACTGCAACTAGAGGGCGCCATAAAGCATCTCTCTGCTTCATATGAACTCTACCAGACTACAAGCAAGAAATATAAAACTATTCTGCAAAGCATCAACACTGAGGAGTCCTTAGAGCAACTTAACAATGCCCAGCTTCTTAATGAGGAAAGAGAAAGCTTTATCCAGCGAACTAAAGCAAAGGCAGAAGCAAAATTAATGCTGCCACGGGACACTGTATCTCACAAATCTGTATCCACCAGACGTTCTAAAGGTTCCTCTAGATCCCGAAGTTCAAGGCACTCAACGCTTAGTGAACAGCTAATAAATGCCCGCGCCGAAGCAGAGGCTATCAAAGTACGGGCCGCATATGCAAAAAAGAGAGCAGACATGGAGGCCGAGGTTGCAGTAATGGAAACCGAGGCAGCGCATCAAAAGGCAGTAATGGAAGCCGAGGCAGCGCATCAAAAGGCAGTAATGGAAGCTCAAACGGCACGTCAAAGGGCAGCAATTGAAGCTTTAAAGGAACAGAGCAACTACGAGGCAGCTGCAGCAAAACTAAAGGTTTTGGAACAAGCTATCGGTGCAGATGAAAACGCTAGCGAAAGGGTCAGCGTCGAGGCAGATGTAGAAGATCCTTTTGAACGCACTAAGAACTATGTTCTAAACCACAGCAGTGAACACTCAATTACCTCCACGTTTCACGGCAACGCAAGGACTTCACCACATCATCAGGTAAAAGCTGTTCCAGCCACTTCCTACATGCAAACCCACCCCAGTGCAGCTCCCGACTGTCATGCTGATCCCGCATATGTCACAAAACGGCACACAAATCCGCAAGCAAGTCGCCAGCCTCCTGCTAACAGTACTGTTCCAGACCTTCACCCAACAATTCAGCTGAATGCCCTTGCTGCACCATATCTTCCCACGTCTCTTTGCAACGATACCATAAACAATGCAATCCACAACAATCAACCAGCAACCTCCTATGTAAAGTCAGAGGCAACCGATACAACAGAGGTAGTAAAGTACTTACTTCGACATGAGCTCGCCAAGTCAGGCCTAGTAAACTACGACGACCATCCTGAAAATTATAGAAGCTGGAAAGCCGCTTTCAAAAATACATTAGGCGGTATCGGTTTTACTGCCGATCGTGAGCTGGATCTGCTGATCGGGTTGCTTGGCCCACAGTCTACAGAACGTGTCAAGAGCCTCAGGTCAGTTTACATCGACAATCCAACTGCAGGTCTCACCGCAGCATGGGAGCGTCTAGAACAGACTTACGGTAGTCCTGAAGCCATAGAGAATGCATTGCTCAAACGATTGGAAAATTTCCCAAGGATATCTGGTAAGGACAATATAGAGTTCCAGAGACTCAGCGACCTTCTTCTCGAAGTCCAGCTTGCCAAATCTGACCCTAAGCTACCTGGCCTCAGTTACCTGGACACTGCTCGAGGAGTTAACCCTATCGTTTGCAAGCTTCCGCATGGCCTACAAGAAAAGTGGATCCAAGTTGGGTCATCATACAAACGGGAAAACAAGGTTTCCTTTCCCCCGTTCTCCTACTTCTGCAATTTCGTCAGGAACATTGCTGACACCAAGAACGATCCTAGTTTTGCATTCAGCGAGTTCAATACTCCCTCACCTAAAGGTGACAACCTACATACTAGCTACAGGAACCGCAGAGGTCCCGTGTCTGTTAGGAAGACAGACATTATTCCCACTCCCGCCCCAAACAAGAGCGGCAAGATCGAAAACCCAAACCGATTATGTCCCATCCACAAGAAGCCTCATCCCCTCAAAAAATGTATCGGTTTCAGAAAGAAGCCCCTACACGAACGAAAGGAACTCCTAAAGACTTTTGGGGTATGTTATAGATGCTGTGCTTCCACCGATCACTTTGCCAAGGAATGTAAAACTCCTATCAAGTGCATAGAGTGCGGTTCCGAGGACCATGTGCAAGCACTCCATCCCCTTGAGTCCAATCCTTCACAACATGCAGACCTTCCTCCTGGGCAGAACCACAG
Organism: Rana temporaria; assembly: GCF_905171775.1. Taxonomy (NCBI): domain Eukaryota; kingdom Metazoa; phylum Chordata; class Amphibia; order Anura; family Ranidae; genus Rana; species Rana temporaria. The sequence goes on along the minus strand of NC_053499.1, from coordinate 18,309,343 downwards.
CGGGAAGAGTACAGATCACGTACCTAATTCCACCATGGTATTTTCTTCGTGCACTGAAGTCTGTGGGGAAGACCACTGTGACAAATCTTGCGCTAAAATATGCCTAGTGAATATTCATCACAAGGATCAGCCAGAAAAGACTTTAAGGGTGTATGCTATCTTAGACGATCAAAGCAATCGATCGCTTGCACGATCCGAACTGTTCGATCTATTTTGCACAAAAGGAGAGGTTCACCCTTACACCTTAGGCACTTGTAGTGGAACTACAGAGGTTTTTGGAAGAAGGGCTCATGGATTTATTGTGTCCTCCCTAGAAAATAACCTACAATTACCCTTACCTACACTTGTAGAGTGTAACCAGATACCAGCCAACAAAGAAGAAATACCTACACCAGAAGTTGCCTTCTACCACCCTCATCTAAGGTCAATAGCCAGTGAAATCCCACCACTTGACAAAGATGCTAAAATCCTTCTTCTGCTGGGAAGAGATATTCTAAGGATCCACAAGGTACACAGGCAGGTCAGCGGACCTCCAGAGGCCCCATTCGCCCAGTACCTGGACTTAGGCTGGGTCATCATAGGCAACGTCTGTATAGGCAAAATGAAAAGGCCTACTAACATTTCTTCATTCAAGACAAATGTATTGCCAAATGGTCGTAATACTCACTTTGAGCCATGCCCACATCACTACTGGGTAAAGGAGAAGGTAACTAGCTGCAAGTTGCAACATTGCAACACAAACCTTTCCCACACCTACTATGACAGCTTTGGTTCTACAGTTTTCAATGTAAGCAGTGAAGACGACAAGTTGGCTCCTTCGGCAGAAGACAAAGAATTCCTTAAAGTAATGGACAATGAGTTCTTTCAGGAAGATTCCAATAGCTGGGTAGCACCCCTACCCTTTCGCCTCCCGAGAGAGAAGCTACCAAACAATCTACATCAAGCAGTCAAAAGATTCTCCTCCTTAAAGCGTACCTTAAGCAGGAAGCCAGAGATGGAAAGACATTTTGTGGACTTCATACAGAATATCTTTGACAGGGGTCATGCCGAACCCGCACCCCCATTGAAAGAAGGAGAAGAATGCTGGTACCTCCCTTCCTTCGGTGTGTATCACCCACGAAAGCCAGACCAAATCAGAGTTGTCTTTGACTCCAGTGCCCAACATGAAGGCTTCTCACTTAACGACATGCTCCTCACAGGGCCCAACTTGAACAACAACCTCATTGGAGTCCTAATTCGCTTTCGTCAAGAACCTGTAGCGGTGATGGCCGACATTCAACAAATGTTCCACTGCTTCATCGTCAAGGAAGATGACAGGAATTACCTCAGGTTTCTATGGCACAAGGACAACGACATCAACAAAGAGGTAATTGATTACCGAATGAGGGTGCATGTCTTTGGGAACAGCCCTTCCCCAGCTGTAGCAATCTATGGACTAAAAAAGACAGCTCAGCTTGGAGAAGCTGAGTATGGATCCGATGCTCGTCAATTTGTTGAAAGGAACTTTTACGTAGACGACGGGCTCAAATCCTTTCCTACTGCTAAAGAAGCAATTAATCTTCTTACCAGAACAAAGGAGATGCTAGCTGTAGCAAACTTGAGACTTCACAAAATTATATCTAACAGCCAAGAGCTAATTAATGCATTTCACCCTGAGGACTATGCTGCCAGTGTGAAAGACCTTGACCTTGGGTCAGACACACCCCCTATACAGAGAAGTCTAGGTCTGCTGTGGAACATCAAGGCAGACACATTCACCTTCCAGGTGTCAACCTGTGACAAACCCTTCACCAAGAGAGGAGTCTTGTCCGTAGTGAACAGCATCTACGACCCACTGGGATTTATAGCCCCAGTCACCATCCAAGGTAAGATGTTATTAAGACAGCTTACTACTGATAACATAGATTGGAACACTCCGTTACCTATTGAGAAACAACAAAGATGGGAGAAATGGAGAGGTTCTCTGAAGACATTAGAACAGCTCCAAATTCCACGTTGCTATGCCCCAGTCTCCATCTCAGCCGCTGTCCAGAGGGAAATCCATATTTTCTCAGATGCATCAGTTGAAGCTATAGCTGCAGTGGCCTATTTGAAGACCTCAGGAGTTAATGGAGACATACACTGCAACTTTGTTCTAGGCAAGACAAAGCTAACACCAAAACCCGCACATACCATACCCAGACTTGAACTTTGTGCAGCTGTGCTAGCAGTGGAAATAGCTGAAGTCATAAAGAGTGAAATGGACATTAACATTGATTCCTTCATATTTTACACAGACAGCAAGATAGTGCTTGGTTACATTTACAACCAAACTAAACAATTTTACGTGTACGTCAGCAATAGAGTAGAACGTATCAGAAGGTTCTCCTTGCCAAAGCAATGGCACCATATTCCCACTGACCTTAATCCTGCCGATTGTGGGACAAGAGCTATATCTCCAGTAGCTCTCCTCGACTGCTTGTGGCTGTCGCCTCCAAGATTTCTTTCTGAAAACTCCTACTCAATTTCCACGGACACTACCTATGAACTGGTACATCCTGACGATGATAAAGAAATCAGGTCTATGTACACCACACTGTGTACCTCTGCGAGTTCAGAACAAAAACTAAAGTCGCATCGTTTTGAACGTTTCTCAACCTGGTCATCAGCTGTTAGGGCTGTTGCTTATTTGATACACATTGCCCACTGTTTTTAACCACTTAAAGACCACAGGTGTTTTTCAGATTTGGTGTTTGCAAGACTAAAACATTTTTTTCTGCTAGAAAATTACTTAAAACCCCCAAACATTATATATTTTTTTTTTTCTAACACCCTAGAGAATAAAATGGCGGTCATTGCAATACTTTTTGTCACACCGTATTTGCGCAGCAGTCTTACAAGCGCACTTTTTTTGGAAAAAATTCACTTTTTTGAATTAAAAAAATAAGACAACAATAAATTTGGCCCAATTTTTTTATATATTGTGAAAGATAATGTTACGCCGAGTAAAATGATACCCAACATGTCACGCTTTAAAATTGCGCCCGCTCGTGGCATGGCGTCAAACTTTTACCCTTAAAAATCTAGATAGGCGACGTTTAAAAAATTCTATAAGTTGCATTTTTTGAGCTACAGAGTAGCTCTAGGGCTATAATTATTGCTCTCGCTCTAACGATCGCGGCGATACCTCACTTGTATGATTTGAACACCGTTTTCATATGCGGGCGCTACTTGCGTATGCGTTCGCTTCTGCGCGCGAGCTCGTCAGGACGGGGCGCTTTAAAAAAAATTTTTTTTTGTTTTCTCATTTAATTTTATTGATTTTATTATTTTTTACACTAAAATATAAAAAAAAAAAAAAATGATCACTTTTATTCCTATTACAAGGAATGTAAACATCCCTTGTAATAGAAAAAAGCATGACAGGTCCTCTTAAATATGAGATCTGGGGTCAAAAAGACCTCAGATCTCATATTTAGGCTTAAATGCAAAAAAAAAAAAAAAAAAAGGAAAATTTGTCATTTAAAAAAATGACAGAAAAAAAATTGTCTCTTTAAGAGGCTGGGCGGGACTGACGTTTTGACGTCACTTCCGCCCAGCAGAGCTATGAGGACGGGTGGGGGCCATCTTGCCCTCACTCAAGTCCTCACACACAAGGCGGCAGCATCGGATCTCCTCCGCCGCTACCGACGGCTCCGGTAAGCGGCGGAGGGCGCGGAAAAGCGGCGGGAGGGGGGGGGGCCCCTCTCCCGCCACCGATAACGGCGATCTCGCGGCGAATCCGCCGCGGAGACCGCCGTTATCGTTTACCGGACTGCCCACTGAAAACATGGATATCTCAGTTGTGGCAGCAGCTGCTGCCGTTACTGAGATATCCATGTTTAAAAAGAGGACGTATATATACAGTGGGTGGTCCTTAAGTGGTTAAAGGAGGTTCTGCTCGGACTTTCTCACGACCAATCACGGAATTGGTGCTTCTTCTCCCAAGTGAGTGACTTAGGCAGGAGTACCGGCTATACCTGCTATGGCGGGGAGAATATCACTATCACTATTGACTGTGCTACTGTTGAAGTCCCACGATTATAAACGATAGACTGCAGAACTCAAGCCATCTGTTTTTTGGACGTCATGTTTCATTGTTCATTTACTGCATACCTTCTTGTGTTTGCGGGTATCTCGTATCTATGGTTTACACACCAGTTTTACCTTTAACGTTTCTTCCCCTACAGGTTCAAGTTGGACTTATCTTTATATATGTAATAGACTTTGAAATCTAAAGATTTCAGGCGGGGAGTGTCATGTTACATGATATTATTTTTATTATGTACTGTCTCTTTAATCCCTATCTAGTTTGACTCTTGTGGCATTCCTTAGTTTGCATGCTGCTCAGTCTCCTCCCCCTCTTTGCTGTATCAGTCATTTTTAATGCTGTAATTCATCTGACCTGTGTCTTTTCTCTATACCTGCATGTAAGAATCGTTCTTTTACCTGTTGTAACTTGCATTCTACGGATCATACGACGAATAAACATCGCCAGATCTTCTTTCATGTGAGTTGTGACTGAGTAAGCTATCTGGAAAGGTGATTTGGGATGGATAATCTCTTCAGGGCAATGAGCTCCATGTGCTACTGAAAAATACATTCATAGCCTTTGTAGCCGATTCATAATAGAAACCAAGCTTGCCCCCTGAAGAAGGTGAGGGGGGGAATCCATCAAAAGACATTGGATGTAATATTTTACTACTTGCCAATAAAGTCTGCAATCAAACCATGCGTTTGTATGTCTTTTACTTGTTGTGCTCCTGATCCCCACAAAAGCCTTATTCATCTGGAAAACCAACACCACCCCAGGAACCTCCAAGCAGTCCAGGACCCTAACAAAGTCCCACTAAATACTGCCATAGGAGATCCACAAATTTGGCTCGCCACAAATCAATCTAAAATATAATCCTAAATCTGTCCAGTGCTACCTTCGACACCCACATATATTTGCACAGCATCCTCTTTAAAGCGGAGGTTCACCTACAAAATTTTACTTTTTTGCTAACCTATCTGCAGCCTTAATAAAGGCTTGTAGCGTTGTCATTTTTTTTTCAATGTGTACACTTACCTGTCTTCAGCCGCACTTCCGGGTCTTCTTCCTTGCGGGGAGTGGGCGTGTCGCTCCTTTTCCCCGACGGGGAGCTCTGCGCAATGTCTCCTGGGAGTGAGTGTTGATCCTCCCAGGAGACGATTGACGCGCGGGTAAAGCGCGTCATCGCCTTCCGAAAATATCCGACGGGGACTCGGCTCTTTACCGCGCTATACGGCGCCTGCCGTGTAGAGCTGACTGCTCAGGCGCCGTAAGTGCCGAGTCCCCCTCGGATATTTTCGGAAGGCGTTGACGCGCTTTACCCGCACGTCAATCATCTATGCGTCTTCTTAGGAACGCCTACTCCCCGGGGGAGCGAGAACCCGGAAGTCGGGTGAAAACAACGAACAAACGTAAGTACAGCCCGAAAAAAACAAAACAATCCAGTATACTGTTGATGTCAGCAGTATGCTGGATATAACAGTATATAGATATTTTAGGGTGAACCCCTGCTTTAAAGAGGAACTTCCCCTCCAAAAAAATGAAAAGTCAGCAGCTACAAACACTGTAGCTGCTGATTTTAGACAAAAGGACACTTGCCTCTCGAGGGATCCAGCGTCGTAATCACACGGGCCAATTCTTCGCTGGTCTTCGAACCCTGTCGCTAGCATGTTTACTAAGGGAAGCCGGCTGTGACTTCTTGTGGCTTCACACTGCGCATGTGCAAAGCCCCACTGCACCTTGTGGATGGTCCCACAGCCTTGTGGGCCCTTTGACATGTCTCAGATGGCTGCAGACATAGAGGGAAGGGGGTGTGTTGAACTTCTGTTTTAGATTGCCTAGGCCAGTGATGGCACCCCAGGTGTTTTGGAACTACATTTCCCATGATGCTCATGCACTCTGCAGTGCAATTGAGCATCATGGGAAATGTAGTTCCAAAACATCTAGGGTGCCAAGGTTCGCCATCACTGGCCTAGGCAATCTGAGTAGAATTAAGAAGGGGTACCTGTCAACTAGGTACCCCCCCAAAAAGTGTTTTCAAAAGTAGTAGAAGAGGAAGGGCGGAGGTGGAGCAGCATACCTTCCACTCTTGGGTGATGTTCCGTTTTTTAACTATGGTACATCTGGTCTTAGAGTTGCCTGCCGTAATTGAACCCAAAAAACATATTCCCTTTGTTTACATTTTTCTAGCACAGAGGTAGACTGGAAACTCGAGCGGAATAGAGAGCAGTGGCTATTTTTCCATTTTATTGCAAGTTGAAGGCCTGTGATCCCTTACAGATCTATAATAGGTCAAAGAGGAACTGATTTTATAGCTTTAGATGCTTTAAACTCTGCTGGTAAGTGGCTGCTGAGTAGAGCCAGCTGGCATCTGTGGCTGTTGATGAAAGTAATGATTTCCAGGCATGCAATGTATCTGGTCACTGCATTTACTTTGCATACATTCCGTTAATTTACATTAAAGTAGTATTTGCTGCTCTTATGTCATTTCAAAAGCAACAAAGTATAAACCAGAAATCCCTTAATGTATCAGTTCACCCAAAAATTGGTATTTTAATTTTTTTTTTTTTTAAATACTGATGCATGACGCTCAGATGTTTGTGTTAAATTATTATTATTATACAGGATTTATATAGCGCCAACAGTTTGTGCAGCGCTTTACATCAGGGAAGACAGTACAGTCACAATACAGGAGGGATCAGAGGGCCCTGCTCGTTAGAGCTTACAATCTAGAGTTAAATGCAGAATTAAATGTGTATTTCTCTTTTTATTCTTATGCGTCCTGCAGTATCTCCAATCTTGGCATGTTTGGGATCACTGGATTCAGCGCGGTAATAAACCCTCCACAGTCCTGCATCCTGGCGGTTGGACGCTCCCGGACTGAGCTGGCCATGGCAGAAGATGAGGGAGGGGAGCCCCAAATCTGCCGGAAAGTGTTGATGAGCGTTACGCTGTCCAGTGACGGTCGTCTGGTGGACGATGAACTGGCATCTATGTTCCTGGATCAGTTTCGAGCCAACTTGGAGAACCCAATCAGATGTGCCCTAGTGTGAATTATTATTATTATTATTATACAGGATTTATATAGCGCCAACAGTTTACGCAGCGCTTTACAACATCAATGAATGAATGTATATCTCTCCTCATGGAATATGTTACAGAACTACAACGTGTAGCAATTACTACAAGAGAACAAACATTGGATTAATAAAGCAAACTAACTTATTGGAAACGGCTCAGTGTGGCTTTTTTTTATGTGTTATATAAAACAGAAAATGGCTGTTCAATTGGCCTGATCAATATATATATTTAATTAGAGGTCAGCTATATTAACCTATCCATTTTGTATATATTGGTGACATCACTGCAAGAGCATCTTTCTCATTCACTAGAAACCTGTGACATCAGTGACGGTGCATCCTACCTTTTCATTAGAGACCAGTGACATCACTGTTAGTGCAGCCTATTAATTCATTAGAGACCAGTGACATCCCTGATAGTGCAGCCTATCCATTCATTAGAGACCAGTGACATCACTGTTGCAGCCTATCCATTTATTAGAGACCAGTGACATCACTGATGGTGCAGCCTATCCATTTATTAAAGCAGGGGTTGCCAAACTTTCTAAACAAGGGGTCAGTTTACTGCTCTTTAGAAATTAGGTGGATCAGATTGTGGCTCATGGGAGTAGAAAATGGTATTGGTGAAAAGAATAATGCCCCAATCGATGGTGTCAGTGGAGAAATGGGGTCCCAAGTGCCTGATAAAGGCAAGCAAAGGGCTGCAGTTTGAAAAACCACTGCATTATAAAGCAGTGTCATCCTTGACACTGCAGCTTATCCATTTATTAGAGACCAGTGACATCATGTTGTGCCAACTTTTCAAACTTATAGGATTCCTATGGCCTTTATATGTATATTTATATTTCTATATAATGTTACATATGAGCAATGAAAAACTGACTGGGGTTCTTACTGCTCACTACTCTAGCAAAAATGTAAAAACTTTTTTGAATATACTCTAAAAGACCTATGGCTTTGTATAAAAAAAATATATAAAAAGCCATACCCATCTAGATGGCTGCAGCACCGATCCCAGCAGTTGCTCTCCGCGGCCTCTAAGACTGAGAACTAAGCGATCAAACAAGACTGATCACTCAGCTCTCAGTTCTCAGCCTGCAGAGAGCTGGTGACTTGTCAGTCACCAGCTCTTTGCTCTCCCCCCCCCCCAGCACTCACTGGAGTGCTGGGCTTTGGCATGACAGCTGGCTCAGGCTCTCGGAGGCGTACCGAGAGGCTGAGCCAGCTACTGGTCCAGGCTTGTGGATGGATCCCAACCATATGGGAGCCTGGATTGGGTCTGTGTCGACTGAAAATGGGTCACAGCAGTGCAGAACAACTGCACTCCTGTGATCCATAGAAGTGTAACCAAAAAAGCTTTGGCTGTACTTCTTAATTCTAAATGTCCAGTTTTTTGGCCATGTCTTCAGTCTTTGTGCCGGAAGAAAGGCTCTCGTTGAACTCATGGATGGGGACTTTTACTTTTTGCTCCTGCCCTTTTGCATTTCACCTCTCTTTGACCTGATTTAACCAACTCATTGTCAGTGTGTCGCCGGCCTGTGTATAATAAGCCTCTTGTACGATGAAATGCTGCATTGAGTTAATATAGAAGCTATCCTCCTGTTTGGTACTAGAGCAGTGTCTCTTCCGTCAGCAACTAAATAGTGTGCGCCACTAAAATGTGTATGCCAGGCGGAGTGCCAGCCCCTGTGTCTGCCTGGCTCAATGGATCTCTTATATTGCACTGGGGCATGGCCTGTTTGTGGCGGTCGGCCAGCATTTTCCCCGTTGTATCTCTGAGCTGCTCTTGTGTATTAATTGCTGTCTTTTGTATCTGTTCCTAGGTGCGTAAATCACACTTATCCAATGCTGCTTCTCAAGCTTAAAGCTGAACTCCAGGCAACAGGCAGTTTTAGATTCTAAAGCATGGGTCTTCAAACTACGGCCCTCCAGTTGTTCAGGAACTACAATTCCCATCATGCCTAGTCATGTCTGTGAATGTCAGTGTGTTACAATGCCACATGGGATGTGTAGTTCTACAACAGCTGGAGGGCTGTAGTTTGAGGATCCCTGTTCTAAAGGATTTGTATTTCTATCCATTCAGTTCTGAGTTTTGCACAGCTCTACCGCACATAGATTTCTATCAGGCAGAGCAGGAGGTTTGAGTTTTCTCTGCTGCAGGTAAGTAACACTTGCTGGTCTTGTCCCTCCCCCAGTGAGTGACTGGACACTAAGGGCCCTTTCACACGGGGCGGATCAGTAATGATCCGCCTCCGTGTGTCCGCTTTGCTCAGCGGGGATCCTCCGTAAAATCCCCGCTGAGCCGTCGGCTGACAGGGCGGTCCCCGCACACTGTGCAGGGACCGCCCTGTCTTTCCTCCGCTCTCCCCTATGGGGGGATTGGATGAACACGGACCGCATGTCCGTGTTCACCCGATCCGATCCGCCAGACGGACGAAAAATAGGATTTTTTTCCGTCCGAAAAATCGGAGCTTTGCGGAGGCGGGTGATTACGGGTGTCAGCGGATGGTCATCCGCTGACACCCGCAATCACATAGGGACCAATGTATGTCTCGTTTTCATCCGCAACGGATGGATGAAAATGCGGACATACGGTCCCTACATGTGAAAGGGGCCTAAAAGGAGAAGCAGCAGACTGATGAGATTATCTCTCTGTCCTGCTCTTCTCCTGTAAGTATGTTCCTTGTTGGCACATGAGCACAGCTGATTGGCTCCTTGTGCTGTTTCTTACTCTCTTTCTAAGCTCTGCAGTAAAGAGGGGACTCCAGGAAGGCTAATGCCTGGTCCAAATCAGGAACTTGCGCTTCTTGCATTATAAATAAAAAAGGGGGAGGTTAATATGGGTGAGCTGTATTACGCTGGAAAGCTGCTCAGTTATAGGAATGAGTGGTGCCCCAGAACGATAGCCCAGCGAGCCACACAGTAAAGGTCAGAGGAATGGGAAGCAATATGAGTATTTGTTACAGCATACTGTACTAAGAAGAGGGGATGGGCAAGTGCATACAGTACAAGTTCACTAGAAGTCAACTAGTACTTTCATAAATACTGAATTAATACAGAGCTGCATTAATTTGTGTATTTCATATCTGCCTGGAGCTTTAACCAATCTCAGTAGCACCGTATGCACATACAGTATATATCCTGGCATTGAGGTGGTTATACTGGGATCATGATTGCTATACAGCCGCTGGATTATTCATATGCACAGGAAGGAGTCCACACCCCCCTTGCGGAGCTCTGTTCAAGCCATCATCTAAAAATGGAAAGAGTATGATAACTGCAAATTTACCAAGACATGGCCGTCCATCTAAACCAGGGGTGTCAAACTCAATTCCATTTGCGGACCGCATCAGCATTATGATTGTTCTCAAAAGGGCCGGTTGTATCTGTAAGATTAGATGTCCAGCATATCCCCTCCCCTTACATTAGATGTCAAGAGACACCCCACCATCAGAAGTTGAGTCCCCCACTCTCCCTTTCATCACAGTGCACCCCCCTTTCCTTATGCTGCTGCTGGGAAGAAGATGGATGAATTGCTTGAAAGCAGAAAGTAAGGGTCTGGAGTAGAACCAGAGGAGGGCTGGAGCTCTCCTGCAGCTGTAGGAGAGGTGCGGGGGCCATATGAAATGGCCTGGAGGGCCGGATTTGCATCGCGGGCCTTGTGTTTGACCCCTGTGATCTAAACTGACAGGCCAGGCAAGGAGAGCATTCATCAGAGAAGCAGCCAAGAGGCCCATGGTAACTCTAGAGGAGCTGCAGAGATCCACAGCTCAGGTGGGAGAATCTGTCCACAGGACAACTATTAGTAATGCTCTCCACAAATCTGGTCTTTATGGAGTGGCAAGAAGTGGCAAGAAGAAAGACATTGTTGAAAGAAAGACATAAAACAGACATAAAAAGTCCCGCTTGTAGTTTGTGAGAAGCCATGTGGGGGACACAGCAAACTTGTGAAAGAAGGTGCTCTGGTCAGATGAGACCAAAATGTAATATTTTTACCTAAAGGCAAAACACTAATAGCTGGATTCAGGAAGAAGTGCTTAATGTTAGGCAGGCGTAGCGTATCTCATATACGCTACGCTGCCGTAAGTTAGAGAGGCAAGTGCTGTATTCACAAAGCACGTGCGTCCTAAGTTACGGGGGCGTATCGTAAATGTGCCGGCGTAAGCGCGCCTAATTCAAATTGTGAAGAGGTGGGCGGGTTTTATGTAAATAAAACATGACCCCACGTAAATGACGTTTTGAACGAACGGCGCACGTAAAATTTTTAAAAATCAACGAGGTTCCGACGTCCATACGTAACATTGGCTGCGCCATCTTTTTGGTGGAATATCTTTAGGCCTGAAAACGCCTTACGTAAACAGCGTATCTTTACTGCGACGGGCAAGCGTACGTTCGGGAATAGGCGTATCTCGCTGATTTACGCATTCTACGCGTAAATCAGCGTACACGCCCCTAGCGGACGGCGGAAATAGACTGCTAAGATACGACGGCGCCGATTTAAGTGTATCTCAGTTTGAGAATACACTTAAATATACGACGGAGCAGATTCAGAGTTACGACGGTGTATCTACTGATACGCCGGCGTAACTCTACCTGAATCTGGCTATATGTGCTTTTAAAACTAACTACACATCACCCTGAGCACACCATCCCCACTGCGAAACATGGTGGTGGTAGCATTATGTTGTGGTGATGCTTTTTTTCAGCAGGGACGGGGAAGCTGATCAGAGTTGATGGGAAGATGGATGGAGACAAATACAGGACAATCTTAAAAGAAAACCTGCTAGAGTCTGCAAAAGACTTCAGACTGGGGCGGAGGTTCACCTTCCAGCAGGACAACGACCCTAAATGTACAGCCAGAGCTACAATGGAATGATATAGAGAAAAGCATATTCATGTGTTAGAATGGCCCAGTCAAGGTCCAGACCTAAATCCAATTGACAATCTGTGGCAAGACTTGAGAAATCGCGGTTCAGACGCTCTCCATCCAATCTGACAGAACTTGAGATATTTTGCAAAGAATGGGCAAAAAGTTCACTCTAGATGTGCAAAGCTGGTAGAGACATCCCCAAAAAGACTTGCAGAGCTGTAATTGCAGTGAAAGGCGGTTCTACAAAGTATTGACTCCGGGGGGCGCCATAAAAATGTACCCCAACACTTTTCACATATTTATTCGTAAAAAATGTTAATTTTTTTTATAATTTTCCTCCTACTTCACAATTATGTGCCATTTGTGTTGGTCTATCACATAAATCCCAATAAAATACATTTATGTTTTTGGTTGTAACATGAGAAAATGTGGAAAATTTCAAGGGGTATGAATACTTTTTGAAGGCACCGTAGCTTAGAATTTTAAAAGTTTATATGGGTGGAGTTACCCTTTAAAGTAGCAGGGTCGTCCCTGATAACCTTTACAAGCCGCAGGTTACTAGGGCCCGATGGAAGCTGTCTGAGTCTATATTGCTTCCTGCTTCATGCTCATATGAGCTTCATGCAGAGTACACACCCTGAATCTTCGGTGAATGGCTCCATCCATGTGGAATGCATTTTTACTGTTTGACTTAATGCAGATGCTTCACTTTCCTCATCTGCTATTTTTATCCTCGGGATGACATCCTGTGCAAAGTAAATTAGCTCCTTGGATGGGTGCCTTTGTTTTAGCTCATGTCATTGCTGTATGTAATATCTGGCCGTGCATTCAGAGTTATTATGAACTATTATTGATCTGATTCATTCCTGAGCACTTCATGGGGGACAAGAGACTTATACTTATTTTGCTGTATCGTAGATAACGAGAGGTTTTGCATTAATATTTCAGGGATACTATACAGGTCACTTGAAGTTTCTAAGCACACAACTTATAATGCACTTTTGAAGTACTACACAAGTCCCAAGTCCAGTTGTGTGATGCACATACCTCATGAAGTAAAAATAAATCTTCACTTACCTTCCCTTGCATGAGCGAAATTCTTCTCCATCTGTGTCTCACACGCTCCCCCACCCAGACACTGCAGCTCACAGTTGGAGGGTTTCAGCAGTGCAGTCAATCCAGAAAGTTGGTTAAACATTTTTTCTTACAGCCATGAGAGCATGAGGTGAGTAACTTGTATAGCGCTACAAAAGCGAACTAAATCGACTCAAGGTGCTTTTTTGCAGCCATTGTCCGCCTGTGTCTTCAGAAGAGATGGGTCTTAAGCTTCTTCCTGAAGGCCAGATAGTTTTCTTCCAAGCAGATGTCCGCATGTAGAGCGTTCCGTAGCAGGGTTCCTTGGACTGCGAATCTTCGTTTGCCTTTTGATTTGTAGCGGGTCTTGGGGATGTGAAGGATGTTCTGGTTAGTTGACCGGAGGCGGCGACTTGGGGTGTAGTGCTTTATTTTTTCGGGGGGCGTTGAGGGGCTTTTCTTTGTGTACATTTGTGGGTGAGGCAGAGGATCTTAAATGTAACACGATCCTTCACGGCTAGCCAATAGAGGGTCCTCAGGGACGGGGTGCTTGATTCCCAGTTTTTTTTCCCCAGTTACCAGTCTGGCTGCAGTGTTCTGGACGACTTGTAGATGTGAAATTTGGTATTTGGGAAGTCCTAGGTAGAGGAAGTTTGCGTAGTGGAGTTGGGAATTGATGAGTGTTCCAACTACTGCTGCTGTGTCTCCTTCCAGGATGAAGGGCATAAGTCTACGCAATAGGCAAAGAAGGTGGTGAGATCCGCTGACTACTGATCCTATTTGTGCGTCCAAAGTCATGTCTGAGTCAAAGATAACTCAGAGGCTTTTGGCTTTAGTGCTTGGGATGATGGTTTGTCCAAAGATGGTGGGTGGTGTGAACGTTGTGCTAGGGTTTTTGTTTCGGTTTGCATGGAGGAAGAGGAGTTAATCTGTGGTTACCAGATTTTCACAATTAAATAAGAAGACTGTCCCCAGTAAACAGTGACCAATAGCAACCACTAATTTATCATCTATTGGAGACAAATATTTCGGTGACGACTCTGTAACATGGAAATTCCCATTACTTTGATGAGATTTCATCTCTCTGTCTGTGGCGGCCCGTAATACAGGGCGCCGCCCCCCTAATCCAAGCGTCCGACCCCCTAATCTACATGTGGGGTGCCGAATGCATGGATTCCAAAGGAGGTTTTTTTTTTTCTCGAAGAATGTGATTAGAGCCTATTTGGCTTTAAAAAAGAGTGGACTTGGGGAGCAGAGCACACCCACTTGTGTGACAGTAGCAATAGAAAATGTGCTGTTGCCTTCCTGATTCTCCTCCAGTGGGTCCTGAGATTGCCCGAAAGGAGAGGCGATCCTATTGGCCGCCTTAGCAACGGTAGCTGAAGCTTCACTGTGGAATGCCTTTCTATAGGGTGGGTGGGAGGAGCAGAGTGATTTAGCGCTAGTGCCCCTGTGCAGTCTCCCTCCTATTTGATTCTCCGTTATTTGGCAAACTATGCAGCCGGTGCTGCCTGTCAATTACAATTAATCCGGTGGCGGTGACAACCTTAGAGCAGCAGTTCCCAGTGCGGGGAGGTAGAACCCCTGGCGGTGCCCCCCTAGATGCGTCACCCGGGGCAGGCGCCCCCCTAGTTTTGGCCCTGGCTGCCTAGGAGGAGGAGGGAAGAGTCGCACAATGGAAGCCGGGTGCATTGTTTACGCCCCCCCACCAAAAATAAATATATATACCACCAGCTGCTACTGCTGTCTGTGCATCTCCATGAAAAAGGAAGTGTGGGCAGAGGCGTATCCAGTGAAAATGGCACCTATGGCAAGCACTGAAACTGCGCCTCTGTCGAAACATTTGAAACCCATCTTTCAGATAACCTTAACAAAAAAAAAACAGCTAAAAAAAATTGTGATATTTATCATCCATTGTGATACCTTGGGTAGTGACCTATCCCCTTTATGGAGAAATCTGGGGTTTATTAGATCCCCGATCCCTCCTCTGCCCTCCATGGCCAGGTAAATGCAGAACCAATACTGGAAGTGATGAAATCTTCATCACTTAAGGCCTCAGTTTTCAGAGGAGAGCAAGAAACTGATGTTCCTCCTTCTTCTTTGTGCGCGACCAGATGGAATGGGAGAGCCTGGGAGAACAAGGGAGGGCTGTTACTGAACGCAGCAGATAGCGCTGCCATTGTCTATTAGCAAAGGTGCTGAAAAGGAGATCCTGCCTATGCTCGGGAGGAGGGAAGAAGAGACCCTTTAGACCCTGGTAAGTGCCTTGCTGCCCAGCCACTCAACAGCGCCCCCTTCATATGGTGCCCATGGCTGCCATACCCTAGATATGCCACTGAGTGTGGGACCAAAAAAAAAAGTTTTATTTATTCTCTACTATATACGAAACTAGATTGGGTATATTCAATGACGGTGCAATATCACAAATCTGGAGAGAATTCTGGTTTAAGTGAATTTTAGGGAAAAATTCTAATATTTATTTTGTTCAAACTGGCATGAGCTGAATCTGTATTTATTTAAAGCCTGAGAACCATGTCAGACGCTCTCGTTCTTATGCCAGCCAGTAGCAATAATGTCATTCTTTTATAAATTTTCATCTCATGACTTTTAGGCGTTCA
Organism: Rana temporaria; assembly: GCF_905171775.1. Lineage (NCBI taxonomy): Eukaryota > Metazoa > Chordata > Amphibia > Anura > Ranidae > Rana > Rana temporaria. Next base: position 18,293,650 of record NC_053499.1, on the reverse strand, counting down.
CCAAGAATTGTCTGTAACCAGATATCCAGTGCTCTACTTTATATGAATAAGTCACAGAATAAAAGTCTAATTTCAGTTTTTGCACGTAATTATAATAGACAGATTAGATTAAGACATAATGCCATGTCAGTCTTGCGTTTTATGCTAGCTTTTCAACAGCTAACAAATGTCTGGCCCATCTTAAAGCATTACTACAGCCAAAACTTTTTTATTTCAATTTTGGATAGAATGGGAAAGGGTTAAAACCCAAAGGATCTGTTGCTGTCTGCCTCCCCATTGGGGAGATTTTCCTACATTTTATATCTTCAGAAATACGACATGAAGTGAAAAGCTCCCAAAATTGGTGAAAAAAAATCCCACCTCTTAAAGGAGTTGCAAAGGCAGAAGGTTTATCTTAATGCATTCTATGCATTAAGATAAAAAAAACCTTGTGTGTAGCAGCCCCCCCTAATTACTTACCTGAGCCCCTTCTCTCTGCAGTGATGTCCACGAGTGTCTTAGCTGTCCCAGACACTCCTCCTGATTGGCTGAGTGACAGGAGCAGCACCATTGGCTCCCATGGCTGTCAATCAAAATCAGTCAACCAATTGGGGTGGGCAAGTCAGGGCTTCGTGTCTGAATGGATAGACAGAGCTCTGACTCCGCTCGAATGCCCCCTGTAGCAAGCTGCTGGTTGAGGGAGCATTCATCAGAGAGAGGGGCCAGGAGCAGAACAGAGGGACCCGAGAAGAGGAGGATCAGGGCTGCTCTGTTCAAAACAAACTCCACAGAGGAGGTAGGTATAATATGCTTGTTGTTATTTAAAAAAAACAAGCCTTTACAAAGTGGAACTTTACTAATAACAGTTTAATAACAATAATGTTCTTTAACCACTTGATGTCCAGAAGCAGAGACAGCTCTCTAATTAGGCAAATTAGGCGATTGCCTAAGACCTCGCACTCACAGGGGCCTCGCGGCCGCCTAATTTGCCTCTGTGCTCAATCACTGATGTCCACGCCGGCGGCTCCGCCTACCTCCACTGGGACTTTGTGGCCCAGGGGCTGACTGACAAATCGGGTACTGCCAGAGGAATAGCAGGCTCATCACTGAGCATCCCAGTCCGGTGGCAGAAGGAGCGGGACAGTGGAGGCCTGTAGGTGGTGGCAGCGACCGCATCCGGCTCCAGGTGCCATCTCTACAAGGCGAGCGTGCTGGCGGCATGTCCATATGGGACCCGCAAGTGGGCTGCTCATTCAGCCTGCGCCGCTCACCCAACCTATCTGCACCTGCCTCCAGCTAGGCTGCTCTGTGACTGAAGAGGAAGGAGCTCTGCCTCCAATCTCCTGATGCCACCAGAGAGAACGTGAGTGCCCGTGCAGCCTTCCTGTGTGCCTGGATAGGAGGAGCAGTGAGGAGACTGCATATAGAGGTAGTGTCCTTTCTATATTCCTCCTGCAGCCACTTAATGTCTGCAGGAGGGAGAGGAGAAGAAGTGAGCATTAAAGGGATGTTCCAGTCATTTTTTATGTTTATTAAAAGTCAGCAGCTACAAAAAGTGTAGCTGCTGGCTTTTAATAAACAGACACTCACCTGCTCCACGTTCCAGCGACGCGCCGGCCGGGGCTCCGCTCCTCTACCCCCCCCCCCCTCTCTGGCCGGCGTCTTCGTTCCAAGTGTGGGCATCCGGCTGTGACAGCTTTCGGCTTCACGGCTGGGCACCCACTGCGCATGCGCGAGCGTCACTGTGCATGCGGGAGCGGCACTGCGCCATCCAATTGGACAGGCGATCGCCTGGGACCTGTCACGTGTCCCAGGCGATCGCCTACAGGGAGGGGCTGCCAAAAGGCGATCTGACTATTCACCTTAGCAGCCCCTCGGCGGAAGGAGGAAGTTGGACAGGAAGTTCCACTCCTCCTGAAGCCCCCACTCCCCCCAAAAAAAAATTACATGCCAAATGTGGCATGTAAGGGGGCGAGGAGTGGATTAAGCGGAAGTTCCACTTTTGGGTGGAACTCTGCTTTAAGCGGCTGCAGGAGGAGTGTGGAAAATCAATTCTTCTATATGCGGCCGCCCACCGCTCCTCCTATCTAACTTCTTCTGCGCCCCCGTGCTCTCTGGACCCTCCTTGCGCTCCTTTCGTTTTTTTTTTATATAAATTTGGCATGAGGTTTCATCCATATCAGAACCAAAGGAGATTGTTTTTATTAGTCAAAGGACAAGTTGCAATCATCTCAAAGTCAGATCAAAATCGAATCCCGTTCATTGAAGACGCATGGAAGTCGGACCTGAAGTCGCAGGGCAAAGTCAGATCGGAAGTTGCGTGACTTTGATGTCGCGGCAGTGTGAACTGAGCCACAGGCTAGAGTCAAACATGTGCCATTCAATCTTGTAGTTAAAAAAAAGAAACTGCAGATTAAGCGATCGTTAATCTCTTCTAAAGAACGCTTTCTATGCTTTCATTACCACTAATCATCTATATTGACTTATTACACTATCAATTATTACATCGGATGGCAACTTTTATGGCAAGAATCCCTCCATCTCAGGATCTGCCAAGTAGCTCTCCATCTTGGCTAAGACAGAACTCATTGCCGGGAATGCACCTTCTACACATAAATAAATTGTTCCCGGGGCACTTTTACTACAAGGACACTGAAATGGACTGAGTGCTGCATTGTTAGAGGGAGATAAACACATCGAAATTAAACAAGGAGGTCTGGGGTATACTTGAGGCACTCTTCACCCACCGCCTAATGGAAACTTCAGCCCTTCGTAATCCCATTGTTTATCTTCTGCAGAACAGCCGTTGAAACGAGTGAAAGTTCCTCTTCTACCGAAATGCATTTCTGTCCTCTGACAATTCCACATACTACTCACTAAATTTTATGATTCAGCTGAACTGCCTTACGATGGAAAATGTTGCAAGAATGGAGGTGGATGAGTCAAGGGCCTGTCTTTACTTCTGTATCACCCACTCCTGCAGGGTCTATGAGGAATTAGGGTTGAGTCTCTCTGGACCATCATACTAGCTGTGTGCATTACCAAAAGGTAATGACATCAGTATTATGCAAGGGGGGTACCAAAATATGGAGCCCCCGAAATGACCAAAAGATAATGATGTCATTATTATGCAAGGGGTAGCCGAAATATGGAGCTCCTCAGAATGTCTAAAAGATAATATCATCATTAGTAACCCTTTCATGCCTAAGCCTATTTATGACATTTGTAGCTAGATTCATGTAGGAGAGCCTAACGTTAGGCAGGCGTAGCATATCACATATACGCTACGTATCTCTAAGGCCGGCCGGTCGTATCTATGCGGCTGATTCATAGAATCAGTTACGCATAGATATGCCTAAGATCCGACAGGTGTAAGTGACTTACACCGTCTGATCTTAGGCTGCAATTCCAGGCCGGCCGCTAGGTGGCGCTTCTGTGTCTTTATGTCAAATATGCTAATGAGCATTTACGCCGATTCAGAAACGAACGCCCGTCGCTTTTTTTTTACGCCGCTTGCGTTCTGCTTTTTCCGGTGTATAGTTACCCCTGCTATGTGAGGCATATCCTATGTTAAGTATGGCCGTCGTTCCCGCGCCGAGTTTTGAATTTTTACTTTGTTTGCGTAAGTCGATTCAGAATACGGCCGGACGCAAGATACGCTCACGCCGAAACCAATGACGTCCTAGCGGACTGCGCAGTTAAATCGGCGTGGGGACGCGCCTGATTTAAATGCTACACTCCCCCTAGCCGCGGAATTTGAATTCCGCCGGGGGATTTACGATACGCCGCCGCAAGTTTTGAGGTAAGTGCTTTCTGAATACAGCACTAGCCTCTCAAACTTGCGCCAGCGGATCGTAAATCAGATAGATTACGCGGATCTAAAGATCCGCTAATCTATCTGAATCTACCCCCAGGTGTGCCCAGGCACACCCTAATCACTCCCTGCAGTACAGATTCCCCCTGCTGCCCAGTGTCCCCTCCCACAGCATGGCTGGCTTCCCTTCTCTCCCATTGGCTACTGCAATGGGCACACATAGATGATATTTTAGGATGGGTGGGGGAAGGGGTAATGTCATTTACCGGCCCCTTCCCTTTCTGAATGAACACAGCGAGAGATCGGTATCGTGCTTTTGAGTTTTCAGGGGCACACTCTAATGCAACAGGCTGCGCACACCTATGCCCCCAGAATGATTTAAAGATAATGACATCCATATTATACAATGGGGAACCGAAACATGGAGCCTCCAGACTGACCAAAAAATAATGTCATCAGTATTATAGTAGGTTTGTAGGCAGGTTGGTAGGTTTGCAGCTGGATGCTATACTACACAATGGAGAAGAGTATGTAATGAGCGAACCAATATTTACTGCTACTCAGAAACCTCTAGGAACCCCCGGCTAATGTGGGTAAAATCCTGTCCCTTCGGTTAATGACTTCATTGCTATTTTCATGAAGCTTCAGTTTTGACATGCATTCCTTAAGGCATAGAAGTCTTTATGGCCAGCCAGGCGCATCTATACCCTCGTATATCCGCAATTATACAACCATGAAATGACCCCATAACATTACACACGTGCTGGGATATTTAAAAACTGAACTCCAGGCAAGTGTTAAAAAAAAAAAAAAGTATAAGTTAAAGGGTCACTAAAGGAAACTTTTTTTTTTGCTGAAATGACTGTTTACAGGGTATAGAGACCTAAAAGTTAACTGGTTCCTTTTAAAAATGATTACAAATAGATAAAAATCAATCATATCATTATATGTTCATGTTCCTGTGAAATAGAGAGAGACACACAGAACAAAAACAAACAAATCCAGGGCAGTGTTTTGTTTTTAAAATGAATCTGATTGGTTCTGTTAAGTTTTAGACACACAGTAATGACAGCTTAGACCACCGTGAAAAGCTCCCAGTACTGTGGTTATATGGAAACAGACAACCAGGAAGTGTGGAGATCAGAGCAGAATTACAGCAACTTCAAAGCAAAAACGAACAATAAGGACATGAAACCAGGACTGCAGTAAGGTAAAGGAAGCTATTTAGCAAAAAAAAAAAAAAATTCCTTTAGTGATCCTTTAAAGATGTACTTCGTTTGGCTGTACTTCTTCTATGGATCACAGGAGTGCAGTTCGTTCCACACTCCTGTGACCTTTTGTCAGCAGAGAGCAGGCTGAAGCCCGCTGTCGGCTGATGTCACAGATCCAGTCAAGGCTGGGAAAAGATCGCGGCCATATGGTTGGGATCCACCCACATGCCTGGACTCCCACGCCCAGTGTTGCCAACTGTCAGTATTTTTACTGGCAGCCAGTAAAAAACAGGCATTTTTCTCCTGCCAGTAAAAAGCCAGTAAGATGAAAAGGTTGCCAGTAAAAAAACATGGCTGTGATGCTTGGCTTGGAATTGGGCCCAGAGCCAGCAAGTACCTGCTACAGTGTGTTTGGGTGGTACAGACGGGGGAGCAGGTCTGGCGGAGACGGTGCCTGAGCATGTCGTGTGATGTCATAGTGCAAGGCAGCCGACTCAAGCGGCCAGAGCCTCGTGTGCGGGTCTGTGGGACGGGAGCAAGGCAAGGTGAGAGCGGGCCTGTCAGTGCTGTTTGGACTGGAGGGGGACTGAGAGGACCACCTGGCGTGGATAGAGACTGGACCAAATATCACTAGCACATTATGAAATACTCACCTTGGAACTAAGCCCTCCAGCGCTGTACTCTCACCACTGAGAAGGCTGACATCTTCCCCCGGGCCTTTTTCCCGGGTTCGCTTGCTCCCGCCGTGTGACTTGCCGGAGTTGCAATGAAGTCACTCCCGCGCATGCATGCAGGAGCCCTGAAATTCCGGCATGAAGCCCTGAAGTTACGGCAAGGTATGCTGGACTTTCAGAGCGCATGCACCAGTGGTGTCACTGGCGACATGCAGGGTGAATATCTCCTAAATGGTGCACGTTTAGGAGATATTCATTTTACCTACAGGTTTACCTGTAAATAAAAATGACCAAGCTGGGTTTACTACCGCTAACTCGGGTTTTTATTGCAGTGTCCTCACTGCTTGACCTCATAGATATGTTGAAATATACAAAGAACAAATTCACATAAAACCGATGGAGAAACAACAGATAAAACCATTAACTACACTTTACAATTCCATAAAAATGTTACAAGGGTATTTAAACAACATAGTGATGCTTTATGTTAGTGCTTAAAGGGATACTAAAGTCGTTTTTTTTTAATATTAAAAAAACAAACATGTTATACTTACCTGCTCTGTTGCAGTGGATTTGCACAGAGCAGCCCCGATCCTCCTCTTCTCGGGTCCCCTTTCTGTGCTCCTGGCCCCTACCTCCTGTTAAGTGCCCCCACAGCAATCAGCTAGCTATGGGGGCACCCGAGCCAAGTCATAGCTCTGTGTGTCCATTCAGACACAGAGCTGTGGCCTGGCCCCACCTCCTCTCTCTCCTGATTGGCTAGCTGACTTTGATTGAGAGCAGCAGGAGCCAATCTTGGATGAGAACCTTCTATCCTCAGCCAGAACACTGAAGATGGGTTGTGGATGGGTCTTTCAGCATGACAATGACCCAAACATACTGCCAAGACAACAAACGAGTGGTACCAGAACAAGCACATTAAGGAGAGCCAATGGCCCTGCTGCTGTGTCTCAGCCAATAAGGAGGGAGAATCTCAGATGGCGAGACACTCCTCATGCACATCGTTGGACAGTGATGGGGCTCGGGTAAGTATTAGGGGGCTGCTTCACACAGAAGGCTTTTTTATTTCAATGCATAGAATGCATTCGAATGCTGTCTAATTCCCCTTTTGGGATGATGCGTCTTTACTTCCAGTGTGATATTTCATATTCCCATCGCACACATTCCTGGATGAGCTCTTGAATTTGGGTGCTGTAGCAACAACCAGCTGGATACTGGTACAAGTCACAATGACCCCTTCGTCAGACATGTAATGACAAAGGGGTCCTGCGTGGCTCCGAAACGTTGCACTCTCCTTGTGTTGTGATCATGCAATAAATCATCCGTTTGGACGCTATTTACGTCGTTCCATGGTGTGCTGGCAAATATTCTCATTATTTACTTCCAGTGTGGTCACTGAAACAGGAAGTGGAAAGGGTGAGAGCTGCTGCCGCCGCATTTTATTTCTATCTCTGTGCGCAAATGTAATCTTACTTCCTCTATTGGTGTTACTGGGACAAAATATGAGGCTACATTTCTCCAGTGAGTAGAGTTTAACTTTTATCTAGACATTTAGGCCCAGATTCTCAAAAAAGCGCCTATCTTTAGGCGGGCGTAGCGTATCTCAGATACACTACGCCGCCGTAACTTAGAGCGGCAGGTCCCGTATTTAGAAACATCTTCTGCTCTAAGTTACGGTGGCGTAGTGTATCTGATAAAGCGTAAGCCCGCCTAATTCAAACTAGGCTGGTAGGGGGCGTGTTGTATGTAAATGTTTTGTGACCCCACGTAAATGACGCTTTTATCGAACTGCGCATGCGCACGCATGCTTAGTATCACATCGAATTTTCTAATTAAATTGCGCCCGCTCAATGCCTAGTCGACGTGAATGTAACTTACGTCCAGCCCCATTCACGGATGACTTACACAAATGACGTAAAACACGACGCTGTTCCGACGTTTCCGACGTCCATACCTAACATGACTTACCCCTGCTTTATGAGGGGTAACTTTACGCCGGTGTATGTCTTACGTAAACAACGTATCTTGATACGCCGGGCGCATGTACGTTCGTGAATCTGCGTATCTAGCTCATTAGCATATTCAACGCGTAAATCTACGGAAGCGCCACCTAGCAGCCAGCGTAAATTTGTGTGACCTTGTGTTGTATGCAAGGCAGGCTTGAGAGGAATTCCGTTGGGAAAACCATCGTTTTTTTTTTCCCCCGATGGGAAAACCGCTCATGTGTACAGGGCATCAGTCATGTTTTGCTTGGGGATCAAAAAACGTATTTTACTCACTGAACTGCAACTGGTTGATATTCTGTCTCTATCATTTAAAATACACCTATTATAAAAATGATAGACCCTTCATTTCTTTGTGAGCGGGCAAACTTACAAAATCTGCAGGCGATGAAAGAATTATTATAAAGGTAATGCATTAACCTGTGCAGTGCCACGCCTCATGTTTGAACACAAACAGAAAATTCTGACACCGAAATGTGAATATTTAGGCCCAGATTCTCAAAGGAGATACGCCGTCGTATCTCTGAGTCTGAGCCATCGTATCTATGCGCCTGATTCTTAGACTCAGTTATGCATAGATTTGTATTAGATCCGACCAGCGTAAGTCTCTTACGCCGTCGGATCTTAACTGCATATTTACGCTGGTCGCTAGGGGCGTGTACGCTGATTTACGCCTAGAAATATGTAAATCAGCTAGATATGCAAATTCACGAACGTACGCCCGGCCGACGCAGTACAGATACGCCGTTTACGTTAGGCTTTTCCCGGCGTAAAGTTACCCCTGCTATATGGAGGCGTACATGCGGCGTACCAATGTTAAGTATGGACGTTGTTCCCGCGGCAAATTTTGAACATTTTACGTCGTTTGTGTAAGTCGTTCGCAAATAGGGCTGGGCGTCATTTACGTTCACGTCGAAAGCATTGGCTTCTTGCGGGTTAATTTGGAGCATGCGCACTGGGATACTTTCACGGACGGCGCAAGCGTCATTTACGTGGGGTCACATAAAATTAACATAACACACTCCCACATCTACCACATTTGAATTAGGCGGGCTTACGCCGGCCTATTTACGCTACGCCGCCGCAACTTTCGTTTGAGAATACGGCACTTGCCTGTAAAACTTGCGGAGGCGTAACGTAAATAGGATACGTTACGCCTCCGCACAAAGATACGCCGATCTACGTGAATCTGGGCCTTACTCTCTACCATAGGCTGTGCATACAGGGCAATAAATGACACCATGAGACTATATGATCAATGCACATCCCATGCAGATGAAAACCACCAGGTGCAGGTGGGAAGGTTTACAATGCCTTTATATCCTAGCAATACTCGGAGAGGTTTTATGTCTTTAGAACTCCTTTAATGATTCAAGCAATATGTAAAAGTACACCCAACATCCAGCGTTCTATATTAAACCATGAAGGGGAAGACGACAGCTGTGGTCAGCTGAGGAAGCCCCAGAGAGCCTCAGCCCAGCTCACATCGAGTCATCGGAGTTCCACTTCCCTGGATACAGTTGCCATTTGTGAAACACTGCTTTGTATTTTGTGGTTTGACATCATACATCTCCAAGATCCGATTTATACAGTAAGACCTCTCTGCGGGACGATGCATCAGTCATCCTCCTGCGAGTCGATTACCCAATAATCTCTGCATTCCATCAGCCTTCTAGTGTGGCAGTCAGCCCAGTGCCGATAGACTACAGCCCTGACCTAGATCTAACAAACTTCCAAATTCTTCAAATGGAATCTACGGTGCTTTTACATTTCCTAGAAAATACACATTTGAATTATATTTGTTGTAACTGCCAAGGGACTTGCAATTGCATTTGTCCATTCTTGTGTTGTGGACTAAAATAGCTAGGTTGGTGACCCTTGTATTCTCCAGGTTGGTGACCCTTGTATTCTCCAGGTTGGTGGCCCTTGTATTCTCCAGGTTGGTGACCTTTGTATTCTCCAGGTTGGTGGCCCTTGTATTCTCCAGGTTGGTGACCCTTGTATTCTCCAGGTTGGTGACCCGTGTATTGTCCAGGTTGGTGACCCTTGTATTCTCCAGGTTGGTGCCCCTTGTATTCTCCAGGTTGGTGACCTTTGTATTCTCCAGGTTGGTGACCCTTGTATTCTCCAGGCTGGTGACCCTTGTATTCTCTAGGTTGGTGACCCTTGTATTCTCTAGGTTGGTGACCCTTGTATTCTCTAGGTTGGTGACCCTTGTATTCTCCAGGTTGGTGACCCTTGTATTCTCTAGGTTGGTGACCCTTGTATTCTCTAGGTTGGTGACCTTTGTATTCTCCAGGTTGGTAACCTCTCCAGGTTGGTGACCTTTGTATTCTCCAGGTTGGTGACTCTTGTATTCTCCAGGTTGGTGACCCTTGTATTCTCCAGGTTGGTGAACCTTCTATTCTCCAGGTTGGTGACCCTTGTGTTCTCTACTGCTGTATGCTATACAGCTTGGTCACCAACCTGACTCCCCGCCTGTGATTGGGCAGTAGAGAAACAGTGATGTGGACTCGGCAAACAGACCTTCCAAAAATGTATATTGTTATACAGGATTTAAATAGCGCTGGCAGTTTGCAATGAGCTTTGCAAAATATACTGTCCGCACCCAATCGGATGTGTAAACGTAGCCAAAAAGTTCAGTAGAGTCAGGATAGGCTACCCTAAAGAGGTGAGTGTTCAGGGATTGCCCGAAGGTGACTAGAGTAAGGCATAACTGGACAAATCGGGGTAGGGCGCTCCAGAGGATGGGAGAGGCTTTGGAGAAGTCTTGGAGGCCAGTATGGGTCCGAATCCGACCCGTCGTATCTATGCGCCTGATTCTTAGAATCAGTTACGCATAGATATCCATTAGATCCGACAGGCGTAAGTGTCCTACGCTGTCGGATCTAAACTGCATTTTTTTTTTGACTGCTAGGTGGCGCTTCCGTCGAATGCCGCGTTGAGTATGCAAATTAGCTAGATACGCAAATTGCCGAACGTACGCGCGACCGACGCAGTAAAGTTACGACGTTTACATTAGGCTTTTCCCGACGTATAGTTGCAACTGTTATATGAGGCGCAGCCAATGTTAAGTATGGCCGTCGTTCCCGCGTCGAAATTTGAAAAAGTTACGTAGTTTGCGTAAGTCGTCCGTGAATGGGGCTGGACGTCATTTACGTTCACGTCGAAACCAATGACGTCCTTTGGAGAAATGCACACTGGCAAATTCCACGGACGGCGCATGCGCCGTTCCGCAAAAACGTCAATCACATTGGGTCACAGTAATTTAACATAAAACACGCCTCCCCCTTCCACATTTGAACTAGGCGGGCTTACGCCGGCCGATTTACGATACGCCGCCGCAACTTACGGAGCAAGTGCTTTGAGAATACAGCACTTGCCCGTGTAAGTTTCGGCGGCGTAACGTAAATCAGATACGTTACGCCTGCCCAAAATTCGCGCGGAGATACGAGAATCTGGCCCACGGTGTCAGGAGGGCAGAGGTCGGTGTCAGTAGTTTTTAATTTGTATTATTTTATTCTTTATTACAATTTTATTTAGTTATTAGAATTTGTTTAGGAGCCTCGTTGGGGGGCTTTGGTGAAATATCAGGGGTTTAAACAGGGGGAATCTGCACCACACAGGCTGATTAGGGTGTGCCCAGGCACACCCGGCACACCCTGTGCGCAGGCCTATAAATGTATGTTTTTGGGTTTATTACCGCTTTAGTATAATATGAGGAACAATTCTCTCGCCTGAAATTTCTAGAGATGAATCCCCCCCCTCCTGTAGAAGGGTCACCGACCTTCCCAGCCAGACACTTGGCAGTGATGGGAATCACATCGAGAGTGATGATTTACTGGCGGTGTAAAGGAAGCGTGCTACTGATACAATGTAACACTGTACAAGCGGCTCTTCAGGAATGGACTGCGTATTTTTCTTCGTGCCGGAATGAATGTAAAGGAACAGCAGTGAATCGCCCTTTTATGAGCGGAATGAAAAGATTCCAGTCTGAGAGTTCATTTACCACGGAGCAATCACCATCTCCAGAAATATAGACCATGACACAGGATTGTCAGCCCTGTGAAATATATACAATGTATACAACATTCACACGTTTTTATAGAGGGCGCCTATGTACACTTTGCCATATAGGAAAACTATGGAGCACGGGAAACTGATCTCCGGGAATTAGACAAAATCTTCCCTTGAAGTGGAGACCCCCCCGCAGTGCAAGGGTTAAAGTGTAAATTCACCTTTTACAAAAATCCCCCTATAAAATTTCAGATCCTATAAATCAGGGGTCCTCAAACTTTTCAAACAGGGGGCCAGTTCACGGCCCCTCAGACTGTTGGGGGGCCGGACTATAGTTTAAAAAAATATGAACCTACGCACACATCTTATTTGAAGTGCAAAAAAAAACAGGAAAATACAATATTTAAAATAAAGAACAATTTTAATCAACATAAACTTATTAGTATTTCACAGACTCCCCTTATCACAGAACCCCTCCCCAACACAGACCCCCCTCATCACAGAATCCCTCCCCAACACAGACCCCCTTCATCACAGAACCCCCCATCACAGACCCCCTCATCACAGAACCCCCTCATCACGGAACTCCTCCCCAACACAGACTCCCCTCATCACATCACAGAACCCCTCCCCAACACAGACTCCCCTCATCACAGAACCCCTCCCCAACACAGATCCCCTTTATCACAGAACCCCTCCCAATACAGAACCCCCCCCATCACAAACCCCCCTCATCACAGAACCCCCCCCCAACATGAACCCCTCCCCAACACAGACTCCCCTCATCACAGAACCCCTCCCCAACACAGACCCCCCTCATCACAGAACTCCTCCCCAACACAGACTCCCCTCATCACAGAACCCCTCCCCAACACAGACCCCCCTCATCACAGAACCGCTCCCCAACACAGACCCCCTCATCACAGAACCCCTCCCCAACACAGACCCCCCTCATCACAGAACCCCTCCCCATCACAAACCCCCCTCATCACAGAACCCCTCCCCATCACAAACCCCCCTCATCACAGAACCCCTCCCCAACACAGTCTCCCCTTATCACAGAACCCCCCCATCACAGACCCCCCTCTCCATCACAGATCCCCCCATCAAAGATTCCCCCCATATTAGGCCCCCCATCTCAAAGCCCCCCCAACACAAACTTCTCTCCATCACAAAGCCCCCAATAACTGACCCCCCATCACAAAGCCCCCCAACACAAACTCCTCTATTTCACAAAGCCCCCAATAACAGACACCCCCACCACAAACTCCTCTCCATCAAAAAGCCCCCATAACAGATCCTCCCCATCAGAAAGCCCCCCAACACAAAGATTCCCCCCATATTAGGCCCCCCAACAAAGCCCCCCCCCCAACACAAATTTCCCTCCATCACAAAGACCCCAATAACTTTCCCCCCATCACAAAGCCCCCCAGCACAAACTCCTCTCCATCACAAAGCCCAGAATAACAGACCCCCCCGATCACAGACCCCCATAACAGATCCCCACCACAGACACCTCTCCATCACAGACAGGGCCCGCAAATTGAGAAAATTGAGAAGCGGGGAGGGGTCCCACCGCAAATTGAGAAGCTGGGGGGGGGGGCGAATTGAAAAGCATGGTTCGGTGCTGACGAACAAAAAAAGAAAAGAAAAGGGGATTGCCATCCGGGCCCCTAACAGGTATACTGACAAAAAAAAAGATTAAAAAAAGGGGGGTTGCTGTCCGACACATGGGGAACTCCTGGCCCCTATACAGGTATACTGACGAAAAAAAAACAAGGGGGGTTCCATCCGTGCCCCTGGGGACCTTTGGGCCCCTTACAGGTATACTGACGAAATAAAAAAAAGGGGGGTTGCCCGCGGGCCGTAGTTTGAGGACCCCTGCTCTAAATAGTACATACCCCTCGATTCCCCCGGTCTCTACAGCTTCCAAGTGCTGCAAAGTGGCAGTTTAATGGCAGCAGAGCATTGTCTCTCTATACTTCTCAGGAATATTTCTCCATCCTATTCAAATACAATGAATATTGAGCGGAGACTGGTGTCAGGAATGATCCCCCCTTATTAGCCGCCCTGCCTGTAATTACCCATCTGACATTTCCCGGCATTGATCGCCGGTGCGCGGCCGGTTACCAGGAGGAGAGAGCTAATCAGGACAAATATGAAAACGTTCTTTTATTAGGGAATGCGGGGGTCACAACTCGTGACTAATTAATGACATTTTATACCATCTCTGCTGGAGATGAGCCGACTCATTATTCCACACGGGGCTCAGTGTATTCGATTGGAGATTTACATGAACCTTCGAATTAAAGAGGACCTGTCTAATAGTGATTTTATCATATTATTTTCCCAGATGTCTTTTGGAATAAACTTCCATCTGCCGCCACCGGCGACCTGCTCCTGCTGTGATTGGACACAGCGGGAGCCAATCAACAGGTCCGACAGACGCGATGTCCCCCGAGACCCACCGATTGTTCTGAGAAGAGGCAGAACGGCGGTCTGCCTATGTAAACAAGGCAGATCACCGTTCTGTGAGAGGGGAAGAAAGAGATCTTGGCCCGGATTCATATACATTGGCGCATATTTATGCCGGCGTAGCGTATCTAATATACGCTACGCCGACGTAGCGCAGAGAGGCAAGCACCGGATTCTCAAAGCACTTGCCTCCCAAACTGCGCTGGGTTCCCTCGGCGTAAGCCGTCGTAGGTGGAAGTGTGCGTGAGCCATGCTAATGAGGCGTGACCCCATGCAAATGATGGGCCAAGCGTCATAGAAGTACTTAAAACGAACGGCGCATGCGCCGTCCTGTGGACGCATACCAGTGCGCATGCTCAGAATCACGTCGGAACTACTCCCTAAGATACGACGGATCACTGCCTACGATGTGAAGGTAACCTACGCCCAGCCCTATTCACGTACTACGTAAACGACGTAAAATACGACGGCTTGTGTTCCCTGGTCCATACCTTAGCATGAGTTGCGCCTCATATATGGGGAATAACTTTATGTCGAACGTACGACTTACGCAAACCGCGTATATTATGCACCGGGCGCAAGTACGTTCGTGAATCGGCGTATCTCCCTCATTTGCATATGTGCATAGGAAATCAATGGGAGCGGCAAATGCGCCCAGCGTAAATATGCGCCCACGATACACCGGTGTAGGCAAGTTACGTCGGTCGTAGGAAGCCTATTTTTAGGCGTATCTCAGATTGTGGGCACGGCGCACAGATACGACGGCGCATAGTTATACTTACGAGGCGTATCTCGAGATACGTCGGCGTAAGTGCTTTGTGAATCCGGGCCCTTTGTGTTTCTGCTAAGCAGGAACACAGATCTCTGTCTTTCCCCCAGTCAAAGCACCTCCCATAGTTAAGCCTCATACACACAACCGGACTTCCATGGGACAAATCCGTGGAATTTTGTCTGAAGGCCATTGGCCGTGAACTTGTTCTGCATACAGACTGGGCAGAACTGTTTCAGCCAACATACACAAAACTACATGTTGTACACTACACGTTGTTCAGCTCCTTAGCGCCACCCTTTGGACAACTTCTGCTATTGTTGTCTGATGGTTAGCATTGGTTCAGAGCATGCGTGTTTGTACTTTGGATTTTAGTCCGACAGACTTGTGAACACACGATCGGATAATCCACATTTTGTTGTCGGACAATTTGAGAGCGTGAACACCCAACATTTGTTGTCGGACATTCTGACAATTGTCCAACGGAGTATACAGACGGTCGGATTATCCGACAAAACCCTTCCATCACACAATTGTTGTCGGAGTATCCGATCGTGTGTACGGGCATTTGGAAAGCACTGCCTTTGATTGCCCCCTGATGTTAACACATTCCCTGCCAGTGTCATTAGTACAGCGACAGTGCATATTTTTAGCACTGATCACTGTATGAGTGTCACTGGTCCCCAAAAAAGTGTCATGCCGCGTACACACGATCATTTTTCAGCCTGAAAAATACGATGTTTTTCGGTATGTAGAAAAAATGTAGTTTTTTCCAACTTCATCATTAAAACACACAATCGTTTTTAAAAAATGCTCTAGCAAAGCGCGGTGACGTACAACGGCACTATAAAGTGGAAGTTCCATGCGGATGACGCCACCCTTTGGGCTGCTTTAGCTGATTCCGTGTTAGTAAAAGACGATTCGCGCTTTTCTGTCTGTTACAGCGTGATGAATGTGCTTACTCCATTATGAACGGTAGTTTTACCAGAACGAGCGCTCCCGTCTCATAACTTGCTTCTGAGCATGCGCGGATTTTTCACGTCGTTAAAGCCCACACACGATCATTTTTTACAACCCGAAAAACGACAACGTTTAAAACGTTGTGTAAAAATAGAGCATGTTCGAAAAAAAATGTGCCCGTTTTTCAGAACCCAAAAAATGCTCTGAAGCCCACACGCCATCGTTTTTAATGACATTAAAAAAAACTTTGTTTTTTCCAACCCAAAAAATGATCGTGTGTACGCGGCATTAGTGTCACTGGTCCCCAAAAAAGTGTCAGTTACAGTATGTGTCCGATTTGTACGCCGCAAGTCATTGATCGCCGCCATTTAGTAAAAAAAATTAAAATGCCATACAAATACCCCATAGTTTGTAGGCGCTATAACTTTTGCGCAAATCTATATAAGCTTATTGTTTTGTTTTTTTACCACAGATATGTAGCAGAAAACACATTGGCCTAAACTGATGAAGAAATTTGATTTTTAATATTTTTTTTTATTGGATGTGTTTTGTAGCAGAAAGTAAAACATATTGGGCTAGATTCAGGTAGCAGATACGGCGGCGTATCTCCAGATACGCCGCCGTAAATTCATATCTGTACGCCGATTCTCAAAGGCAGATACGTTCAAAAAATAGGCGTCCCCCGCCGACGTAACTTGAATACGGCGGCGTATTATTGTGTGCAATCTTACGCTGGCCGCTAGGGGCGCTTCTGTTATTTTGGGCGTAGAATATGCAAATGACCTAGATACGCCGATTCACAAACGTACGTACGCCCGGCGCAATTTATTTACGTCTTTTGCGTAAGGCTTTTTCGGTGTAAGGTTGCTCCTGCTATTAGGAGGCGCAGCCAATGTTAAGTATGGACGTCGTTCCCGCTTCGAAATTTGAATTTTTTACGTCGTTTGCGGAAGTCGTTCGCGAATAGGGCTGGACGTAATTTACATTCACGTCGAAAGCAATGACGAGTTACGGCGGAATTTTGAGCATGCGCACTAAGATTCTTTCACGAACGGCGCATGCGCCGTTCGTAAAAAACGTAAAAACCGCGGGGTCACCATTAATTTAAATAAAACACGCCCCCCTCATCATCATTTGTATTACGCGTGCTTACGCCGGCCCCATTTACGATACGCCGCCGTAAGTTAGGAGGCAAGTGCTTTGTGAATACACCACTTGCCTCTCAAACTTACGGCGGCGCAGCGTAAATACGATACGCTGCGCCGCCGTAAGATAGCGCACAGCTACCTGAATCTGGCCCATTGTTTTTGTTTTCAGCGCAAAAAATAAAAAACGCAGAGGTGATCAAATACCACCAAAAGAAATCTCTATTTGTGGGAAAAAAGGACGCCAATTTTGTTTGGGAGCCACGTCGCACGACCGCGCAATTGTCAGTTAAATCGACGCAGTGCCGAATCGCAAAAAATGGCCCGGTCATTGGGCAGCCAATTCTTCCGGGGCTGAAGTGGTTAATAAAAGTTCTGCCTAAACGTCAGCAATAACTTTGTGTCTAGACTCAGCTACGCGAACACAACAACAAACTGCCGCCATTTCTTCACACGTTATAAATAAGATTTTCTTATTGGTTTTGACACCTAATATTTTATTTCTTTTTTCTGTTTCATCCTGATATAAATGTAAATTGCATTTCATGGTGTGATATCAATAGACAGGATTATCCAACTGGCAGGAAACAAAAAAATGTAAAAGGGGCCCATAGAAGCTCATTGTGACTCACTGGCCCAGATTCTCATACATTAGCGCTGCTCCTGGGCAGCGTAATGTATGAGCTCTACATTTCACCGCCGCAGGTCTACAGGTTTAAATCCTGATTCTCAGAACACTTACCTGTAAACTTGCGGCGGTGTATCGTTAGATTGCTCGGCGCAAGCCCGCCAATTCAAATGGGGTGGGCACCATTTAAATTAGGCGCGCTCCCGCGCCGAGCGTACTGTGCATGCTCCGTCGGGTAAATTACCCGACGTGCATTGCGCTAAATGACGTCGCCCCAACGTCATTTGCCTAGATGTATACGTAAATGGCGTCCAGCGCCATTCACGGACGTCTTACGCAAACGACGTAATTTTTATTCAATTCGCCGCGGGAACGACGGCCATAGTTAACATTGGTTGCGCCTGCTAATTAGCAGGGGCAACCTTACGCGTCGGGTACGCTACGCAAACGACGTTAATTCGCTGCGTCGACCTCGCGTATGTTCGGGAATCGCCGTACTTACCTCATTTGCATAGACGACGGGGAAAAGCGACGATGCGACACCTAGCGGCGGGAAAAAAAATTACTTTTAAGATCTGACAGCATAACAGCCTTACGCTTGTCAGATCTAATGGGTACCTATGCGCAACTGATTCTAAGAATCAGTCGCATAGATACCCGGGGCCAGATGAGGAGTTACGACGGCGCTAATGGTGTTGCGCCGTCGTAACGCCTTTGAGAATCTGGGCCACTGTGTAGAGGTGGAGAGAGAATACTTTCCTTCTTAGGATGTCTGCTGACATTTCATCATTTTTGATCATTTCATGTTATTTACAGAAAACATTAAAAACATTGTAAACCCTTATATATACCCAGTGACTGGCCTCAGGTGGATACACAGAGATGAAACAAATCCTCCTAGATAAGTTGTACCTGTTTGTCTACAATCTTCTCTTCTCTGCATCTGTTCAAAGTACTGAATTTATAACGCTTGTCTGAGTTGTAAGAAAAAAAGGGGGCGGAGAGCTAAAATTACACGGTTAACGAGCGTTTTGCAATATGAGCGCTGTATTTTTAAATATCCTAACTCGGTTTGCGAATGTTGTCTCGCAAAACAAGCAGGATTCAGGCCAAAGCGGTGTGCAGTACCGCGTTTGGCCTGGGGTGGAGCCGAACGCCGCCGATGGGAAATGCACGGAAAGGCCCGAGGACAGCTCGGCTGACCTCAGCATACCTCGGAAAGGCTCGGAAACTGAGTCTTTCCGAGGTTTGCCGAGGTCAGCCAAACTGTCCTCTGGCCTTTCCTGCCGTTTCCAAGGCTCTCTGGCACCCCCCCACCTCTGGCCGCATGCGGTATTGCATGCCACTGAAGTCAATACAGAACAAATTATTTTAATTTCCATTCACTTCAACGGGGAAACACGCTTTGTTATGCGAGTGCTTTGGATTACGAACATTCTCCTGGAACGGATTATGGTCGTAATCCGAGGTTTCACTGTACTACACTTGTAGGTAGATTCACAAAGAGTTAGGTCGGCTTATCTACAGATAAGCCGACCTAACTCTGAATCTAAGCCGGCCTATGTTTCTCAAACAGAGATACACTTAAACGTACCTAAGATAGGCTGGCTTGCGCCATTCTATCTTAGGCTGCAATGTTTCTTTTGCCCGCTAGATGGCGCTGCCATTGCGGCCGGCCTAGATTATGTAAATGAGGGAATACGCCGATTCACGAGCGTACGCCGGTCCTACACCGTCGCATTACGTCGTTTCCGCACGCGATAGGCCGCCTAAAGTTATTCCATCTATGAAGTGGAATAACAATGTTAAGTATGGCCGCCGTTCCCGCCGCGAGGTTCAAATTTTTTTACGTCGTTTGCGCAAGTCGTCCTTGAATCGGGAGTTACGGCGTTTACGTCCGCGTCGAAATCAATAGGCCCGTACGGCCTACTTAGCCGCAATGCGCACTGGGAAATGTAGTCGCCTGGCGCATGCGCAGTGTCAAAAAACGGCAAAAACGTGAGGTCAAGCCTCATTTCCATAATACACGCCCCCCTCCCAGTCATTTGAATTAGGCGCGCTTACGCCCGCTCGTTTTAGGCTACGCCGCCGAAAATTTGAAGGTAAGTGGTTTGAGAATCACTAACAGCCTAAAAAATTTACGGCGGTGTAGCCTAAAAAGACTAGGCTAGGCCGCCCTAATTTTAGGCCATGCTATGTGAATCTACCCATGAGTCTTTCCGAGGTTTGCCGAGGTCAGCCGAACTGTCCTCTGGCCTTTCCTGCCGTTTCCAAGGCTCTCTGGCACCCCCCACCTCTGGCCACATGTGGTATTGCATGCCACTGTAGTCAATACAGAACAAATTATTTTAATTTCCATTCACTTCAATGGGGAAACTTGCTTTGTTATACGAGTGCTTTGGATTACGAGCATCCTCCTGGAACCGATTATGCTCGTAATCCGAGGTTTCACTGTACTACACTTGATCTCCACCAAAAGGCCAAGAAGTGTGAAAACCACTAGTCTGGAGGATGCTGGCCATCCTCCAGCCAGGAAATCTGATGGGCTCATTTGCCAGCTTCTAATGAACACTCTGAGTAGCTCACAGTGTGCAGTGAAATCAGAGTAAGCCATTTCAATACAGTAGAGGAGCCGGTACAATTGTGCAAGACTGACGGGAAGGCTGGAGGTCGGGTTTAAAGTATCTGCGTCATCTATGCATCAAGAATGTTGTGTGGAGCAAGAGACCAGTAATCAGCCTGTAGGAAGTTCCTGTACCCGGTAATTATAGAGGCCGGCCTGTGCGAGGATCGCAGCCCTCCCTACATACTGCACCCTCCACATATCTGCCACAAGTCTCATCTCAACCAATGAAATTACATTAAACATAATTACAGATCTGCTGCAGAGGATGTATTGAGAAATGAGATGCCGTGTCACCAGACATTCAACCTACAGCTGTTCATATTTTTTGCGCTATAAACAAAAATAGAGCGACAATTTTGAAAAAAAATCTATATTTTTAACTTTTTGCTATAATAAATACGCCCAAAAAAGATATAAAAAAAACATATTTTTTTCTCAGTTTAGGCCGATACGTATTCTTGTACATATTTCTGGTAAAAAAAAATCGCAATAAGCGTTTAACGATTGGTTTGTGCAAAATTGATAGCGTTTACAAAGAGGGGGATAGTTTTATGGCATTTTTATTAATATTTTTTTTTTTTACTACAATTTTTTTGCGTGACTGCAGCATTATGGCACAATTTTGACACATTTTTGGGATCACTGTCATTTTCACAGCAAAAATTGCTATAAAAATCCATTGTTTACTGTGAAAATGACAATTGCAGTTTAGGAGTTAACCACTAGGGGGCGCTGTAGGGGTTATGTGTGACCTCATATGTGTTTCTAACTGTAGGGGGGCGGGCCTGGATGTGTGACATCATTGATCGTCTTTCCCTATATCAGGGAACAGACGATCAATGACACTGCCACTGTGAAGACCGGGGAAGCTGTGTTTACACACACGTCTCCCCGTTGTTCAGCCCCTGTGACCGATCCCGGGACACCGGCGGCGATCGGGTCCGCGGGTCCCGCGGTCACGGAGCTTCGGACCGGGCCGCGGGCGCGCGCCCCTGCGACCCACGGCTGGGCACTTAAAGGGGACGTACAGGTACGTGCTTGTGCCCAGCCGTGCCATTCTGCCGACATAAATGTGCAGGAGGCGGTCCTTAAGTGGTTAACGTACCTGGCATTGTGGGCGTGCACGCCCGCGGCTAACTCCCTTGAGTGTGACCGTGGATCCCGCAGACTCGATGTCCGCCGGGAGTCCCGCGATCATCTCACAGAGAGGAAGAACGGGGGAAATGCTGATGTAAACAAGCATTTCCCTGTTCTGTCTAGTGACAGGACACTGATCACAGCTCCCTCTTATATTCAGCCATTGAAACAGTACCCTCTCTCACGTATATCTGTTCTGTATACTTATTTCTATTTGTACACACTGCTGACGCAACTTTATTTCTCAGAAAAATAGAGACGTAACACCCTTTCTTGTGACTTCTTCTTTAAAACAACAAAATTCTAAGAAGAATTGAAGAAGTATCAAAAACTGGAGAAATCTCTAGGTGACGCGGGACAGCGGCACAGCTTAGTAACTGTACACAAGTGTTTGCTATGACAACCAGCGTGATATGCTGCACTGGAGGAAGTCTTGTGCACACAGTGAGTGAGCTTCCTCTCGGCGGTTTGCAAGGTCTGAGCGGTGTCACCGTTATCAGTAATTCAGCAGTTCTGGCCAATACACATTATCACTTTCACCACATTAGTCATCATGGAAAATCCTTTAAAGCTCAACTACCGCCACAAAAACTACCGCCACAAAACCTACCGACACAATAAATCTTTTCCTCATTAGCCACAAAGGATATAAAAACTCACTTTGGGTGCATAAAAAATACCTTTACAAGCCCAGATATTACCTTTTAAAAGAAGCAGTGATATCAACACTAGATATGTGCATTCCCGTTCGTACGAATGTTATTTTCGTACGAAAATGTTCATTTTCGTACCCGCAGAATAATGTGTACATACAAAAAAATTTAAGCACCAAAATACGAAAACGACGGGATTACGAATGAGTCGCATAACGAACAACTGCAAATACGAACGAACGATCCGACGAAAATACGACAAAACGAAAACGGCAAAAGAACGAATATGACATCTATAACAAAAGACTTGCATTCTTTATTTTGTTTGAATCCTTGTTCTGTTCGTATTTTGATTTTCAGTCGTTTGTTCATATGACATCTATAACAAAAGATTTTCATTCTGTATTTTGTTTGAATCCTTTTTCTGTTTGTATGTTCATATGACATCTTATAACAAAAGATTTGTATTCTGTATTCTGAATTCCTTTTTTCTGTTCGTAATTTGGTTTCAAAATACAGAATGCAAATCTTTTGTTATAAGATGTCATTTTCGTTTTTTTGAATGGACAGTGAGTGTAGTTAGTTAGTGAAGCAGCTTCTCTTTTGTGCTGCTGAGTACAGTAGTACAGTAAAGCCAAATAAACTTTTCTGTGGATTTTCGTCTGAAGGGAGAGATCCGTTGGCTAGACTTTTGAACCTGGAACCCAAAAATGGTTTTCTGATGGAGTTTAAAAACGAACGAACGTTCGGTAAAACGATCGTTTTTATGTTTGTTGTTAAAAAAGTCTGACCAAGTGTATGGGGCTTAACAATAGTTAATATGGATGAGCCGCGTGTTAAAAGTGCCGCGAATCCCGCGATATATTTACGAAAGTACAAAATGATGAAAAATCACGAAAATTATTGTCTAACAAGTAACGAACATGAATTAAACAGAATAACGAACCATCCCGCATGTACGAAAATAAAACGGTAACCAAAATACGAAACGATCGGAATACGAAAAAATCGCGTCGTACGAAAAACGAACGGGAACGAACAGGAAAACGGGCGTCTTACGAAAAACGAACGGGAACGAACCTACGGAACGATACGAAACAGAACAAAAAAAAAATAAAAAAATTTTCTGTGCACATGTCTAATCAACACTGTGCTGCACATAGCCTGTGCAGAAAGCAGAGGTGTAGGAGGGACCCAGCAGGCTCCACCCACTACAGTCTGCCTGCAGAAAACTACAGGAGGGGGCGGAGACAAGACCAGTCACCCTGCACAAGGATAGGGAGCAGCAGTGAGCGGTCTTTATTACAGGAAGTCTCACACTGGATTACTGAACAGATCTGTAAGAAATACAAAAAGCACACCAAGATTCAAGGAAAATACACATGACCAGTGGCGGTGCATCCATAGAGGGCGCAGGAGCGCCGCCCCCTCTCTCCTGCACCGCTCTAATTAACAATAGATAGATTCATGCATTGGCGGCATTTGATTCAGCAAATCTGGCAGCACACTGGCGGCAATTGATGGGGCAAACTTGCAGCACATTGGCGGCAATTGATGGGTACACTGGCAGGACACTGGCCGCAATTGATGGGCACACTGGCCGCAATTGATGGGCACACTGGCAGCAATTGATGAGGCACACTGGCAGCACACTAGCGGCTATTAATGGGCACACACTGGCAGCAATTGATGGGCACACTGGCAGCACACTAGCGGCAATTGATGGGCACACACTGGCAACACACTAGTGGCAATTGATGGGCACACACTGGCAGCAATTGATGAGGCACACTGGCAGCACACAAGCGGCAATTGATGGGCATACACTGGTGCCAATTGATGGGCACACTGGCAGCACACTAGCGGCAATTGATGGGCACACTGGCAGCACACTGGCGGCAATTGATGGGCACACTGGCAGCACACTGGCGGCAATTGATGGGCACACTGGCAGCACACTGGCGGCAATTGATGGGCACACACTGGCAGCAATTGATGAGGCACACTGGCAGCACACAAGCGGCAATTGATGGGCATACACTGGTGCCAATTGATGGGCACACTGGCAGCACACTAGCGGCAATTGATGGGCACACTGGCAGCACACTGGCGGCAATTGATGGGCACACTGGCAGCACACTGGCGGCAATTGATGGGCACACTGGCAGCACACTAGCGGCAATTGATGGGCACACACTGGCAACACACTAGTGGCAATTGATGGGCACACACTGGCAGCAATTGATGGGTCACACTGGCAACAATTGATGGTTACAGTAGCTGCGTTTGATGTTTTTTTTTTTTCAGTTTGTTGAGGAGATCAAATACCACCAAAAGAAAGCTCTATTTGTGGGAAAAAAGGACGTTAATTTTGTTTGGGAGCCACATCGCACAACCGCGTAATTGTCAGTTTAAGCGACACAGTGCCAAATCGCAAAAACTGGCCCGGTCATTTGGCAGCCAATTCTTCCGGGGCTGAAGTGGTTAAAAAACATTGAAAATGACTTTTGAAACAAAATGAACATGTTACAGCTTATGTGAGATTTCGGTGATTGGGCTTATGTCTATGTGAAAGGATTTGTTTGGTCTTCCCTGCCCTCTAATCTGCTGTTTGTTTATATCCCGCGCCTGACGACCCATAAAAGAGGGGCTAATGCAACCCAGGCCTGGAATCTGATGCTTTACGGCCTCCATAAAGACCGCTCTTCTGGGGGTCTAGAACATTCTCACTGCCGCGTGCCAGGTTCCTGCTTCGAAATGGCACGCCAAAAAAAAAAAAAAGGGAAAATAAAGATATAATAATAGAATTTGAAGATCGGCCAGATTTCTAGAGAAGTCAGAAAACAGCCAACTTTTCCCGGAGAAGAGGAGATGAAATCACGATAGGCGTGTATCGGCGGACGCTCCGAGCACGGTAGCCACAAGTCTCCCTTCTTCTCTAGGCATCTTGTCTTCATTTCCTTTTTTTTTTTCAATTTTTTTTTTGAGAAGGACAATACGTGTCTAAATGTAACACAGATCCACAGCCATCCCCAATGTCACAGATCCACAGCCATCCCCAATGTCACCAATCCACAGCCATCCCCAATGTCACAGATCCACAGCCATCCTCAATGTCACAGATCCACAGCCATCCCCAATGTCACAGATCCACAGCCATCCCCAATGTCACAGATCCACAGGCATCCCCAATGTCACAGATCCACAGCAAATCCCAATGTCACAGATCCACAGCCATCCCCAATGTCACAGATCCACAGCCATCCCCAATGTCACAGATCCACAGGCATCCCCAATGTCACAGATCCACAGGCATCCCCAATGTCACAGATCCACAGCCATCCCCAATGTCACAGATCCACAGCAAATTCCAATGTCACAGATCCACAGCCATCCCCAATGTCACAGATCCACAGCCATCCCCAATGTCACAGATCCACAGACATCCCCAATGTCACAGATTCACAGCCATCCCCAATGTCACAGATCCACAGCCATCCCCAATGTCACAGATCCACAGCCATCCCCAATGTCACAGATCCACAGCCATCCCCAATGTCACAGATCCACAGCCATCCATAATGTCACAGATCCACAGCCATCCCCAATGTCACAGATCCACAGCCATCCCCAATGTCACAGATAGATTCATGCGTTGCATTTTTTGGAACCGCCCGATTAGAGCCGTCGGCGCAATGCTGTGCATTCACTGTTGACACAGTGTTGTGTTAGGGAAGCGAATAAAATCGCTTCCCTAACACTGACCCGCCTCTCAGCCAATCAGGTGCTCGGATCTGGTTACCCTGTCACCTGATTGGTTGAAGCGACAGGTGCTGTCATTGGATGCCTATCAGGTGTCCAATCATAGCAGAGGATGGGAAGAGGAAGGGAGAATACATGGAGGACTCAGAGCGTGTAGGACACTGCCGAGACAGGTAAGTCCTGGGCAGGGGGGCACACTGGCAGCATTTGATGGGGCACAGTAGCATCAACTGATTGGACACACTGGCGGCAATTGATGGGGCACACTGGCGGCAATTGATGGGGCACACTGGCAGCAATTAATGGGCACAGTGGCGGCAATTGATGGGTACAGTAGCTGTGTTTGGTGGCACAGTGGTGGCAATTTATGGGTAAAGTGGCTGCGTTTGATGGGCACAGTGGCTGCGGTTGATGTTTTTTTTTTTAGTTTGTTTGTGCCCCCCAAAAAAATTTGAGCACCAGCCGCCACTGCTGAGGACTAAAATTTGGTTGGAGTGCAGCATGGCTTACTCAGAGCAACTAAAGCATGCCAAAGTCCCCCCCAGCTTCTTAATTCGTCATTCCAAAAACTAACACAAATGTAAAATGTTTATATAGAGATATTTAAAAAATATATATAAGGGAATAAGGGAGTTAATAACAAAAATAAGTTAAAAATTTGACTACCAATTTTAAGGTTAACCACTTCAGCCCCGGAAGAATTTACCCCCTTCCTGATCAGAGCATTTTTTGCGATCCGGCACTGCGTCACTTAAACTGACAGTTGCGTAGTGGTGCGACGTGGCACCCAAACAAAATTGACGTCCTTTTTTTCCCACAGATAGAGCTTTCTTTTGGTGGTATTTTTTGCGCTATAAACAAAAAAATGCGATAATAAAAAAAAAAGCAATATATTTACTTTTTACTGCGCACCGACTAGGAGCCGTGTAGAGCTGACTGCGCAGGCGCCGTATAGAGCTTCTTCATGTTCGGCTTCTTTCGGAAACGCCGTGACTCGTGACGCACCTACGCAATACGGGGGGGGTGGGGCCTTATCCGCCGTGGGAACTTTTTCTGAAAGGACAACAATCATCTGGGCGACCTCCCAGAGGGCATTCCTCCTCAGCATAGAAACACCTACTCCCGCGTGGAGAAGTACCCGGAAGCCGGATTGCAAATATAGATTATACGGTATGTACAGCGTAATATTTTTTTTAAAATGTGGACTGTACATGTTAGAAGTATAAAGAAGTTGGTCTGATATAGATGTTATTTAGGTGAACCTACACTTTAATAATAAATAATAATAATAATATAAAAACTATAATAATAGATAATAATTTAAGTATAATAGAAAATACGAAAAACAACATTTTCCAAATGTAATCAATTTGTTAAACTCATAGGTTAAATCATTGTTCTTTATTTCGGATTTTCGTTCTTTCTGACTGTCTGTACGCTCCATCGCACAATTGTTGTAGGAATTTCCACGGACAAATGTTCGCTGTGCATGATCTCAAACTTTCCGAGAACAAATGTGTTACGTCAGATCATCCGATTGTGTGTACACAAGTCCATCGGCCTAAAATCTAAAGTACAAACACGCATGCTCAGAACCAATGGTAAAAATCAGACAACAATAGCAGAAGTTGCCCAAAGGGTGGCGATAAAGAGCTGAAAAACCACGTGATTTGGTGAATGTTGGCTGAACATATTCTGCCGTGTGTATGCAGAACAATTTCACAGCCAACGCCCATTCGGACCAAAATCCATGGAAAAGTCAAATGGAAGTCCGATCGTGTGTATGAGGCTTAAGGGTTCAGAATAATAATGTACTGATATTGACCCTTATAGGTCAGTGGCGGTGCATCCATAGAGGGCGTAGGACTGCCGCCCTCTCCCGCTCCTGCACCGCCACTGAAAAACAATACATAGATTCATGCATTGCATGAATCTATTTATTGTTGCCGCTGCCCACTATTCAGATGGCCGGCCCCCTGGTGAGCGCCGGCCATCTAAATAACCGCAGCTGGTTGGCTTTGGAAGTGTCTATCAGAGCCAGCGGCGGGACTACTTCGAGGGATCGTGAAGGAGGATCCAAGGATGGCCGACCGAGAAAGGTAAGTGCCATCCGGGGGGGGGGGGGGGGCAATCTGGCTGCATTTTAGGGGCAAACTGGCGGCAATTGATGGGCACAGTGGCGACAATGGCATGGCACAGTGGAAAAAATTTATGGGCACAGTGGCTGCGTTTGGCATGGCACAGTGGCTGCGTTTGGCATGGCACAGTCGCTTCAATAGATGGGCATAGTGGCGACAATGGCATGGCACAGTGGCTGTGTTTGGCATGGCACAGTGGCAAAAATTGATGGGCACAGTGCGTGACAATGGCATGGCACAGTGGCTGTGTTGGCATGGCACAGTGGTGACAATTGATGGGCACAGTGGTTGCGTTTGGCATGGCACAGTGGTTGCATTTGGCATGGCACAGTCGCATCAATAGATGGGCAAATTGGCGACAATGGCATGGCACAGTGGCGACAATTGATGGGCACAGTGGCGACAATGGCATGGCACAGTGGCGACAATTGATGGGCACAGTGGTGACAATGGCATGGCACAGTGGCTGTGTTTAGCATGGCACAGTGGCGACAATTGATGGCACCGTTTCTGCGTTTGGCATGGCACAGTGGCTGCGTTTGGCATGGCACAGTGGCGACAATTGATGGACACAGTGGCGACAATGGCATGGCACAGTGGAGATAATTGATGGGCACAGTGGTGACAATGGCATGGCACAGTGGCTACGTTTGGCATGGCACAGTGGCGACAATTGATGGCACAGTGGCTATGTTTGGCATGGCACAGTGGCGACAATTGATGGGCACAGTGGCGACAATATCATGGCACAGTGGCGAAAATTGATGGCATGGCACAGTGGTGACAATTGATGGGCACAGTGGCAACAATTGATGGCACAGTGGCTGCGTTTGATGGCATGGCACAGTGACGACAATTTTATGGCACAGTGGCGACAATTTTATGGCACAATGGCTTTGTTTGATGGGGACAGTGGCTGAGTTTGATGGGCACAGTGGCTGCGTTTGATGGGCACAGTGAGGCTGCAATTGATGTTTTTTTTTTCCGTTTGTTTGCACACCCCAAAAAAATTGAGCACCATCCGCAATTGTTATAGGTCCTGAATAATGACCTGGCGATATTCATAAAAATGCTTTGAACCCTCAACCAACCATAAACAACTAAATGAAAAGATCTGTGTTGGAGATTTGGAGATCTGGGTATTTCTGGCAGTTCCAGTACACGTCAGTTCAAGGATAGGACGTGCTTTCCCAATATGTAATTAGCTGAAGTCTGCAGAGAGAGAGGGAAGCAGCAGCTCCTACATCGGTAATTACAAGTTGGCGTTCTGTCACATGGCGGGGTCACATAAGAATAATTCTTTCTAGACATAAACGCGAGGACCCAGCGTTCATTTTGACAAATGGGTGTAATTAACAGCATTGGGTAATTGGACAGAGCAGCACTGATTAGTACGGATAGCTGTGCTCCCATGGATAGAGGATAAATACAACTAATTTATCGGAATCAAACACTGCAAGAAGGAGGAGAAACTCAAACATGAAAACGGGGTCCTTGGCGACTCATGGCCAACGTCTGGTAATGCCATATCGGAAGCATATGCGTTATGGTTTGCCCAGCAACTTATCTGATCCACTCTTAAAAATGAAAGCTGAACTCCACTACTTTGGCCCGGATTCACATACATCGGCGCATATTTATGCCTCCGTAGCGTATCTCTTTTACGCTACGCCGGCGCAGCGCACATAGGCAAGCACTGGATTCACAAAGCACTTGCTCCCACTCGCTCTTAAAGATACCCTGGGTTTCCTTAGCGTAAGCCAGTGGAAGTGGAAGTGGGCGTGAGCCATGCTAATGAGGCGTGACCCCATGCAAATGATGGGCCAAGCGTCATAGAAGTACTTAAAACGAACGGCGCATGCGCCGTCCCGTGGCCGCATCCCAGTGCGCATGCTCAGAATCACGTCGGAATAACTGCCTAAGATACACCTGATCACTGCCTACGACGTGAACATAACCTACGCCTAGTCATATTCACATACAACGTAAGCGTCAAAAGATACGACGGCTCTATTCCCTGGTCCATACCTTTGCATGAGTTGCGCCTCCTATATGGGGAATAACTTTACGCCGGATGTACGACTTACGAAAAGCGTGTATATGATGCGACGGGTGCAACTACATTTGTGAATCGGCGTATCTTCCTCATTTGCATATGTGCATAGAAAATTATGGGAGCTGCAAATGCGCCCAGCGTAAATATGCTCCCACGATAGGACGGCGTAGGCAAGTTACGTCAGTCGTAGGAAGCCTACTTTCAGGCGTATCTAGTTTTGTGGGCACGGCGCACAGATACAACGGCGCATAGTTACACTTACGCGGCGTCTCTCGAGATACGTTGGTGTAAGTGCTTTGTGAATCCGGGCCAATATATTTCATTTGGTGGAGCATGGAAGTTGTGGAGCCAATCTTAGGTTGTATTGCTGTGTCCATATTGGGGAAATTTGGCAACACATCCTCCTGGTTAGTATAGGTTGCTAGGAAAATGTATTTTAGCTCCTCTGTAATCAGTGCTGAATGTTTTAGCCCGCTCAGTGTTTCCCAGGCTGGTCTGATCAGTGGTGGCAAACAGTATTCCAACCGTTCGGTCGGTAACGCTTACCCAATCACTGGCGGCATTGGCCTTCCCTTTCTCCTGCTCTCCATGGGTCATCACGGCGGCTTCCATTTCTGCCCTCCTCCTCAGCTGCCAATCGGGAGTCCTCTCTTTACGGGCCAATTGGAAAACAGGTGTCATGCTATGCATGAATCTATCCATTGCATTTAGGGGGTGGTGTAAGAGAAACCCGGGTAACAAGCGCGTATTGGTGCACAGGCACAGGCATACCAGGATGTGCAAAAGAAAAGGGCATGCACTGGCGCATGCGTGAGCGCACGTGGGCCAACGAGTGTGGGCATACACGTGCGCACATTGGTGTCTGTGCACGCACACGTGCGCGCATTGGCGCCGGTGCACCTATTTAAACCAGGTAATGACATACACACTTTGCTGAGTGGTCTTTCAGCTTGTTTCCTGTTACCAGACCTGTTCCTGTTTTTTCTCGGCTCGCCGTAGCGTTGTACTTCACCACATTCTTGACGGTCGGAATTTTGTGTGACCGTGTGTATGCAACATAAGTTTGAGCCAACATTCCTTTTTCGGAAAAAAAATCCACGGTTTTCTTGTCGGAATTTCCGATCGTGCGTGTACGCGGCATTAGTATGCCATCAAATCCAGTGGCATACTGAGACTTGAGTGTAATTGTGTCATTATTTTGGACCCAGCTCCCCATTGCACCAAAATTATATTTTTTTTGTTTATAGCGCAAAAAAAAATGAAAACCGTAGAGGTGATCAAATACTACCAAAAGAAAGCTCTATTAGTAAGAAAAAGGGACAACAAATGTATTTGGGTACAAGGTCGCACGACCGCGCAATTTTCAGTAAAAGCAACACAGTGCTGTATCGCAAAAATAGCCTGGTCAGGGGGGGGGGGGGTAAATCTTCCGGAGAACAAGTGGTCAAACCTGGTCAGGGGGAGAATAGTGACAAGCAGTGTCCTTATACAGGAGGTTGGGGGGGGGGGGGCATAGAAAAAATAAATATTTTGTAGAGAGAACCACATAGAATAAAGGTGTAATGGCACATGGCTTGTATAATCATTCGAGTTCATGATTAATGTCCGGGTACAGACTGCGCTCTGCTATCCGATGATCTTGTATCACGCGGGGGGGAGGGGTTCACTATTTTATCCTGTAAATTGTTACAGAGAACAGGCCGGGCGCTGCGCTCTGTCATTTACTGGGTGTGCTGGAAAGTTTCTTCTAAAGAATTGCAGATTGTGTTTCCAATATGGAAAAGAACCGCAGTAACCGTCTCATCTGATGTTTGCGACGTATTATTTCTCCTGTTCCATTCCTCCTACTCGCTGATATAAATACCGGTTTGCAGCGAGCCACCTTTCCTAGATGCAGCGTGTGCAAGGATTCTTATTTTATTATAAAACAGCCTTACTAGAGCCCAAGTCATAGATTTATTGTCTTTTAATTATATTCTTATGGTCTCATTCATAGGCGTGCGCACAGGGTGTGCCCAGGCGCTCACCCTTATCACCCCATGTGGTGCAGGTCCCACCTGTTTAGAGTCTGGATATTTTACCAAAGCCCCTAAAAAAAAATTGTAAAAAAAAAAATCATTATAATAAAAAAAAGTTGTAAAAAATAATAAAAAATAAAACAATAAAAATAAAAACTTCTGACACCATCCTCTGCCCTACTGACACTGTCAGTACATATACACATGCACACACACTCATATGTGATTGAGCTTTGGGGTGCACACCCTAATGCAATTGGCTGCGCACGCCTATGGTCTCATTTAAGATATTGGGCCAGATTCAGAGAGAATCGCCTATCTTTAGGAGGGCGTAGCGTATCTCAGATACACTACGCCGCCGTAAGTTTGAGCAGCAAGTTGTGTATTCACATAGAACTTGCGCTGAAACTTACGGCGGCGCAGTGTAACTGGGCCGGCGTAAGCCCGCCTAATTCAAAATAGGCTGGTTGGGGGCGTGTACTATGTAAAATAGTAGTGACCCCACGTTTTTGAAGTTTTTAACGAACGGCGCATGTGCCGTCCGTGGACGTATCCCAGTGCGCATGCTCCAAATGAAGTCAACAAATCGTCATGCTTTCGACGTGAACGTAAATTACGTCCAGCCCTATTCGCGAACGACTTACGCAAACTACGTAAAAAATTCAAATTTTGTCGTGGAAACGACGGCCATACTTAACATTGGCTGCGCCTCATAGACCCAGGGGTAACTTTACGCCGGAAAAAGCCTAACGTAAACGACGTAAAAAAATGCGCCTGGCAGATGTATGTTTGTGAATTGGCGTATCTACCTAATTTGCATATTCCTCGCTGAAATCGACGGAAGCGCCACCTAGCGGCCAGCGTAAATATGCAGCCTAAGATACGACGGTGTAAGAGACTTACGCCGGTCGGATCTTAGGGAAATCTATGCGTAACTGATTCTAAGAATCAGGCGCATAGATACAACGGCGCCCAATCGGACTTACGATGGCGTATCTGGAGATACGCCGTCGTAAGTCTTTGTGAATCTGGCTCATTATGTTTAACCGCTTCCCATCCTGCATATAGTCAAATGACGGCTGCAAGGTGGCTCTGCCATCCTGGGCGGCCGTCATATGACATCCTCGGCTTCCCAGCCGCTAGGGGGCACGACTCCAGACCCCGCCCCCTCTGACACAAGGGAGAAGCCAGGCTTCCCCAGTGACGTAGCAGAGGGTGCGTCAGAGGGGGACGGGGTCACGTGACGGATGGCCCCGCCTCACCAATAAAAGAAATGTCACAGCTTCAGCCGCGTGATTCGCCGGGCTGTGTCCGGCGGAGAGAGGAGGCGGGCGATGCTGCGCTCTGGATCCCGGATGATCTTCTCATGACTGGACCGGAGAGGAGATCACCCGTCGCTGGATACCGACAACGTTGGAGCTTGGAGCCGGGACCGAGTGGATTACTACCGCTGGATTTCTTTTTAATTTTTTAATTAATAAAGGACTTTTTTCCACGGTGTGTGTGTGTGTGTTTTTTACAACTATTTACACTTCCTTCGTGAAATGGTAGGGTACCCCATTACCAATTCACATAGGGGGGTCCAGGATCTGGGGGTCCCCTTTGTTAAAGGGGTCTTCCAGATTCTGATAAGCCCCTCGCCCGCAGACCCCCACAACCAACGGCCAGGGTTGTGGGAATGAGGCCCTTGTCCCCATCAACATGGGGACATCCTCCCCATGTTGAGGGCATGTGGCCTATACGGTTCAGGAGAGGGGGGGCGCACTCTGTCCCCCCCTCTTTTCTGCGGCCGGCCAGGTTAATGTGCTCGGATAAGGGGTCTGGTGTGGATTTTTGGGGGAACTCCATGCCATTTTTAAAAAAAAATTGGGGTGGAGTTCCCCTTAAAATCCACACCAGACCTGAAGAGTCTGCAATTGATATTTGGGGGGAACCCCATGCCACTTTTTTTTTTTTTTTGACGGCGGGGTTCCCCTTAATATCCATACCAGACCTGAAGACCATACCTTAGGAATGAATTCTCTCTGAATTGCCGGGAGCCGACAATTCATTATAGCCGCAAGTCCGGTTTTAAATGACTTTTTTCTTGTGGAGCTGCGGTGGCTCAATGCGATTGGCACTGCGCTGACAAGCCATTCACCTCTGCAGCTAGGGGTTCGGATCCCGGTCTCGGCTACATGTGAATTGAGTTTGGTGGTCTCAGCCCGGCTCCCGGTGGGTGTGCTATGCGAGGTAAGCCTGCGCTTAGTACGCCCACCCCCCTCCCACAAAAACCACCACACTTACACGCACTCGAAATTGGGTTAACATCACGCACTTTGACCACGCGGTCTCTAAAAAGAGAGGCGAAGGACTACCGGGGCCGGTTGAGCGGGCTAATCCACTCACTCTCTTATAGGGAGTCCCTCTGCCCCGTTGGGCTTCAAAGCGGAGCAGGTAGGGCGGGCTATGTGGGAGGACCCCCTCACACACCTGCCATTGCCACCTGGGGCATGGAGAAAGGTGGCAGATTGCCTCTGGGGGAGGCCTGCCTACTCCCAACTCCTGCAGTCCGGCTCCTCTCTCGAGTACACGCACAAAATACACTTTAAAAAAAAAGAAAAAAAAAAATGACTTTTTTCTTTCAGAAATGACACTTTGTGCAGGGACAGTTCTAAGTACGGGAAACATGCGCTATTTCACATGCTGACTTTACACCCCCCATAGGTACGAAATTTAAAGTAATATCTCACTTTTATTTTTTTACTCTAAGCATTATTAAATTCACTGCTCCCGAAAAAACATCAGTTTTTAAAACTTTTTTTAGCACTGATACATGTTCCCAAGGGCAGGACCCAGGTCCCCAAACACTTTTTAGGACAATAACTTGCATATTAGCCTTTAAAATTAACACTTTAGATTTCTCCCATAGACTTTAACAGGGTGTTCCGCGGCTTTTCGAATTTGCCGCGAACACCCCTAATTCTTCTTTGTTTCGCCGAACAGGCGAACAGGCAATGTTCGAGTCGAACTCGAAGCTCATCCCTACTCACAATGACACCAACAATGGTGCACAGTTTCTCTCAATGACCCACTTCCTGATTGGGCAGGAAAAGGATCAGTGTTTCAATAGCAAATATTCATTTGCTAGTGTAACACACCTAGGTGGACTCGGTTTGTAGTGCTCTGCGCCCCGAGCCCACCTTATTTTGAAGCCTATTAGAACCTATTAGAGCTTCTGGCTCTGATCACATGCTTTAAAACTGCCCCCCCCCCCTACTGGAATCCATGCATCCGCCGTCCTGCATGGGGGCCAGACGCATGGATAGGGGGGGCGGCGCCCATGCACCCTTAATGGACGGGGCCGCCCCTGGTTATTGTACATTAATTTTTACATTACTGAATGAGCTCAAACCTGAAAAAATAAATAAATAAATAAAGGTGTTTAGGAAGGTAATATGACTACAGTGGTAAAAAATGAAATTGTGTAACAGCACGATCCCGGCATGAAGCAATCAACGCGACTTTATTGTAAAAAAAGAAATAATAGGAAACAGAATGAATGTCAGTGGAACATTGAGGGGGCCGAGAATACTTTACTGAAACCAGAAAATATTAGAGGAATTGCAGGATAAGGAAAAAATGTAACAAAAAATTTTGGTATAAAGATTTCAAATGAGGTTTTACAGAGAATGAAACCAAAAGCCAGGGGACATAGATAGGATTTATACTTCTAATGCCCCGTACACACGATCGGATTCTCCGTTGGAAAAAAATTGGATGTTTTTTTCGACGGAATGTTGGCTCAAACTTGTGTTGCATAAACACGGTCACACAAATGTTGTCGGAAAAAATTCCGACCGTCAAGAACGTGGTGACGTACAAGACTTATGACGAGCTGAGATCAATGAAGTTTAATAGGCAGTTCGGCTCTTCTGCTTGATTCCGAGTGTAACGGGAGGGCCCGTGGGACCCAGAGGCTCTTGAAGGATGTGGGGTACTCCTGGTTCAGCGTCACCAATGACTCTTGGGTCTAGGGTCATCCTCTGTCCACTAGGGGCATAGGATGACTTAGAAATGATATCTTGAATTACATGAGATGGGCAGTAATGATAATTCACAATGTATTGCAGGATATCTTGAAATATTACAGGTGGTTAATTCTGAACCCAACAGGTCAATAATAGAGTGATTCATTCAATGTGGGGACACATACTGTTAAGGTGTTAATTAAGTCTGGCTCCTAAGATATTTAATTGTGTGATGCTAATTAACACTGTATTGTGTGAACGTTCAGTTGATGATAATATGTGTTGTGAGTTAGCACACTCTAAAGGTCAGACGTATGACTTATGTTTACTAAAGGAATGTGTATTGTGTAGCAGGTGAGAATAGCTTATCGCGGAGTCAGAATGTCTGACTCGTTAGTACCCATTGTATGATGTTGTGGGTGGAGTGTGTCATTGTCCCTTTGATTACTGCAGCATGCTTTTTGGTTGCTAACTGTATAAAAAGCCTGAGTTTTACCATTAAAAGGTCTATTCGTTTGGAACCAGAGAACAGAGCGGTGTGTCTCGTTTTCTGGGGGAAATCCAATGGGTCCTGTCTGCTGGATTGTGGAGTGTCGGAAGCTGTCATGGGTTGGTGGAATGGAATATCGTAACGGCGTTAACCCCTGACCGTTACACCGAGCATGCGTGTTTTTTAGTGCGTCGGAATTGCATAGAGTCGAATGGATTTTCCGATTTTTTTTTTTTCCGTCTGAAAAATAAAGAAACTGCTCTCTATCTAAGTCCGTCGGAAATTCTGACAGAAAAAATCCGATGGGGCATACACACGGTTGGAATATCCGACAAAAAGCTCCAATCGGAATTCCGACCGCGTGTACGCAGCATAAGGCTGTAAAACCTTCCGGTCATATTTCTGCCCATTACAGTCACACTGTAAGACACGCCACTTCACTGCAATTTTTAAAACATTCTCTCAGCAAGAATGTTAAAGTCATTCTATAGGAAAAAAATGTATTTAAAAAAAATAACAAACATGTTATACGTGGCTGCTCTGTACAAGAGTTTTGCACAGAGCATACCTGATCCTTCTCTTCTGGGGTCCCCTGCCGGTGTTTCTGGCTCCTACCCCCTGCCAAGTGCCCCCATAGGAAGCCAATTACTATGGGGACACTCATGCATGCGTGGTAGTATAGTGTATAGTAGTATAATGTATGGAAGTATAGTGTATGGTAGTATAGTGTATGGTAGTATAGTGTATGGTAGTATAGTGTATGGTAGTATAGTGTATGGTAGTATAGTGTATGGTAGTATAATGTATTGTAGTATAGTGTATGGTAGTATAGTGTATGGTAGTATAATGTATGTTAGTATAGTGTATGGTAGTATAATTTATGGTAGTATAGTGTATGGTAGTATAATGTATGGTAGTATAGTGTATGGTAGTATAGTGTATGGTAGTATAATGTATGGTAGTGTAGTGTATGGTAGTATAGTGTATGGTAGTATAATTTATGGTAGTATAGTGTATGGTAGTATAATGTATGGTAGTATAGTGTATGGTAGTATAATGTATGGTGGTATAGTGTATGGTAGTATAGTGTATGGTAGTATAATGTATGGTGGTATAGTGTATGGTTGTGTAGTGTATGGTAGTGTAGTATAGTGTATGGTAGTATAATGTATGGTAGTGTAGTGTATGGTAGTATAGTGTATGGTGGTATAGTGTATGGTGGTATAGTGTATGGTAGTGTAGTGTATGGTAGTGTAGTGTATGGTAGTATAGTGTATGGTAGTATAATGTATGGTAGTATAGTGTATGGTAGTATAATGTATGGTGGTATAGTTTATGGTAGTGTAGTGTATGGTAGTATAGTGTATGGTAGTATAATGTATGGTGGTATAGTGTATGGTAGTACAATGTATGGTAGTATAATGTATGGTGGTATAGTGTATGGTAGTGTAGTGTATGGTAGTATAGTGTATGGTAGTGTAGTGTAGGTAGTATAATGTATGGTAGTATAGTGTATGGTAGTGTAGTGTAGGTAGTGTAGTGTAGGTAGTATAGTGTATGGTAGTGTAGTGTATGGTAGTATAATGTATGGTAGTATAGTGTATGGTAGTGTAGTGTATGGTAGTATAATGTATGGTAGTATAGTGTATGGTAGTATAGTGTATAGTAGTGTAGTGTATGGTAGTATAGTGTATAGTAGTGTAGTGTATGGTAGTATAGTGTATAGTAGTGTAGTGTATGGTAGTATAGTGTATAGTAGTATAATGTATGGTAGTATAGTGTATGGTAGTGTAGTGTATGGTAGTTTAGTGTATGGTAGTTTAGTGTATGGTAGTGTAGTGTATGGTAGTATACTGTATGGTAGTATAGTGTATAGTAGTATAGTGTATGGTAGTGTAGTGTATGGTAGTGTAGTGTATGGTAGTTTAGTGTATGGTAGTTTAGTGTATGGTAGTGTAGTGTATGGTAGTATAATGTATGGTAGTATAGTGTATAGTAGTGTAGTGTATGGTAGTATAATGTATGGTATTATAGTGTATGGTAGTGTAGTGTATGGTAGTATAGTGTATGGTAGTATAGTGTATAGTAGTGTAGTGTATGGTAGTATAGTGTATGGTAGTGTAGTGTAGGTAGTATAATGTATGGTAGTATAATGTATGGTAGTGTAGTGTATGGTAGTATAATGTATGGTATTATAGTGTATGGTAGTGTAGTGTATGGTAGTGTAGTGTATGGTAGTATAGTGTATGGTAGTATAGTGTATGGTAGTGTAGTGTATGGTAGTGTAGTGTATGGTAGTATAGTGTATGGTAGTGTAGTGTATGGTAGTATAGTGTATGGTAGTGTAGTGTATGGTAGTATAGTGTATGGTAGTATAATGTATGGTAGTATAGTGTATGGTAGTGTAGTGTATGGTAGTGTAGTGTATGGTAGTGTAGTGTATGGTAGTATAGTGTATGGTAGTGTAGTGTATGGTAGTGTAGTGTATGGTAGTGTAGTGTATGGTAGTATAGTGTATGGTAGTATAGTGTATGGTAGTGTAGTGTATGGTTGTATAGTGTATGGTAGTGTAGTGTATGGTAGTGTAGTGTATGGTGGTATAGTGTATGGTAGTGTAGTGTATGGTAGTATAGTGTATGGTAGTGTAGTGTAGGTAGTATAATGTATGGTAGTATAGTGTATGGTAGTGTAGTGTAGGTAGTGTAGTGTAGGTAGTATAGTGTATGGTAGTGTAGTGTATGGTAGTATAATGTATGGTAGTATAGTGTATGGTAGTATAGTGTATGGTAGTGTAGTGTATGGTAGTATAATGTATGGTAGTATAGTGTATGGTAGTGTAGTGTATGGTAGTATAATGTATGGTAGTATAGTGTATGGTAGTATAGTGTATAGTAGTGTAGTGTATGGTAGTATAGTGTATAGTAGTGTAGTGTATGGTAGTATAATGTATGGTAGTATAGTGTATGGTAGTGTAGTGTATGGTAGTTTAGTGTATGGTAGTGTAGTGTATGGTAGTATACTGTATGGTAGTATAGTGTATAGTAGTATAGTGTATGGTAGTGTAGTGTATGGTAGTGTAGTGTATGGTAGTTTAGTGTATGGTAGTTTAGTGTATAGTAGTGTAGTGTATGGTAGTATAATGTATTGTAGTATAGTGTATAGTAGTGTAGTGTATGGTAGTATAGGGTATGGTAGTATAGTGTATGGTAGTATAATGTATGGTAGTGTAGTGTATGGTAGTATAATGTATGGTAGTATAGTGTATAGTAGTGTAGTGTATGGTAGTATAATGTATGGTATTATAGTGAATGGTAGTGTAGTGTATGGTAGTATAGTGTATGGTAGTATAGTGTATAGTAGTGTAGTGTATGGTAGTATAGTGTATGGTAGTGTAGTGTAGGTAGTATAATGTATGGTAGTATAATGTATGGTAGTGTAGTGTATGGTAGTATAATGTATGGTATTATAGTGTATGGTAGTGTAGTGTATGGTAGTGTAGTGTAGGTAGTATAATGTATGGTAGTATAATGTATGGTAGTGTAGTGTATGGTAGTATAATGTATGGTAGTATAGTGTATGGTAGTGTAGTGTATGGTAGTGTAGTGTATGGTAGTATAGTGTATGGTAGTATAGTGTATGGTAGTGTAGTGTATGGTAGTATAGTGTATGGTAGTGTAGTGTATGGTAGTGTAGTGTATGGTAGTGTAGTGTATGGTAGTATAGTGTATGGTAGTATAATGTATGGTAGTATAGTGTATGGTAGTGTAGTGTATGGTAGTGTAGTGTATGGTAGTGTAGTGTATGGTAGTGTAGTGTATGGTAGTATAGTGTATGGTAGTGTAGTGTATGGTAGTGTAGTGTATGGTAGTGTAGTGTATGGTAGTATAGTGTATGGTAGTATAATGTATGGTAGTGTAGTGTATGGTAGTATAGTGTATGGTAGTATAATGTATGGTAGTATAGTGTATGGTAGTATAGTGTATGGTAGTATAGTGTATGGTAGTGTAGTGTAGGTAGTATAGTGTATGGTAGTATAGTGTATGGTAGTATAATGTATGGTAGTATAGTGTATGGTAGTGTAGTGTAGGTAGTATAGTGTATGGTAGTATAGTGTATGGTAGTGTAGTGTATGGTTGTATAATGTATGGTAGTATAATGTATGGTAGTATAGTGTATGGTAGTATAGTGTATGGTAGTGTAGTGTAGGTAGTATAATGTATGGTAGTATAGTGTATGGTAGTGTAGTGTAGGTAGTATAGTGTATGGTAGTATAATGTATGGTAGTATAGTGTATGGTAGTATAGTGTATGGTAGTGTAGTGTAGGTAGTATAGTGTATGGTAGTATAGTGTATGGTAGTATAGTGTATGGTAGTATAATGTATGGTAGTGTAGTGTATGGTAGTATAGTGTATGGTAGTGTAGTGTAGGTAGTGTAGTGTAGGTAGTATAGTGTATGGTAGTGTAGTGTATGGTAGTATAATGTATGGTAGTATAGTGTATGGTAGTGTAGTGTAGGTAGTGTAGTGTAGGTAGTATAGTGTATGGTAGTGTAGTGTATGGTAGTATAGTGTATGGTAGTATAGTGTATGGTAGTGTAGTGTAGGTAGTATAGTGTATGGTAGTGTAGTGTAGGTAGTATAGTGTATGGTAGTATAGTGTATGGTAGTATAGTGTATGGTAGTGTAGTGTAGGTAGTATAGTGTATGGTAGTATAGTGTATGGTAGTATAGTGTATGGTAGTATAGTGTATGGTAGTATAGTGTATGGTAGTGTAGTGTAGGTAGTATAGTGTATGGTAGTGTAGTGTATGGTAGTATAGTGTATGGTAGTATAGTGTATGGTAGTATAGTGTATGGTAGTGTAGTGTAGGTAGTATAGTGTATGGTAGTGTAGTGTAGGTAGTATAGTGTATGGTAGTGTAGTGTAGGTAGTATAGTGTATGGTAGTGTAGTGTAGGTAGTATAGTGTATGGTAGTATAGTGTATGGTAGTATAATGTATGGTAGTATAGTGTATGGTAGTATAGTGTATGGTAGTATAGTGTATGGTAGTGTAGTGTAGGTAGTATAGTGTATGGTAGTATAGTGTATGGTAGTATAATGTATGGTAGTATAGTGTATGGTAGTGTAGTGTAGGTAGTATAGTGTATGGTAGTATAGTGTATGGTAGTGTAGTGTATGGTTGTATAATGTATGGTAGTATAATGTATGGTAGTATAGTGTATGGTAGTATAGTGTATGGTAGTGTAGTGTAGGTAGTATAGTGTATGGTAGTGTAGTGTATGGTAGTATAGTGTATGGTAGTATAGTGTATGGTAGTATAGTGTATGGTAGTGTAGTGTAGGTAGTATAGTGTATGGTAGTGTAGTGTAGGTAGTATAGTGTATGGTAGTGTAGTGTAGGTAGTATAGTGTATGGTAGTGTAGTGTAGGTAGTATAGTGTATGGTAGTATAATGTATGGTAGTATAGTGTATGGTAGTATAGTGTATGGTAGTATAGTGTATGGTAGTGTAGTGTAGGTAGTATAGTGTATGGTAGTATAGTGTATGGTAGTATAATGTATGGTAGTATAGTGTATGGTAGTGTAGTGTAGGTAGTATAGTGTATGGTAGTATAGTGTATGGTAGTGTAGTGTATGGTTGTATAATGTATGGTAGTATAATGTATGGTAGTATAGTGTATGGTAGTATAGTGTATGGTAGTGTAGTGTAGGTAGTATAATGTATGGTAGTATAGTGTATGGTAGTGTAGTGTAGGTAGTATAGTGTATGGTAGTATAATGTATGGTAGTATAGTGTATGGTAGTATAGTGTATGGTAGTGTAGTGTAGGTAGTATAGTGTATGGTAGTATAGTGTATGGTAGTATAGTGTATGGTAGTATAATGTATGGTAGTGTAGTGTATGGTAGTATAGTGTATGGTAGTGTAGTGTAGGTAGTGTAGTGTAGGTAGTATAGTGTATGGTAGTGTAGTGTATGGTAGTATAATGTATGGTAGTATAGTGTATGGTAGTGTAGTGTAGGTAGTGTAGTGTAGGTAGTATAGTGTATGGTAGTGTAGTGTATGGTAGTATAGTGTATGGTAGTATAGTGTATGGTAGTGTAGTGTAGGTAGTATAGTGTATGGTAGTGTAGTGTAGGTAGTATAGTGTATGGTAGTATAGTGTATGGTAGTATAGTGTATGGTAGTGTAGTGTAGGTAGTATAGTGTATGGTAGTATAGTGTATGGTAGTATAGTGTATGGTAGTATAGTGTATGGTAGTATAGTGTATGGTAGTGTAGTGTAGGTAGTATAGTGTATGGTAGTGTAGTGTATGGTAGTATAGTGTATGGTAGTATAGTGTATGGTAGTATAGTGTATGGTAGTGTAGTGTATGGTAGTATAGTGTATGGTAGTGTAGTGTAGGTAGTATAGTGTATGGTAGTGTAGTGTATGGTAGTATAGTGTATGGTAGTATAGTGTAGGTAGTATAGTGTATGGTAGTATAGTGTATGGTAGTATAGTGTATGGTAGTATAGTGTATGGTAGTATAGTGTATGGTAGTATAGTGTATGGTAGTATAGTGTAGGTAGTATAGTGTATGGTAGTGTAGTGTATGGTAGTGTAGTGTATGATGGTATAGTGTATGGTAGTGTAGTGTATGGTAGTATAGTGTATGGTAGTGTAGTGTATGGTAGTATAGTGTATGGTAGTATAGTGTATGGTAGTGTAGTGTATGGTAGTATGTGCTCCCATGCCATCTATGTGATGTGTAAGGTCAGCAGGACAAGTTGTCTGGTTGTACAGATGACACATGGGGGTTGCTCAGTTCCTGGGTGTGGGACTCTGATTATCAGTCATCCTTTCCATAGACAGTGCTGTGATCCAACATATTACACAGACTCTGGCCTCTCTCAAGAAATGATACTGAGCCATTACACAGCAAATCTCAACCTTTCTCTATCCAGTCACTGTGCTTTAAATACATTTCAGGCTGAAGTTTAACCACTTGACCCCTGGAAGGTATTACCCCCTTCATGACCAGGGCAGTTTTTCCTATTTAGCACTGCGCTACTTTAACTGGCAATTGCGTGGTCATGCAATACAGTACCCACATGAAATTTCTATAATTTTTTTTACACAAAGAGAGTTTTCTTTTGGTGGTATTCGATCACCACTGGATTTTTTTCTTATTATATAAATGAAAAAATACTGAAAATTAAAAAAGAAAAAAATATTTTGTACTTTCCTTAATAAAACATATCCAATCAAATCTAAGGGCCAGATTCACAGAAGAAGTACGCCGGCGTATCTACTGATACGCCGGCGTACTTTCAAATTTCCTGCGTCGTATCTTTAGTTTGAATCCTCAAACCAAGATACGACGGCATCTGGCTTCGATCCGACAGGCGTACGGCTTCGTACGCCTTCGGATCGTAGATGCAA
The DNA here is from genome assembly GCF_905171775.1 of Rana temporaria. Classification (NCBI taxonomy): domain Eukaryota; kingdom Metazoa; phylum Chordata; class Amphibia; order Anura; family Ranidae; genus Rana; species Rana temporaria. The sequence goes on along the minus strand of NC_053499.1, from coordinate 18,249,659 downwards.
TACTTCGGCGTCCGCTGGGTGGAGTTTGCGTCGTTTTCCGCGTCGGGTATGCTAATTAGCTTTTTCCGTCGATCCACGAAGGTACACGCGGCCGTCGCATTCTCTTACGTCGTCGCTAGTCGGCTTTTCTCGGCGTATAGTTAAAGCTGCTATTTTGGGGCGTATAGATAGACTTGCCATGTTAAAGTATGGCCGTCGTTCCCGCGTCTAATTTTAAAAAAAATTTTTTGCGTAAGTCGTCCGTGAATAGGAAAGGACGTAACTCACGTCTAAGTTCAAAAAATGACGTCGGTGCGAGGTCATTTCGCGCAAAGCACGGCGGGAAATTTCGAAACGGAGCATGCGCAGTTCAATCGGCGTGGGGACGCGCTTCATTTAAATGAATCACGCCCCCTACCCGCCGATTTGAATTACGCGCCGAGAGATACACTACGCCACCGTAACTTACGGCATGAAATCTTCCTGGATTCGACTTAGAGCCAGGTAAGATACGGCGGTGTAGCGTATCTCTGATACGCTGCGCCTGGGCATTTCTATGTGAATCTGGCCCTAAATTCCTCATACATTTTGAAAAAAAAAAAGATATTTTCTTATTTCTGTTGTAAAAAAAAAAAAAAAAATTCTTCATAAATGTAATTAAATGTAATGCAATAAAAAAATTGTTTTTATAAACTTATAAAAATATAAAAGATTTCAAATATAAAAATAACAAAAATCGAATTTCTTCATGAATTGAGGCCAAAATGTATTGGGAGTTCCGGCCTTTTTTTTGTGTTTTTTTAAAGTACAAATAAACATATACTTACCTGTTCCACGGTCCAGCGTTGTGCCGCCGTGAGCCTTGTTCCGGTCCCCCCTTCACCGCCGGCGCCTCCATTCCAACAGTGGGCACCCGGCCGTGACAGCTTTCGGCTACGGCCAGGCACTCATTGCGCATGCGCGAACGGCGCAGTGCTCCCTGACTGGACAGACGATCGCCTGGGATCTGTCACGTGTCCCAGGTGATCGCCTACAGGGAGGGGCCGCTAAAAGGCATTATGACGTATCGCCTTAGTGGTCCCTGGGCGGAAGGAGGAAGTGGGACTGGAAGTCCCACTCCTACTGAAGCCCCCACTCCCCCCCCCCCAAGAAAATGACATGCCAAATGTGGCATGTAAGGGGGCGAGGAGTGGATTAAGTGGAAGTTCCACTTTTGGGTGGAACTCCGCTTTAAGTCTACACACTACCCCATAATGACAATGTGAAAGAAGTTTGTAAGTACATAATAAGTATTCACAGCCTTTGCGCAATACTTTGTTGAAGCTCCTTCATCACCAATTCCAGCCTCAAGTCTTTCTGAGTATGAGGCTACAAGCTTGGCACTCCTATTTTTGGGCATTTTCTCCCATTCTTCTTTGCAGGACCTTTAAAGGTCCATCAGGTTGGATGGGGAGCGTCGGTGCACAGACATTTTTAGATCTCTCCAGCGATGTCCAATCGGGTTCAAGTCTGGGCTCTGGCTGGGCAACTCAAGGATATTCACAGAATTGTCCCGTAGCCACTCCTTTGTTATCTTGACTGTGTGCTTAGGGTTGTTGTCCTGTTGGAAGATGAACCTTCTGAAGTCCATGCTGCCACCACCATGCTTCACAGTAGGGATGGTATTGGCCATGTGATGAGCGGTGCCTGGTTTCCTCCAGACATGACGCTTGCCATTCAGGCCAAAGAGTTCATCTTTGTTTCATCAGACCAGAGAATTTTGGGCCAAATCCTCAAAAGAGATACGACGGAGTAACTGCTGTTACGCCGTCGTATCCCTGGTCCTAACTATGGAACTGATCCACAGAATCAGTTTCCCATAGTTAGGACGAAGATCCGGCATGTGTAATTGAATTACACTGTCGGATCTTAGGATGCAGTACCGCATCCGCCGCTGGGGGCATTTTGCGTCGAAATGCCGCCTCGGGTATGGAAATTTAGGACTTACGGAGATCCACGAAGCTTTATCTCCGTAAGTTTTATTTTGCAAACGCAAAATTAGGGCTGCTTTTACATGGTGTAAAGTTAGTACACCTTGTAAAAACAGACCTTTCTTGCTAGCGACGCGATTTTTTTTTTATTTGAATTTTTTTTTTGACGCCGTATCTTTTTTTTTTACCCGACGCAACTTTATTGTCCCGTCGCGATCCACAAAGCCCGACGTAACGTAATTTCGCGCTATGCACGTCGGGAAAATGACGTCACGAGCATGCGCAGTACGGCCGGCGCGGGAGCGCGCCTCATTTAAATGGGAATCGCCCCCTGGAGAAGAGGAACGCCTTGCGCCGGCCGGATTTAAGTTACACCGCTCAAAATTTCTAGGTAAGTGCTTTGTGGATCGGGCACTTAGTTAGAGATTTTGCGGCGGTGTAACTTAAATAGGAAAAATTACGTTGCGCCGCTTCTTTGTGGATTACCCCCTTTGTTTCTCATGGTCTGAGAGTCCTTCAGGTGCCTTTTGGCAAACTCCAGGTGGGCTGTCATGTGCCTTTTACTGAGGAGTGGCTTCTGTCTGGCCACTCCCCCATACAGGCCAGATTGGTGGAGTGCTGCATTAAGGTGAAAAAAACAAGAAGAAAGTGCAGGGGTCTGGAGGAGGACCAGGGGAGAAGGGGTGGAGTAAGCTACTGAATGTTAAGACAAGGGGGTGCTGGAGAGAAGCACAGGATCTGGTGGAGGAGTTCTGTCCTCCCTCCTCTCTGCTGCTGACTGCTGAGACAAGGTGGGGGTGGAGACGAGGAGGCTTCTGCAGATGCTGGAGAGGTGCAAGGGCCACATGAAATGGCCGGATTCGGCTCATGGGCCTTGTGTCTGACACATGTGGGCTAGATGATGCTGAATGTCCTCCAGCCAAGAAATGAAGCGGCTCTTTCTGACTCAGAGTCTTGCTTTGGAAGTTTATTTTGGGATGGAGCCAGGGCTCTTCTGTAGTAACACAACAGAAAGGAGTGGAAATTCTTTGCAACTGATCAGAAATGTTACATGAATTTGGAATTTAGAGCAACAATATTAAAAAAAGATGCAATCTTTATGACTGATCTTATCGTATTGCATATGGAGACGCTTGGCACAGATTCTGATTAGACATTCAGTTAATTTTAAATAGATCTTTAATAAATCTAAATTGTTCAAACTGAGCTTGTGACAAAAAATCTGCCTAAGAAGAATTTATCTTCCGTGCAAACACGTCATATGGTCATAAATAGGTGGCTGGAGTTGTATGAAAGTCTCCAATTTTGTAGTAAAATTTGACCTTGGCTTCGCTTATTTATTATTATTCTTGCTTTCCAAGGGCCAGATTCACGAAGCAGATACGACGGTGTATCTCAGATACACCATCGTATCTCAGCTTTTTTCAGGTCCTATCTATGCGCCTGATTCATAGAACCAGTTACGCATAGATAGGGCTGAGATCCGACAGTGTTACACTGTGTTACACTGTCGGATCTTTTTTTTGAATTAAAAATGGCGCCGGGGGCGTTCCCGCTGATTTACACTGAATAATATGTAAATCAGCGAGATACGCGAAATTCACGACCGTACGCGGACCCGACGCAGTGTTCTTACGTCGTTTCCGTAGCGCGGTACCCGTCGTATACTTACCCCTGCTAAAAGCAGGGGTAAGTATTGTTAAGTATAGCCGTCGTTCCCGCGTCGAGTTTGAAATTTCCTACGTCGTTTGCGTACGCCGATTCACGAACACGCGCGTCGCAAGTCTAGCTCCCGTCGCAACCACTGACGTCCTATTGACGTCAGTGGGAGCAATGCACGCCGGGAAATTCCCCGGACGACGCATGCGTATTTAAATCGGCGCGGGAGCGCGCCTGATTTAAATATGACACTCCCCTAGCCGCGGAATTTGAATTCCGCTGGGGGATTTAGGATCCGCCGTCGCAAGTTTGGAGGTAAGTGGTTTGTGAATTAGCCACTTGCCTCCTAAACTTGCGGGAGCGGATCTTAATTCACGTAGAACGAGCGGATCTATAGATCCGCTGCGCTACGTGAATCTGGCCCCAAGTATCCTAATGCCGCGTACACACAGTCGTTTTTTGGCATGAAAAAAAATGACATTTTTCATCATTAAAAACGATGTTGCCCACACACCATCGTTTTGGAAAAATGATGAACAAAGCGCGGTGACGTACAACACGTACGACGGCACTCTAAAGGGGAAGTTCTATTCGCCTTTTTCCCTGCTTTTAACTGATTCCTTGTTAGTTAACCACTTAAGCCCCGGACCATTTTGCAGCTAAATGCACAGGCCAGGTTTTGCGATTCGGCACTGCGTCGCTTTAACAGACAATTGCGCGATCGCGCGACTTGGCTCCCAAACAAAATTGGCGTCCTTTTTTCCCCACAAATAGAGCTTTCTTTTGGTGGTATTTGATCACCTCTGCGGGTTTTTATTTTTTGCGTTGTAAACAAAAATAGAGCGACAATTTTGAAAAAAATGCAATATTTTTTAGTTTTTGCTATAATAAATATCCCCAAAAACATATATAAATTTTTTTTTCCCTCAGTTTAGGCCGATACGTATTCTTCTACCTATTTTTGCCAAAAAAAATCGCAATAAGCGTTTATCGGTTGGTTTGTGCAAAATGTATAGCGTTTACAAAATAGGGGATAGTTTTATTGCATTTTTATTATTTCTTTTTTTTTTTACTACTAATGGCGGAGATCAGCGATTTTTTTCGTGACTGCGACATTATGGCGAACACTTCGGACAATTTTGACACATTTTTGGGACCATTGTCATTTTCACAGCAAAAAATGCATTTAAATTGCATTGTTTATTGTGAAAATGACAGTTGCCGTTTGGGAGTTAACCACAGGGGGCGCTGTAGGAGTTAGGGTTCACCTAGTGTGTGTTTACAACTGTAGGGGGGTGTGGCTGTAGGTCTGACGTCATCGATCGAGTCTCCCTATAAAAGGGATCACTCGATCGATGCAGCCGCCACAGTGAAGCACGGGGAAGCCGTGTTTACATACGGCTCTCCCCGTTCTTCAGCTCCGGGGAGCGATCGTGAGGGGGCGGCTATTCGTTCCGGAACGCTCCCCGCAGGTTACCGACCGCCGCATGTACCAAGGGGGTCCCAATCGGACCCCCGACCCGCGGAAAGGCAAGGACGTACCTGTACGCCCATATGCCTGTACGTGCCATTCTGTGGACGTATATCTACATGCGGCGGGCGTTAACAGCGTGATGAATGTGCTTACTCCATTACGAATGGTAGTTTTACCAGAACGAGCGCTCCCGTCTCATAACTTGCTTCTGGGAATGCGCGGGTTTAAAACGTCGTTTTTGCCCACACACAATAATTTTTTACATCACGAAAAACGACATTAAAAAATGCAGCACATTCAAATTTTTTTTTTTACATTTTTCAGAGGCCGAAAAACGATGTGAAGCCCACACACCATCATTTTAAATGACGTTTTAAAAAATTCCGTTTTTTTTCATGCCGAAAAACGACTGTGTGTACACGGCATTATAGATCATCCTGGAAAAAGAAAGCCTCGATGACCAATATGGAGACGTTCGAGGTGCGGAGGACAACCTCAAATTTTATAGGAAAACCACATATATCCTCACTTTTGCACTCTATTAGCTGGATTCAGATAGCTTTACGCTGGCGTATCAGTAGATACGCCGACGTAACTCTGAATCTACGCCGTCCTAAATTAAGGCGTATTCTGGAAACCAGATACGCTTAAATTAGGCTAAGATACGAGCGGCGTAAGTCTCCTACGCCGTCGTATCTTAGGGTGCAATATTTACGCTGGCCGCCAGGTGGCGCTTCCGTTGAGTTCGGCGTAGAATATGCAAATGACTAGATACGCCGATCCAGAAACGAACGTGCGCCCGGCGCATTTTTTTTTACGTCGTTTACGTACAGCTTTTTCCGGCATAAAGTCAGTCGAACAAATAGCTGGCCTAGTCAATAATAAGTATGGCCGTCGTTCCCGCGTCGAAATTTGAAATTTTTACGTCGTTTGCGTAAGTCGTCCGTGAATGGGGCTGGGCGTAATTTACGTTCACGTCGAAACCAATACGTCCTTGCGGCGTACTTCGGAGCAATGCACACTGGGATATGTACACGGACGGCGCATGCGCCGTTTGTAAAAAACGTCAATCACGTCGGGTCACCAATCATTTACATAAAACACGCCCCCCTCATCCTCATTTGAATTAGGAGCGCTTACGCCGGCCCCATTTACGCTACGCCACCGTAACTTAGGAGGGAAGTGCTTTGTGAATACAGCACTTGCCTCTCTGACCTACGGCGGCGTAGCGTAAATACGATACGCTACGCTGCCTCAACGATGCGCCGCCATACCTGAATCCAGCTATATATATCTGGAATATGTGGACTGAACCCCCCTCCGAATTACTGAGTTCCGGTGTTTCCAGTGAAGGATCTGGTTAATTCTACAGCATCCTACATGGAAATGCCATCTTGTTAGATGTCCTGTAGCAATTTTTTTTTTTTTTGAAATTTTCGCAGGGTTCCCCTTCAAGATTCTCAGCACACAAATCACATCATCTTGATCCGACTTCTGGTGCGACCTCTATTCTAGGGTGACCAGATATCCCCGGATTGAGGACACTGACCCCGGAACCCAGCCTGCCCCCGGTTTTGTCCCCGGATTGGATTTGAACATGGGCTGGGGCAATTTCAAAGACAGTCAGTGCAGAATAAAAAAATACAATTCTGAATTACACACCTCCGTTCCGCCATTCCTACTAGCATAGGGGAGTTGTATTTTTTCCCATTATCTGTGCCCCTTTCTGATGATCATGTGCTGGTCGGAGCGGAGGGAATATTTCTTCAGTTTCGGGGGCATGCCCATTCAGCTCCGCTAACATGTTCTTCTACCTTGGCTCAGGCCGCCTGCCTGTTTATCTCCTTGCCTCCCCTGGTGGAGTGATCTCTCTGGACCTCTACTCCCCACCCAGAGTAATGCCGCGTACACACGATCGGTCAAAACCGATGAAAACGGACTGAAGGACCGTTTTCATCGGTCCAAACCGATCGTGTGTGGGCCCCATCGGTCAGTTAACCTTCGGTCAAAAAAAATTAGAACTTGCTTTAAAATTACTATAAAAATGCCACTGGCAGTGAAGGGGTTAACACTAGGGGGCGGGGAAGGGGTTAAGTATGTTCCCTGGGTGTGTTCTAACTGTAGGGGGGGTGGACTGACATGGGGAAATGACTGATCGCTGTTCATACATTGTTTACACACACAGCTCCCGGTCCCCGTTCTGTAACGAGCGATCGCGTGTTTCCCTGGCGGCGATCGCGCCCGCCGGGCACACATGCACGGGAGTCGGGGGCGAGCGGGGGGCGCCCCTATTGGCTGCTGGGCTCGGTGACGTATAGCTACGTGCTCTCGCCCAGCAGAGCCGACCTGCCGCCGTATAACTGCGGCGGCTGGTCGGCAAGCAGTTAAAAACGCCGCTTTTTTACTGCCATCTGTACTAGCTTTACAGCCCGTTTTTTAAAACGTCCGTGGGCATGAGACCTAATTGGTATCGGCAAGTACTAAAAAATAAAAAGTATCGGTACCCGTACTCGTAAAAAAAAAAATGGTATGGGGGCATTCCTAGTTCTAATGCCCTGTACACACGATCGTTTCGTCTGATGAAAATGGTTCGATGGACCGATCGTGTGTGGGCCCCATCAGTTTTTTTCCCATCGGTGAAGAAAAATTGAACCTGTTTTAAATTTTTCGATACCGATAGAAAAAAAACGGACGTCTGCGGGGAAATCCATCGGTCAAAAATCCACGCATGCTCAGAATCAAGTCGACGCATGCTCGGAAGCATTGAACTTCATTTTTCTCTGCACGTCGTTGTGTTTTACGTCACCGCGTTCTGACACGATCGGATTTTTAACTGATGGTGTGTAGGCAAGTCTGATGAAAGCCGGCTTCATCGGATATCTGATGAAAAAAATCCATCAGTCCGTTTTTTCATCGGACGGACCGATCGTGTGTACAGGGCATTAGTGACCCCTTTCTCAATCTGGACTTTCCAACCCTCATGGGAAAGATGCCTCCTGCAACCCAGAGGACCAACGCATGCCCTCACATTACCTTTTACAACAGCTGGGAATTATTCCCGACGCCAGGCACCCCTCCCCCGCCCGGGAACTGAGTGCGCAGAGGAGACTCTAAACATGGATTATGGTTATAGAGCAAATTCTCATTAAATAAACCTTGGAGTGACACAGATGCTGTAAGTAGATTTCATTTCCCGCAGAGGAAGAGTGAGAGAAATATAATCAGCCTTCAGAACAAAAAGCAGGCCTGTGTTACTGGGGCGAGATATTAAAACCAGCGACACCCGGGAAAGAGGTCTGGTGTTTGTTTATGGTCCGGTCTCATGGCGGAGAGAGCCGAATGTGAAAGTCATTATGAGGGTCCATTTGTTTTCCATTAAACTCCAGGTGGCTCTATAATAAAAAGAAAGTTTAATGTACTTGTGTCTTCCTTTCACATAAACATTTTTACATGCAGCCAACATAAGTACCTGAATCTCTCTTCCTGGGATCCGCTGCATGTAAAGCCTCGTACACACCATCCAACTTTATGGCCGTAACTGTCTGATGGACGCGTTGTGTCGGACAGTGGCGGCTGGTGATAACATTTTTTGGGGGGCGCAAACAAAGGAAAAAAAACAAAAACAATTGCAGCCTCACTGTGCCCATCAAACGCAGCTACTGTGCCCATCAATTGCAGCCACTGTGCCCATCAATTGCCACCACTGTGCCCATCAATTGCAGCCACTGTGCCCATCAATTGCAGCCACTGTGCCCATTAATTGTCGCCACTGTCCCCATCAATTGTCGCCACTGTGCCCATCAATTGCCGCCACTGTGCCCATCAATTGCAGCCACTGTGCCATCAAACGCAGCTACTGTGCCCATCAATTGCAGCCACTGTGCCCATCAATTGCCACCACTGTGCCCATCAATTGTCGCCACTGTGCCCATCAATTGTCGCCACTGTCCCCATCAATTGTCACCACTGCGCCCATCAATTGCTGCCACTGTGCCCATCAATTGCAGCCACTGTGCCATCAAACGCAGCTACTGTGCCCATCAATTGCAGCCACTGTGACCATCAATTGCCACCACTGTACCCATCAATTGTCGCCACTGTCCCCATCAATTGTCGCCACTGTGCCCATCAATTGCAGCCACTGTGCCCATCAATTGCAGCCACTGTGCCCATCAATTGTCGCCACTGTGCCCATCAATTGTCGCCACTGTGCCCATCAATTGTCGCCACTGCGCCCATCAATTGCCGCCACTGTGCCCATCAATTGCTGCCACTGTGCCCATCAATTGCTGCCACTGTGCCCATCAATTGTCGCCACTGTCCCCATCAATTGCCGCCACTGTGCCCATCAATTGCCGCCACTGTGCCCATCAATTGCCGCCACTGTGCCCATCAATTGCCGCCACTGTGCCCATCAATTGCAGCCACTGTGCCCATCAATTGCAGCCACTGTCCCCATCAATTGCCGCCACTGTGCCCATCAATTGCCGCCACTGTCCCCATCAATTGTCGCCACTGTGCCCATCAATTGCCGCTGTAGTGTCACAGTTTGCTGCCTATCGTAGAATGCTGCGGAAGTCACGTGGCGGCCAACTGAGCATGCGCGATGCGTTCCAAACGCAAGTGCGATGCGTTCCAATGGATTTTCGACAGTACACACCAGCGAACCCGGCATTCAGGGCGACGTGGATTTAGAGAAAAGTGCCCAGTCGGCCTCACGTCCTCGCTTCGCTCGGACGGCTCGCTCCGCTCGCTTGGCCTCCTGGCTCTTTTTTTAACATCCTCCAATCCACGGGGATGTTAAGGAAAGAGCCTGGATGCCGACCGAGGTTTCACTGGTGTGTACTGTCGTGAATCCATTGGAACGCATCGCATTTGCGTTTGGAACGCATCGCGCATGCGCAGTTGGCCGCCACGCGAGTTCCGGAGCATTCTAGGATAGGCAGCAAACTGTGACAATACACCGCCACTGTTCCCATCAATTGCTGCCACTGTGCCCATCAATTGCAGTCACTGTGCCATCAAACGCAGCTACTGTGCCCATCAATTGCCGCCACTGTCCCCATCAATTGTCGCCACTGCGCCCATCAATTGCCGCCACTGTGCCCATCAATTGCCGCCACTGTGCCCATCAATTGCCGCCACTGTGCCCATCAATTGTCGCCACTGTCCCCATCAATTGCTGCCACTGTCCCCATCGATTGTCGCCACTGTCCCCATCGATTGCCGCCACTGTCCCCATCAATTGCCGCCACTGTGCCCATCAATTGCTGCCACTGTGCCCATCAATTGCAGCCACTGTGCCATCAAATGCAGCTACTGTGCCCATCAATTGCTGCCACTGTGCAGTGATGGTGATTGGACAGAGAGGCAGGATTTATGATTTCTCCAATCACAATCAGGGGGGCAGGATTGTGCTCCTCCAGGCATTCCCGGCCAGGATAAGTACTGTCAGTGAGTAAAGCGGTGATGTGGCGGCCTTTTTTGGGGGCATCAAATTGGCCAGGGGGGTGGCTGTGTCAGTTTCATTCTGGGACACTGTATTGTCCTGGAATGAAGGCGCCCGGGACAGACCTGCAAAATGCGGGGCTGTCCCAGGCAATCCGGAACACGTGGTCACCCTAGTGAGGGCATGGTAAGGCTGCAATGAGGGCACAGTAAGGCGGCAGTGATGGTGAGGCGGCAATGATGGGCACGGTGAGGCGGCAATGATAGGCACGGGTTGGGGGACTTTCAGGGTTTTTTTTGGCGGGGGGGGGGGGGCGGCATTGAGGGACCCGGCCTTGGGGTGGCAACGGGAGTAAATCCGGGCCTGGTAGGAGGCGGGGCAGTGACACAGAGAGTCTGCATAGTTCTGAATTTTTTTTTACAGCCACATAGGGCCAGATTCACGTAGAATCGCGGCGGTGTAACGTATCGTAGATACGTTACACCGCCGCAAGTTTTCATCGCAAGTGCCTGATTCACAAAGCACTTGCGATGAAAACTACGCTGGCAGCCTCCGGCGCAAGGCGGGCCAATTCAAATGGGCGTGTGCCATTTAAATTAGGCGCGCTCCTGCGCCGGACCTACTGCGCATGCTCAGTTTCACAATTCCCGTCGTGCTTTGCGTGCCGTGACGTCATTTTTTCGAACGGCGACGCGCGTAGCGTACTTCCGTATTCCCGGACGTGTTACGCAAACAACGTTCATTTTTAAATTTCAACGCGGGAACGACGGCCATACTTTAGACAGCAATACGTTTGCTGACTAAAGTTAGGGCACCCAAAACGACGACTAACTTTGCGACGGGAAACTAGACTAGCGGCGACGCAGCGAACGCGAAAATCCGTCGTGGATCGCCGTAACTCCTAATTTGCATACCCGACGCTGGTTTACAAAAGCGAACTCCCCCCAGCGGCGGCCGAGGTACTGCATCCTAAGATCCGATAGTGTAAAACAATTACACCTGTCGGATCTTAGGGATATCTATGTGTAACTGATTCTATGAATCAGCTGCATAGATAGAAACAGGGATACGACGGAGTATCAGGAGAAACGCCGTCGTATCCCTTTTGTGAATCTGGCCCATAGTTCCTGGTCTGCAAAGTCCAAGTCTCAGGACATTTCTGTAAAATGAAATACCATTGCTGGAGCTCGGGGAGGAGAACCTCCTCTTCATATCCGTTTATTTATCTTCCCAACAAAAATAAGATAAGGGACGTGTTTGGCAAAATTTGGAGGATCATTCCCTCATATCTGTCCCATCATCACCTTCGTTTATCTATCCTGCCCATACGGAGGAGGGTGTGCCCGCTCAGAGATCATCACAAATAGATTATCACACATCCTGATGGCGTTGGTCCATCGCCGTGTACTTAGCTGCCAAGTGTTGAAATAATGAATTGATTTGTCTGTAAAATAAAAGAATTTGACACATTAGACACGAAGATGTTCTTGGGCAGAAGCACACAAAGAAGCGTTTATCTGTCCATATCTTGGTAACACTGCGATTATTGTCCCGAGTCCCGCGGGCTCAGACACTGCCGCCTTTGAATCCCGGCTCAATATTAGCTTCATGGAGTCACGCAACGCAAACTGGTCAGGGTCCAAAACATTTCATCCAAAAATGTAGGCAGATGACGGGCTGAAGACAACGTGTCCTCATAGTCTGAGGCCCCATACACACCATAGAATCTATAAATCCCATCAAATGGGTTTCTGCGGATAGATTCTATGGTGTGTACACTCCGTCGGATATTTTTCCGCGGATAAATCTCCCCTGGGATGGATTTCCAGCAGATGGATATTTGCTGACATGCTCAACAAATCCATCTGCTGGAATCCATTCCAACGGATGGATCCGCTCGTCTGTACAGACTTACCGGATCCATCCGTCCAAAGGGATTCCCCGCACGCGTCGTAATGATTTGACGCATGCGTGGAATTCCTTATATGACAGCGTCGCGCCCGTCGCCGCGTCATAATAGCGGCGACGGCGCGACACGTCATCGGCAGAGGATTTCAGCGCGGATTTCAATGCGATGGTGTGTACACGCCATCGCATAGAAATCTTCTGAAATCCTCGAGAGGATTTATCCGCGGATACGGTCCGCTGGACCGTATCTGTGGATAAATCCTCTCGTGTGTATGGGGCCTGAGGTTGGTGAAGAGTCTTATCATTCTAGAAATATCTTATCATTCTAGAAATATCTTATCATTCTGGAAATATCTTCTCATTCTAGAAATATCTTCTCATTCTAGAAATATCTTATCATTCTGGAAATATCTTATCATTCTAGAAATATCTTATCATTCTAGAAATATCTTATCATTCTAGAAATATCTTATCATTCTGGAAATATCTTATCATTCTAGAAATATCTTATCATTCTAGAAATATCTTACCATTCTAGAAATGTCTTATCATTCTAGAAATATCTTATCATTCTAGAAATATCTTATCATTCTAGAAATATCTTATCATTCTAGAAATATCTTCTCATTCTGGAAATATCTTCTCATTCTAGAAATATCTTCTCATTCTAGAAATATCTTATCATTCTAGAAATATCTTATCATTCTAGAAATATCTTATCATTCTAGAAATATCTTATCATTCTAGAAATATCTTCTCATTCTGGAAATATCTTCTCATTCTAGAAATATCTTCTCATTCTAGAAATATCTTATCATTCTAGAAATATCTTATCATTCTGGAAATATCTTATCATTCTAGAAATATCTTATCATTCTAGAAATATCTTACCATTCTAGAAATATCTTATCATTCTAGAAATATCTTATCATTCTAGAAATATCTTACCATTCTAGAAATATCTTATCATTCTAGAAATATCTTATCATTCTAGAAATATCTTATCATTCTGGAAATATCTTCCCATTCTAGAAATATCTTCCCATTCTAGAAATATCTTCTCATTCTAGAAATATCTTATCATTCTAGAAATATCTTATCATTCTGGAAATATCTTATCATTCTAGAAATATCTTCTCATTCTAGAAATATCTTCCCATTCTAGAAATATCTTCCCATTCTAGAAATATCTTCTCATTCTAGAAAAATCTTCTCATTCTAGAAATATCTTATCATTCTGGAAATATCTTATCATTCTAGAAATATCTTCTCATTCTAGAAATATCTTCTCATTCTAGAAATATCTTATCATTCTAGAAATATCTTATCATTCTAGAAATATCTTATCATTCTAGAAATATCTTATCATTCTAGAAATATCTTATCATTCTAGAAATATCTTATCATTCTAGAAATATCTTATCATTCTAGAAATATCTTATCATTCTGGAAATATCTTATCATTCTAGAAATATCTTATCATTCTAGAAATATCTTATCATTCTAGAAATATCTTATCATTCTAGAAATATCTTACCATTCTAGAAATATCTTATCATTCTAGAAATATCTTATCATTCTAGAAATATCTTATCATTCTAGAAATATCTTATCATTCTAGAAATATCTTATCATTCTAGAAATATCTTATCATTCTAGAAATATCTTATCATTCTAGAAATATCTTATCATTCTAGAAATATCTTATCATTCTAGAAATATCTTCTCATTCTGGAAATATCTTCTCATTCTAGAAATATCTTCTCATTCTAGAAATATCTTCTCATTCTAGAAATATCTTATCATTCTAGAAATATCTTATCATTCTAGAAATATCTTATCATTCTAGAAATATCTTCTCATTCTGGAAATATCTTCTCATTCTAGAAATATCTTCTCATTCTAGAAATATCTTATCATTCTAGAAATATCTTATCATTCTGGAAATATCTTATCATTCTAGAAATATCTTATCATTCTAGAAATATCTTACCATTCTAGAAATATCTTATCATTCTAGAAATATCTTATCAGTCTAGAAATATCTTACCATTCTAGAAATATCTTATCATTCTAGAAATATCTTATCATTCTAGAAATATCTTATCATTCTGGAAATATCTTCCCATTCTAGAAATATCTTCCCATTCTAGAAATATCTTCTCATTCTAGAAATATCTTATCATTCTAGAAATATCTTATCATTCTGGAAATATCTTATCATTCTAGAAATATCTTCTCATTCTAGAAATATCTTCTCATTCTAGAAATATCTTATCATTCTAGAAATATCTTATCATTCTAGAAATATCTTATCATTCTAGAAATATCTTATCATTCTAGAAATATCTTATCATTCTGGAAATATCTTATCATTCTGGAAATATCTTACCATTCTAGAAATATCTTATCATTCTGGAAATATCTTATCATTCTAGAAATATCTTATCATTCTAGAAATATCTTATCATTCTAGAAATATCTTATCATTCTGGAAATATCTTATCATTCTAGAAATATCTTATCATTCTAGAAATATCTTATCATTCTGGAAATATCTTATCGTTCTAGAAATATCTTATCATTCTGGAAATATCTTATCATTCTGGAAATATCTTATCGTTCTGGAAATATCTTATCATTCTGGAAATATCTTATCGTTCTAGAAATATCTTATCATTCTGGAAATATCTTATCGTTCTAGAAATATCTTATCATTCTAGAAATATCTTATCATTCTAGAAATATCTTATCATTCTAGAAATATCTTCTCATTCTGGAAATATCTTCTCATTCTAGAAATATCTTCTCATTCTAGAAATATCTTATCATTCTAGAAATATCTTATCATTCTAGAAATATCTTATCATTCTAGAAATATCTTATCATTCTAGAAATATCTTATCATTCTAGAAATATCTTCTCATTCTGGAAATATCTTCTCATTCTAGAAATATCTTCTCATTCTAGAAATATCTTATCATTCTAGAAATATCTTATCATTCTGGAAATATCTTATCATTCTAGAAATATCTTATCATTCTAGAAATATCTTACCATTCTAGAAATATCTTATCATTCTAGAAATATCTTATCATTCTAGAAATATCTTACCATTCTAGAAATATCTTATCATTCTAGAAATATCTTATCATTCTAGAAATATCTTATCATTCTGGAAATATCTTCCCATTCTAGAAATATCTTCCCATTCTAGAAATATCTTCTCATTCTAGAAATATCTTATCATTCTAGAAATATCTTATCATTCTGGAAATATCTTATCATTCTAGAAATATCTTCTCATTCTAGAAATATCTTCCCATTCTAGAAATATCTTCCCATTCTAGAAATATCTTCTCATTCTAGAAAAATCTTCTCATTCTAGAAATATCTTATCATTCTGGAAATATCTTATCATTCTAGAAATATCTTCTCATTCTAGAAATATCTTCTCATTCTAGAAATATCTTATCATTCTAGAAATATCTTACCATTCTAGAAATATCTTATCATTCTAGAAATATCTTATCATTCTAGAAATATCTTATCATTCTAGAAATATCTTATCATTCTAGAAATATCTTATCATTCTGAAAATATCTTATCATTCTAGAAATATCTTATCATTCTAGAAATATCTTCTCATTCTGGAAATATCTTCTCATTCTAGAAATATCTTCTCATTCTAGAAATATCTTATCATTCTAGAAATATCTTATCATTCTAGAAATATCTTATCATTCTAGAAATATCTTATCATTCTAGAAATATCTTATCATTCTGGAAATATCTTATCATTCTAGAAATATCTTCTCATTCTAGAAATATCTTCCCATTCTAGAAATATCTTCCCATTCTAGAAATATCTTCTCATTCTAGAAATATCTTATCATTCTAGAAATATCTTATCATTCTGGAAATATCTTATCATTCTAGAAATATCTTATCATTCTAGAAATATCTTCTCATTCTAGAAATATCTTATCATTCTAGAAATATCTTACCATTCTAGAAATATCTTATCATTCTAGAAATATCTTATCATTCTAGAAATATCTTATCATTCTAGAAATATCTTATCATTCTAGAAATATCTTATCATTCTAGAAATATCTTATCATTCTGGAAATATCTTATCATTCTAGAAATATCTTATCATTCTAGAAATATCTTATCATTCTAGAAATATCTTCTCATTCTGGAAATATCTTCTCATTCTAGAAATATCTTATCATTCTAGAAATATCTTCTCATTCTAGAAATATCTTATCATTCTAGAAATATCTTATCATTCTAGAAATATCTTATCATTCTAGAAATATCTTCTCATTCTGGAAATATCTTCTCATTCTAGAAATATCTTCTCATTCTAGAAATATCTTATCATTCTAGAAATATCTTATCATTCTGGAAATATCTTATCATTCTAGAAATATCTTATCATTCTAGAAATATCTTACCATTCTAGAAATATCTTATCATTCTAGAAATATCTTATCATTCTAGAAATATCTTACCATTCTAGAAATATCTTATCATTCTAGAAATATCTTATCATTCTAGAAATATCTTATCATTCTGGAAATATCTTCCCATTCTAGAAATATCTTCCCATTCTAGAAATATCTTCTCATTCTAGAAATATCTTATCATTCTAGAAATATCTTATCATTCTGGAAATATCTTATCATTCTAGAAATATCTTCTCATTCTAGAAATATCTTCTCATTCTAGAAATATCTTATCATTCTAGAAATATCTTATCATTCTAGAAATATCTTATCATTCTAGAAATATCTTATCATTCTAGAAATATCTTATCATTCTGGAAATATCTTATCATTCTGGAAATATCTTACCATTCTAGAAATATCTTATCATTCTGGAAATATCTTATCATTCTAGAAATATCTTATCATTCTAGAAATATCTTATCATTCTGGAAATATCTTATCATTCTGGAAATATCTTATCATTCTAGAAATATCTTATCATTCTAGAAATATCTTATCATTCTGGAAATATCTTATCGTTCTAGAAATATCTTATCATTCTGGAAATATCTTATCATTCTGGAAATATCTTATCGTTCTGGAAATATCTTATCATTCTGGAAATATCTTATCGTTCTAGAAATATCTTATCATTCTGGAAATATCTTATCGTTCTAGAAATATCTTATCATTCTAGAAATATCTTATCATTCTAGAAATATCTTATCATTCTAGAAATATCTTATCATTCTAGAAATATCTTATCATTCTGGAAATATCTTATCATCGCTCCGCCAGAATCCAAACCAGGAATTGGAACAGTACTTTTCAGTACAGGTGCTATGTCAAATTTAGTGAGATGAGAGACTTATTTGCTCTTATCCATGTTGATTTGTTTAAATTCGGCGGTTGCCAGCTCTGGACTGTCCTGTGGGTCATTCTGTGCTCCAGAGATGTAGTTCCATCCCTGGATGGCAGGTGGCGCCAGAGGGGTCCAGGCGGAAGTGCCTTTTCTCTAGCAGCCAATCAGAGGAGTGTTTCCCTCGCGGGGCATGCTGGGGGAGGGTATTTCTGTGGCGGACGCCATTTTTGTGGGGTTCTTCACCTGTTCCTGGTTCCAGGTGCGGCACCCACCTTCAGGGTGTGCGCACATCACGGGCCCCCGGCGAGATGGCCTACCAGGCCGGAGCGCACGTGCCACGCGGAGTTCCTGACTCTGGGCCCTCATGGCCCGGAGCAACTGATGCTGCAAAGGGGCCCCAGTGACTTACTAGGTCCCCCATCTCTTATCAAGAAGATCCCAAGCGAGTTGTGCTGTTCGGTGAGGAGTCGGTCTGAGGTGAGACTGGAGGCAGGTGATCCAATAGGGCTCAGACAATCCATCGGGGATCTGGGTGACCGGACACTGACAGGTTGTATGATGCAAACTGTCAGTCGGTGACCCCAAACTATCAAGTCTACCTGAGGGAGATTCAGGCGAAATTGTGTTTACTGGGAGGATCCGCTCTATCATCCATGTTCGTGAGTATTGGGCCTGTGGCAGAGGCCCCATTACTAGTCCTAAATCTATTAGAGCCAAGTCGGTGGCAGAGACTTGTTCCTTCCCAGAAGCTCTAAGGGCTAGATTCACAGTGGAGATACGACGGCGTTTCTCCTGATACGCCGTCGTATCTGTTGTTCTATCTATGCGCCTGATTCATAGAATCAGTTACGCATAGATAGCCATAAGATCCGGCAGGTGTAATAGTTTTACACTGTCGGATCTTAGGATGCAATACCGCGGCCGCCGCTGGGGGGAGTTCGCGTCGTAAACCAGCGTCGGGTATGCAAATTAGGAGTTACGGCGTTTGACGACGGATTTTCGCGTTCGCTACGTCGCCGCTAGTCTAGTTTCCCGTCGCAAAGTTAGTCGTCGTTTTAGCTGCCCTAACTTTAGTCAGCAAGTGTATTGCTGTCTAAAGTATGGCCGTCGTTCCCGCGTCGAAATTTAAAAAAAATCAACGTCGTTTGCGTAAGCCGTCCGGGAATACGGAATTACGCTACGCGCGTCGCCGTTTGAAAAAATGACATCACGGTGCGCAATGCACGACGGGAGTTCGGAAACGGAGCATGCACGGTAGGTCCGGCGCGGGAGCGCGCCTAATTTAAATGGCACACGCCCATTTAAATTGGCCCGCCTTGCGCCGGCGTAGGTTTTCAGCGCAAGTGCTTGGTGAATCAGGCACTTGCGATGAAAAATTGCGGCGGTGTAACGTATCTACGATACGTTACGCCGCCGCTCTCCACTGTGAATCTGGCCCTAAGTGACTCCCTGGCTGCCAGGCCTGTGAGAGGGACCTGTCCAGGGGCACTGCACCCATTTCGGCTGGAGTGGCGACGAAACAATAGCTACTATCCTGAAGCAGGACTGCTTCGCTCATTTAGAGGTCTGAATCTGCAAGTTTCTCTCCTTTCACCAACCTATTCTATCTACTTTGAGTTTGACTGTTGGTCATGTTGGACCAGTAATAAAAGCACAGAAAATGTCACCCTGCTGCCTGGACATTCCGTCATTCGCTCTCATCACCATCCTATCCATCATCATCAACCCTAGACACATCAGAGGTAACATAGTCATGCCGTCCCAAATCTAACCAACGGCTCCTTCGGGGGTAGCGCTACAGGTATTACTGGTATCAACCAATTACAACCTGAACTGGATAATGACCATTGGAATTTGAAAGATTTCGTTTAGTTTGTAGATGAAGGACAACACAGACATGAAATGGTATACAACCAATTCATGTAATGGTTCACCCAACCAATATAAACTAGAATGCCCAAATTTCTTTAACCGCTTAAAGGGGTTGTAAACGATTTTTTTTCCCTAGATAGCTTCCTTTACCTTAGTGCAGTCTTCCTTCACTTACCTCATCCTTCCATTTTGCTTTTAAATGTCCTTATTTCTTCTGAGAAATCCTCACTTCCTGTTCTTCTGTCTGTAACTCCACACAGTAATGCAAAGCTTTCTCCTTGGTGTGGAGAAAGCCTCTTGAGAGGGAAGGGGGTGAGCAGGAGTGTCAGGATGCCCACTAACGACTCTATTCTAAATGATTTTTTTTTTTCCATTCTGCACATGTCTAGGGAAGAGTCAGGAGCAGAAGTCTGGAGGCATCTCTGGTGCTTCCTGCTGCAGTAATTCACCTTGGCCACAAGATGTCCTCAGTCTTCCGGTGTGCCATTTAACCCAGAAGACTGAGGAGATACTGTGAGTGCTGGGAGTCATGGACTCTCCTCCAATGGGTTATCACCACAGCAGCCTTAATTCATGAAATAGAAAGTGGTGCGAACTTCATCACCACTCTCTGCAACATAGAGGATCATTCACCTCCGGGGGGAAATCCAAAGAGGACACTGTGCGTCATGTAACCAGCTTACATTATTTGGGGAAAATTGTAAGTAAAAAAACACTGCTGGCAAAACAAGAAAATTGGATTTTTATTGTTTATTTTCAAACCGTTATTTACATAAATTTGCTTAGTTTATTTCGTTTTCGGAATTCGTCTATTTTTTTTATTCTGTTCTATTATATTCTATTATTTCTTATTCTATTCAAATTCTATTTTTTTTTTCTGTTTGAATATATTCTATTTGAAATTCAAATTTATTCTATTCGAAATTCGAAAAACCATTATATTGTTATATCTCTTACTATTTTATATTGTTTTTTCTATACTTTTCTATTGTTTTTTCTATTCTATCCTATTATTTTATTTTCTATTCTATTCTTTTCCATTATATTCTATTCTTTTCCATTATATTCTATTCTTTTCTATTCTATTCAGATTTGAATTTGTTCTATTCAAAATTTGAATTTCTGAAGAGGGTTATATTCTTTCTATTATACTCTATTCTATTCCTTTATTTTCTGATCTATTTTATTTTATTTTATTCTGTTCTTTTATTTTCTATTTTGTTCTGTTTAGCGCTATTCTTTTATTTTCTATTATGTCCCTTATTTTTCTAGTCTTTTATTTTGCATTCTGTTCTGTTTTACTCTATTTTATTCTTTTATTTTATATTTTATTCTATTATTTTCTATCCTTTTCTTTTATTTTATATTCTGTTTTCTTCGTAAACCCAAATTTGGTGGTATTTGATCACCTCTGCGGTTTTTATTTTTTGCTCTATAAACAAAAATAGAGCGACAATGTTGAAAAAAAATCAATATTTTTTACTTTTTGCTGTAATAAATATCCCCCAAAAATATATAAAACATTTTCTTTCTCAGTTTAGGCCGATACGTATTCTTCTACCTATTTTTGGTAAAAAAAAAAATCGCAATAAGCGTTTATCGATTGGTTTGCGCAAGAGTTATAGCGTCTACAAAAAAGGGGATAGTTTTATGGCATTTTTATTAATAATTATTTTTTACCAGTAATGGCGGCGATCTGCGATTTTTATCGTGACTGCGACATTATGGCGGACACATCGGACACTTTTGACACCATTTTGGGACCATTGGCATTTTTACAGCGATCAGTGCTATAAAAATTCACTGATTACTGTAAAAATGACAGTGGCAGTGAAGGGGTTTAACCTGTGACCTAGGGAGTGCTTCTAACTCTTAGGGGGCGTGGCTTGCCGTGACACGTCACTGATCGCTGTTCCCGACGACAGGGAGCAGACAATCACTGACATGTCACTAGGAAGAACGGGGAGATGTTGGGCTAGATTCACAAAGAGATACGACGGTGTATCTCCTGATACGCCGTCGTATCTCTGAGTTAGGCCGGTCGTATCTATGCGCCTGATTCATAGAATCAGGTTACGCATAGATATGCCTAAGATCCGACAGGTGTAACTGTGTTACAACGTCGGATCTTAACTGCAATTTAAAAATGGCCGCTGGGGGCGTTCTCGCTGATTTACGCAGAGAATATGTAAATCAGCGATATACGCCAATTCACGAACGTACGCGGGCCCGACGCAGTCACTTTACGACGTTTACGTAACGGTTTTCCCGGCGTATAGTTACCCCTGCTTCTATGAGGCGCAGCCAATGTTAAGTATAGCCGTCGTTCCCGCGTCAATTTTTTTTTTTTACGTCGTTTGCGTACGCCGATTAACAAACGCGCTGGACGCTCGTTACGCTCGTTACGCTCACGCCGAAACCAATGACGTCCTAGCGACGTCATTGGGAGCAATGCACGCCGGGGAAATTCGCGGACGGCGCATGCGCATTTAAATCGGCGCGGGGACGCGCCTGATTTAAATAGTACACTCCCCCTAGCCGCGGAATTTGAATTCCGCCGGGGGATTTACGATCCGCCCGCGGCAAGTTTGGAGGTAAGTGTTTTGTGAATTACCCACTTGCCTCTCAAACTTGCGGCGGCGGATCTTAAATCACATCTAAAGATCCGCTGATCTATGTGAATCTAGCCCGTTCTTCAGCTCCGTGAACCGATCGCGGGACACCGGCGGACAGCGAGTCCGTGGGGCACGATCACGGAGCTCATGACAGGGTCGCGAGCGCGCAGCCGGCGGCGCGTGCACGACCTCACGGCGGCAAATTAAAGGGAACGTGTATACAGTATATACGCCCATTTGCATGTCCGTTCCATTCTGTCGACATATATCTGCGTGCGCTGGTCCTTATGCGGTTAAATGTTTTTTTTTTCTTCCATACAATAGCAGCTAAAACTCATAGAAACTCCAAGAGAGAAGAAGAGCGAGGGATATTTCTGGAGCCGCATAATCAGAGGGAACCTGCTCCATAGCCTGCCAGGTATTCCAGTGCTTGACTCGTATTCTTATTAGGTCAGGTGTGTCAGTGTGTGACGGAGCGAGACGACAGGAGCTGACATGTGATTCCGGGGCTGCGAATGCTCGGGATCTGCATTTTATCGCTCTTCTTCTATCTGTGCCGAAAGTCATAATTAAAGGATAAATCAAAGCTGAAGTGCATTCTGATTTGCCTCCCCCGGTTTCTGGCTCCTCCCTCATTAACATTCTAATACCATTTAAGGAAATACTGTATTTATCGCGGTATAACGCGCTCCCGCGTATACCGCGCACCCCTAAAGTGACCCCCAATCCTGTGGAAAAAAAGTTATTTTTGTACTTACAGTTTTGGTGTCTTGCGCGGCGTCCATCGGTCCATCGGCGGCCTCGTCGGGTCCGGCGTCCTTCTGCGGCTTCGGGTGTCCTCTTCGGCGGGTCCGGCATCCTTCTGCGGCTTCGGGTGTCCTTCTGCGGCGGGTCCGGTGTCCTCTTCGGCGGGTCCGGTGTCCTCTTCGGCGGGTCCGGTGTCCTTCTGCGGCGTCCTCGCGTCCTCCCCGCTCGTTTCCCGCGCCGAGTTTTGAATACTGCGCCAGCATATACCGTGCGCAGTACACTCGGGCAGGCTCGGCAACTGTCGCGCTCACGTCCTGTACGTCCAGGACGTGACCGCGGAAGAAGCCGAGACTGGCCGACTATACCCGAGTGTACTGCGCTCGGTATATGTCGGCGCAGTATTCAAAACTCGGCGCGGGAAAGCGGGTATCGGCGTATATCGCGCACCCACGATTTTGCCCTGATTTTCAGGGCAAAAAAGTGCGCGATATACGCTGATAAATACGGTAATAATTCTGCTTTCATTATATACCTCATTTTAAACTCAATGGGCCAGATTTAGGTACATCGGCGCATATTTGCGTCGGGCGTAGCCTATCTAAGATACGCTACGCCGCCGTAACTTACTCTTTTTTTTTGGAATCCTCAAAGAATTTGCGCCCTAAGTTGCGGCGGCGTAGTGTATCTTTGGCGGCGTAAGGGCGCGCAATTCAAATGGATGTGATGGGGGCTTGTTTTATGTAAATACGTCGTGACCCGACGTAAACAACGTTTTTTTTTTAACGGTTCGTCGGGGTATCCCAGTGCGCATGCTCGAAATTAAACCGGAACAAGCCAATGCTTACGACGTCATTCTACGCAAATCCCTATTCGCGGACGACTTACGCAAACGACGTAAAAAATTGAAAATTCGACGCGGGAACGACGGCCGTACTTAACATTGAGTACGCCTCGTAATAGCAGGGGTAACGATACGCCGAACGCAAACGACGTAAAAAAAATGCGCCGGCCGGACGTACGTTCGTGGATCGCCGTATCTAGCTAATTTGCATACTCGATGCGGAATTTCGACGGAAACGCCACCTAGCGGCCGCCTGTTGGATCGATCCCAGATGCAGTCGTATCTTGTTTTGTAGATACAAAGCAAAGATACGAGGCGGGAACTTTAAAATTACGCGGCGTATGAATAGATACGCCGGCGTAATTCTTTTGTGGATCTGCCCCAATATTTTCACTGAATCTCTGTTTTTCTCTATGCAGACCATGGCTGGTGGAAGGACCCGGGCGTGTCAGGGTGCAGTACATGAACCGCATGTGATTCGGACAGGAATCGCACCGCATTTCTGTTCAAATCACATGCGATGGTGTGCGGTGCGATTCCTGTCTGAATCGCATGCGGTTCCCCACATCACACCAGTGTGTACAAAGTTAGGACAGGAAATGAGGCGGGGCTCTATCTGACTTGCTGCAGCTTCTAGTGGACATTGTGAGAAGCTCACAGTGTGCGGTGAAATCAGAATAAGCTATTTCAGGACAGGAGAAAAGCCTGTACAACCCAGGATTGAAAAGAAGGCTGGAGTTCAGTTTTAAACCCCATCTCCATTCACTGACCCATTCAGTTGTGTGCAATGTTAGCTTCAGCTATTTAGCTTTAAAAACAGAACATGTTTCAGCAGATCAGTTAGGATAAGCCTGGTAAACGGGTGAAAATTTGTTTAGAGGTCTGCTATCCTGAAAATATGAAATATGCTTCCTATTTGACTTACTGATAAATGAGTAAAAAAAACATCATTAGTATTTTTAGTTCTAGACAAATGAAGAAAAGAAACTTTCACAAAAATGCTGTGCGCTCCCTTAGTGATGATGATGGGGCTTCCGACGGAAGACAATAATATGTCTATGATAAGACAATAGAACAATCACTTGTCTTAGTAAACCTGCAGGAAGTGACAAGTGGAAATGTTGATAAATATAATGATTACTGAGCCGTCTCCCAATTTCATCAAAGACATTTATCTAAAGATTATATTAAATAGCCGCAGTTTGATCTCTGATTGGTTGTCTTGTAGCCTTAGCTGAACATTTGATTGGTTGCCACGTACTCTCAATTTTCTTTCTTTCTTTCTTTCTTTCTTTCTTTCTTTCTTTCTTTCTTTCTTTCTCTCTTTCTTTCTTTCTTTCTTTCTTTCTTCTCTCTCTTTCCCTTTCTCTCTCTTTCTTCTTTCTTCTCTCTCTTTCCCTTTCTCTCTCTCTTTCTTCTTTCTTCGCTCTCTCTTTCTTCTCTCTCTCTCTTTCCCTTTCTCTCTCTTTCTTCTTTCTTTCTTTCTTCTCTCTCTCTTTCTTTCTTCTCTCTTTCTTCTCTCTCTCTCTTTCCCTTTCTCTCTCTTTCTTCTTTCTTTCTTTCTTCTCTCTCTCTTTCTTTCTTCTCTCTTTCTTCTCTCTCTCTCTCTCTTTATTTTTTCTCTCTCTCTTCTCTTTCTCTCTCTCTCTCTTTCTATCTCCCCCTCTCTCTCTCTCTCTTTCTATATTCTCTCTTTTTCTTTCTTCTCTATTTCTTTTCTCTCTCTTGCTTCTCTCTCTCTCTTTATTCTCTCTCCCTCCCTCTCTCTCTTTCTTCTCTCTCCCTCCCCTCTCCCTCTTTCTTCTTGCTCCCTCCCCTCTCTCTCTTCTCTCTCCCCCCTCTCCTCTCTCTCTTTTTCTTCTCTTTCCCTCCCTCCTCTCTCTCTCTCTTTCTTCTCTTTCCCTCCCTCCTCTCTCTCTCTTTCTTCTCTCTCCCTTCCTCCCTCCCTCCCTCTCTCTCTCTTTCTCCTCTCTCCCTCCCCTCTCTCTTTCTTCTCTCCCTCTCTCTCTCTCTCTCTCTCCCTCTCTCTCTCTCTCTCTCTCTTTCTTCTCTCTCCCTCCCCCTCTCTCTTTCTTCTCTCTCTCCCTTCCTCCCTCCCTCTCTTTCTTCTCTCTCCCTCCCTCTCTCTCTTTCTTCTCTCCCTTCCTCCCTCCCTCCCTCTCTCTTTCTTTCTTTCTTCTCTCTTTTTTACTATCTTCTCTCTCTCTCTTTCTTTTTTTCTTTCTTCTCTCTCTCTCTTCTCTCTTTTAATTTTGGCATGGGGGTCCCCTTAAAATCTTTTTTTATGATGAATTTCCCCACAAATCGCTATCGCACAATTCTGCAAGTGATTATAATTTATTATCGCTGTTTTCTAGCTGCTCTAAAACCATTTTTGACATAAAGGGACACTTTTGGACAATCTACAGTTTGCAGGCAGAAAGAACAGTTTTTATTATATAAAAGTACATGTAGGGCACTGGGCAGACCACTAGGGACAAGGGGGGTGTGTATTTTTTACATACAGTACTGTAATCTATAAGAATACAGGATACTGTATGTAAGGTGTTTATTTACTTTTTTGAATTTGGCGCCGTTCTCCGTCCCCGTGCGTCGTAATGTTGCAGGGAACGGAGATCGGCGGCACACAGGCACTGTGTGAATCGAGCGAGGACGCCGCTCTCTCACACAGCGGAGATGCATCGCAGGATCCAGGGACAAGGTAAGTAACTTGTGCCTGTGGATGCTGCGAGGCGATCCCGAGTCTGACTCGGGGATACCGCTTTTGGTATAAAAAATTCACCCCGAGCCATACTTGGGATTACCGCTAAGGAGGTTAAATAGTAAACTGGAAATAAAAAAAACACCAATGTACCCAACTTGTAGAGCGGTAGGCTGATCAATCAAATTTCAAATTAAAAATCTGTAGCTTTATAACACAGGTGTCAAACATAAGGCCCGCGGGCCAAATCCGGCCCTCCAGGCCATTTCATTTCTCTTCTGCAGCTGTCGGAGAGCTCCAGCCCTCCTCTAGTCCTCCTCCAGACCCTTACTTTCTGCTTTCGAACAATGCATCCAGCTTCTTCCCAGCAGCAGCATAAGGAGAGGGGGGTGCACTGTGATGTAAGGGAGAGTGGGGGACTAAACTTCTGATGGTGGGGGGGCTCTTGACATCTAATGTAAGGGGAGGGGATGTGCCGAACGTCTAATCTTACAGATACAACCGGCCCTTTTGTGGGCAATCATAATGCTGATGCGACCCTCAATGACATTGAGTTTGACACCCCTGCTTTAAAAAGTTGGTAAGAGGCTACAACATTGTTTTACAAGGGGTAGAACATTGACAAACTTAAGCAGAAACAAACAGCTTTAAGCAGAAAAGGGAAGTAGAGAAGCTACTACACTTACACTGTATAACTGTTTGTCTAATGGGTCTGGAAGGCATTGAAGCGGATGCAACCCCTCAACCAATGGCATTTCATTTGCCAAAGCACTTCATATCATAAACAAATACCATTTGTTAAATAAAATCCTAGTTTTCTTCATTTTTTTTTGTCTTTGTCTTTTTTTGTCCTTTGTTACAGCTCATTGCTGCTGATCTCCTTCAGGCTCTTTGCAGCCACTTTCTGTCTACACTATAACTCCAGCAATGGCTGCATGGGATTTCTCAGGGCAGGTAATGGACTGTGTGTTGCAATAGGCAGTTGTGTCTCCATCACAACCCATGTGACATGGTGACAACAGAGGAGCACATATGAGAGTTGGGGTCAGAACATTGCCACCCTATTATTATTATTATTATTATTATTATTATTATTATAGAGTGTTTAAATAGTCCTAACAGTTTACTCAACCTATAATTCTATAACGGGAGTTCCTGAGGGATTATTTAAAGTGGAACAAAACCTCTGCAAAAAAAAATACAGCATAAAATTGGGCCAACAAGAGCGTCTATAGTATGCACAGCACAGCATTATGGCGGACTTATCTTGAAAGCGATCCCCTTTTAAAGGTGATCCCATCGTCCCCCAGTGTTCCTTCTGGGTTCAGATTCTTTAGCCACCTAATTTGTTAGGAAGACATCGATCCTGCGCATGCGCAGTGGAGTCACATCATCGCGGTGTCGTAAATGTATGCACATGACAGGCAGGGAGGAGCTGTTATAACAGAAGAGACCAATAGGGTCTCTTCCGACATAAAAATCATACCAGTCGCCCATTTTTTAACCAGTTGTCTACTGCCCTCCGTCATGTGACGGCGGGACAAAGACTCTCTCGCTCTGGGAGGACGTCATATGACGTAATTCTTTCTTCTCTCTCTCTCTCTTTCCCTTTCTCTCTCTTTCTTCTCTCTCTCTCTCTCTTTCTTTCTTCTCTCTCTCACTCTCTTTCTTCTCTCTCTCTCTCTTTCTCTCTCTCTTTCTTTCTTCTCTCTCTCGCTCTGGGAGGACGTCATATGACGTCATTCTTTCATCTCTCTCTCTTTCCCTTTCTCTCTCTCTCTCTTTCTTCTTTCTTCTCTCTCTCTCTTTCTTCTTTCTTCTCTCTCTCTTTCTTTCTTCTCTCTCTCTTTCTTCTCTCTCTCTCTCTTTCTTTCTTCTCTCTCTCTTTCTTTTTTCTCTCTCTCTTTCTTTCTTCTCCCTCTCTCTTTTTCTCTCTCTCTCTCTTTCTTTCTCTCTCTATCTTCTCTCTCCCCCTCTCTCTCTCTTTCTATCTTTCTTCTCCCCTCTCTCTCTCTTTCTATCTTCTCCCCCTCTCTCTCTTTCTTCTCCCTCCCTCCCCTCTCTCTCTTTCTTCTCTCTTCCTCCCTCCCCTCTATCTCTCTCTTTCTTCTCTCTCCATCCCTCCCCTCTCTCTCTCTTTCTTCTCTCTTCCTCCCTCCCCCTCTCTCTTTCTTCTCTCTTCCTCCCTCCCCCCCTCTCTCTCTCTCTCTCTCTCTCTTTCTTCTCTCTTCCTCCCTCCCCCCTCTCTCTCTTTCTTCTCTCTCCTCCCTCCCCTCTCTCTCTCTCTTTCTTTCTTCTCCTTCCCTCTCTCTTTCTTCTCTCTCCCTCCCTCCCTCTCTCTCTCTTTCTTCTCCCTCCCTTTCTTTCTTTCTTTCTTTCTTTCTTTCTTTCTTTCTTTCTTTCTTTCTTTCTTTCTTCTCTCTCTCTCTTTCTTCTCTCTCTCTCCCTCCCTCCCCTCTCTCTCTTTCTTCTCCCTCCCTTTCTTTCTTTCTTTCTTTCTTTCTTTCTTTCTTTCTTTCTTTCTTTCTTTCTTCTCTCTCTCTTCTCTCTCCCTCCCTCTCTTTCTTTCTTTCTTTCTTTCTTTCTTTCTTTCTTTCTTTCTTTCTTTCTTTCTTTCTTTCTTTCTTTCTTCTCTCTCCCTCCCTCCCTCCCTCCCTCTATTTCATTCTTCTCCCTCTCTTTCTTCTCTCTCTCTCCCTCCCTCCCTCCCTCTCTTTCTTTCTTCTCCCTCTCTTTCTTCTCTCTCCCTCCCTCCCTCTCTTTCTTTCTTCTCTCTCTCTCTTCTTTCTCTATTTTTTTCTCTCTCTTCTTTCTCTCTTTTTTTTCTAGGCTCGCAGGACCCTTTTATCAGGCAAGTGACCAGCGATCACAATATTGCAGCAGAAGCAATGTTTCAGAGGCTCGCAGGACCCCTTTATCAGGCAAGTGACCAGCGATCACAATATTGCAGCAGAAGCAATGTTTCAGAGGCTCGCAGGACCCCTTTATCAGGCAAGTGACCAGCGATCACAATATTACAGCAGAAGCAATGTTTCGGAGGCTCGCAGGACCCCTTTATCGGGCATGTGACCAGCAAAGCAGCATTTCAGAGCTTCGCAGGACACCTTCAGGCATCCTGCGAGGTTCTGAAACATTGCTTCTTTTGTAACAATGCGATTGCTGATTAAAGCTTTGGACCCATATTGGAGATCCGTAGTGTGCTGATGACATTTTCTTCATTCAGTGTGACTGAAGTCGCATCTGAAATCAAACCAGTGCATACCTCCCAACTTTCTGAGATGGGGATGAGGGACACCTATCAGCAAAAGTATGCAGGCATAGGACACACCCCTTGCCACACCCCCTTAAAGGAGAATTGTACAAAAAAAATAAGATTGGTTAAACCCACAAGTGCTTATTTTACCACTACTATTCCTTTATATTGGCTTTTGGAATTTACAAATGCAGCAATTTAGAAATCAGATGAAAGGTTTAGCTCTGGGAAACACTTTTTGATAGATAAAAAGTGCATTTTATATACATCTGTATAGATCAGACCAAAATGAGGGACAAATGAGGAGAATGAGGGACATTGCTCCAAATCAGGGACAGTCCCTCGAAATCAGGGACAGTTGGGACGTATGCCAGTGGTAACAGAGCCTAAAACTGAAGCTGACTTTTGACTTTGAAAAAGGATGTGAACGTGTTAAAGCTTTTACGATATTTTACCGATTAGGTTTACATCTCCTTTAAGTAACTTTTTATGTTGGTGAATCATCTTTGTCTAATACCTGTCGCCAAGTTCTTTATTCTCCCTTGCAGCGGATTAACCCTTGAAGGGGACCACACGTTTCTTTCTTGCTTGAAAAAAATGGAAGCAAATCCCCAACGTTTCCTGTGTCATATTACTGGTATGTAAACTGCTTCAAGTTTCCACTAAGGGACACCCCTTCCTCAGCTTTCACCATAGCCTGCTCAGATGGGGCACTAAAACTTGGGCTCTCATTGCCTGCTAAGCCTGACTTCTCTCTCTCTCTCTCTCTCTCTCTCCCTCTCTCTATGGGTGTGACTTTGACTCCCTCCCAGTTATGACACAACTCCAGTTCCTTTGAATCAGAAGAATAACTCTTCCAAAGTTACAAGGCTCTTTAATTGCACGGTGGCTGCTTTTTGTACCTCTTGTGGGAGCCCCAAAATTTCAACGCTACGCAATGTCCAAGTTGATGTGGATGGTCTGTTTTGGATTATGCTGCTGGATCGGTGTTTCCCAGGCACAATATGGTAAGAGACTCAATTCATTTCATTCATAGAAACCAAGCTTTGATAGAACAGTTTAAAAAAAAAAAATATATAGCGCAACCCTCGTAGAAAGTAGACGTCGTATTCTGTTTAATTCAATTCTTCGAGATGGTAGTTTTCTCTGGCAACGGTTGAGTATCTCTTAAGAACGAAGGATCCCGCAACAATAATTCTTTTGTTGCTTTTTTTAGTTTGGGATTTTCTTATACGGCATCGGAGGAGACTAAAGTGCCTTTATTTTTGATCTTCGACTGATGGCGGTACTAATGGGAAATTCGACGTTGAGTTCATTCTCCCTGGAGACTGGCACAAAACTCAATACCATTCCATTTTTGGGATTTTCTCGGCTGGAAGCATTTGGGTCTCTCGAACTTTGTCACGTGTATGCACAATCTGCGTAGCCTTCGTTCTGACTCACAGTGATTTAATTTCTCCAGCTCCGGGGGGGACTACAAGTTCCAGCCATCTGAGTCAGACATATTGTTATCGTTTTTACGCTTGAATTTTACACGATTTTGCTGCTAGGGTAAATATTTCTCAGAATTTTTTAATTTTCCATTGTGTACAGCTGAGGTTAGAGTATGCTGCAGAGGTGGGAGTATCCGCAGCTGGCAGCATGTTGCATGTGAACGCACGTGTTCCCCATGTAAGCTCCATTGTAGAATTGCAGAGCTGTGATGGGTATGCAGAGCTGTGTGTCAGACTTGGGGAAGGTCCAGCCTGACAGTCCGGTCTCTGTTCTATCCGGAAGGATTCCAAGGCATTCAGTTTATTTTGGCAGAGTGAAGAGCAATGACAAGGAGTAGAGGCTCATTTCGACTTTTATTAGCAGCCACAACAATGCCAGTTGACTGGTGATTGGCAGCTGGGAGTTAAGTTTTTTTTTTTATTGCCTATTGTCTTATAAGGTCAGGGATGATCCACACTTGTCCATCTTCCTTTAGTTAAAACTCATGAATTTTACTGCTTGAAATGCATTTTGAACACAAGGGCTGTTCTTTCCAATGCAGTTGGTTCACACCTAGAGCGTTTTAAAAAAAAAGAAAATATAAGGAAACCTTCACACCTACTGCAGTAGTTGCAATAGCTATGCATAGGTATGAATGGGTCCTAAGGGTAGGGTGACCAGACGTCCCCAGTTTCAGGGGACAGTCCCCTGATTGAGTATACTGTCCCCGGACCAAGTCTGTCCCTGGTTTTAGAACCCGTAATTAAAGCCTTTTTATCCTCAACCCAAGCCTGACCATGTCTCATAATATCCATTGTTTTAGCATTGTTTTCTACCTCAAGACCAGGTGCATTAACAAGCACTTTGAATCAATGGATGGGATCATCATTGTATGAAGACCTTGTCCAAAAAGGTGGAGTAACAAAATTAGAATTGCACACCCCCGCTCCACCGTGCCTACAAGCATAGGGGGGTTGTATTTTTCCCATTATCTGTGCCCCTTTCTGATGATCATGTGCTGGTCGGAGCGGAGGGAATATTTCTTCAGTTTTGGGCACATGCCCATTCAGCTTCGCTCGCATGTTCTTCTGCCTTGGCTCAAATCCTGGCCAGCCACCTGCCTATCTCCTTACCTTCCCTGGCGGAGTGATGATATTCCCCTGCTCCCCATCCAGTAGTAGCTGGGGCCCGAAGAGTAAGACTTGAGAGGCTGTGAGGCGGGCGGCGACGGGCAGAGAGTCGCTGATTGTTGCCATTACTAGTAAAGAAAAAATATGTCCCCGGATTTCATTTAAAAAATCTGGTCACCTTACCTAAGGGTGGCCAAATAAAGGACTGGTTTTTAGGATTGTTTCCTACCTCTAGACCAGGAACATTAACAAAGCACCTCCGATGGATGGACCTTGTTCAACAGAGTGGAATAACAAATGCCACTCCCTCCCTTTGCTATGGGGAAAAGAATACACATTTTCTCTGCCCATGGGTAGCTGCCATCCATCAGCTAGGAGGAAGACTGTGGTTTGTCCCGATATGCATCATTCAAGGATAGTCAGCTATATTATCACCCATAATTAAAGCTTTTTTGTGGTCAACCCAAGCCTGACCATGTCTCATAATATCCATAGTTTTAGCATTGTTTGCTACTTCAAGACCAGGTGCTTTAACAAGCACTTTTGGATCATCATTGTATGAAGACCTTGTCAAACAAGGTGGAGTAACAAATTCTACTCTTCCCCTTTACTATGGAGAAAAGGGGTCAAATTTTCTCTGTCCATGGGTAGCTGATATCCGTCAGCTGGCAGGAGGACCAGGGCTTAACCAGGCATGACTCATTCAAGGATTGCCAGTTATATTACCACCCGTAATCACAGCCTGTGTTTACGGGTGGTTTGTCAGGTTTACGTGTGTTTACGGGTGGTTTGTCCCGATATGCATCATTCAAGGATAGCCAGCTATATTACCATTCGTATTTAAAGCCTTTTTGTGGTCAACCCAAGCCTAAACATGTCTCATAATATCAATTGTTTTAGAATTGTTTGTTACCTCAAGACCAGGTGCATTAACGAGCACTTTGGATCAATGGATTGTATGAAGACCTTGTCCAACAAGGTGGAGTAACAAATTCTACTCATCCGCTTTACTATGGAGAAAAGGGGTCACATTTTCTCTGTCCATGGGAAGCTGATACCCGTCAGCTGTCAGGAGGACCATGGCTTGTCCAAGCATGACTCATTCAAGGATTGCCAGTTAGATTACCACCCGTAATCACTGTGTTTACGGATGGTTTGTCGGGTTTACGGGGGTTTACAGGTGGTTTGTCGATTTTCGGGGTGTTCCCGGGTGGTTTGTTGGGTTTCTGGGTGTTTACGGGTGGTTTGTTGGGTTTACGGGTAGTTAGTCCCGATATGCATCATTCAAGGATAGCCAGCTATATTAGCACCTGTAATTAAAGCCTTTTTATCCTCAACCCAAGCCTGACCATGTCTCATAATATCCATTGTTTTAGCATTGTTTTCTACCTCAAGACCAGGTGCATTAACAAGTACTTTGGATCAATGGATGGGATCATCATTGTATGAAGACCTTGTCCAACAAGGTGGAGTAACAAATTCTACTCATCTGCTTTAGAAAAGGGGTAAAATTCTCTGTCCACCGTCAGCTGGCAGGAGGACCACGGCTTGTCCAGGCATGACTCATTCAAGGACTGCCAATTATATTACCACCCATAATCACAGCCTGTGTTTGGTCAACCCAAACCCGACCATGTCTAATGATATCTATTGTCTGACCATCGCTTATTACCTCTAGACCAGGTGCCCTTTAACAAGCACCTCTGTTTGATGAATGGGATCATCGTTGTATGAAGACTGTACAACAAGGTAGAATTACAAGTTCTACTCTTGTCTTGGCATAATTCATTGAAGGATAGCCAGCTATATTATCACCCGTAATCACAGCCTGTATTTGGTCAACCCAAACCCGACCATGTCTAATGATATCCATTGTCTGACCACTGCTTGTTACCTCTAGACCAGCTGCCCTTAACAAGCACCTCTGTATGAAGACCTTGTCCAACAAGGTGGAATAACAAGTTCTGCTCTTTCCCTTTACAATGGAGAAAAGGGGTCACATTTTCTCTGACCATGGGTAGCTAGGGAGAAGATTGTGGCTTGTCTTGGCATGATTCATTCAAGGATAGGCAACTATATTATCACCTGTAATTTCAGCCTGTGTGTGGTCAACCCAAGACTGACAATGTCTAAAGATATCCATTGTTTGAGCATTGCTTACTAACTTTAGACCAAGGGCCCTTAACAAGCACTTCTGATCGATGGACAGGATCATCATTGTATGGAGACATTGT
Source organism: Rana temporaria (assembly GCF_905171775.1). Taxonomy (NCBI): domain Eukaryota; kingdom Metazoa; phylum Chordata; class Amphibia; order Anura; family Ranidae; genus Rana; species Rana temporaria. The sequence continues at coordinate 18,214,996 of NC_053499.1, read as the reverse complement.
CCAACAAGATAGAATAACATATTCTGCTTTTTCCCTTTATTACGGAGAAAAGGTGGGAAATTTGCTCTGCCCATGGGTATCTGGGGGGAAGATTGAGGCTTGTCTCTGCACGATTCATTTGAGAATATCCAGCTGTATTACCACCCATAATTAAAGTCTGTTTGGTCAACCCAAGCCTGACCATATCTGAAGATTTTTATTGTTTGAGCTGGTGCATTAACAACCACCTCTGATTGATGAACAGGATCATTGAATGAAGACCTTGTCCAACCAGGTGGAATAACAAATTCTTCTCTTTCCCTTTACTATGGAGAAAAAGGGTCACATTATCTCTGCTGCTGGTTAGCTGGGAAGGAAATTGTGGCTTGTCCCGGCATGACTCATTTGAGGATAGCCAGCTATATTACCACCCGTAATTAAAGTCTGTTCTTGGTCAAACCATGTCAGACCGTGCCTAACGATATCCACATATGACACATATGTATCCAGTAATGTGGTTGATCTCACTTCTGTTTATTTTGGTTTCTTGGCTAAGTGATTGTCAATGACACCACTAGCATTTTTTAACATTCTTGAAAATCTCAGATTGATGGAAGAGATTATCATTTCACGAAGACCAACAGGGTGGACAAGGGTTGACTATTTAGAAAATGGGTGAATAATTCTCTGCCAATGGATAGGTGACATCTCTACCTCTAGACCTGGTGCCGGTAAAAAACATCTTGGTTTGATGGACGGGATCATCATTGTATGATGACCTTGTCCAAGACGGTGAAATAACAAGTTCTACTATTTCCCTTTAACATGGAGAAAAGTGGTCAATTTCCTCTGCCCATGGGCAGGTGACATCTATCAGCTGGTAGGAAGATCGAGGCTTGTCCTGGCATGACTCTTTCAAGGATAGCCAGCTATATTATCACCCAGAATTACAGTCTGTGTTGGGTCAATCCAAGACTTGCCAGGTCTGATAATATCCACATATGACACATACACTATATTGTCAAAAGTATTAGGACGCCTGCCTTTACACGCACATGAACTTTAATGGCATCCCAGTCTTAGTCCATAGGGTTCAATATTGAGTTGGCCCCGCCCTTTGCAGCTATAACAGCTTCAACTCTTCTGGGAAGGCTGTCCACAAGGTTTAGGAGTGTCTATGGGAATGTTTGACCGTTCTTCCAGAAGCGCATTTGTGAGGTCAGGCATTTTTGCTTAGATACGACTGACGTAAGTCTCTTACGCTGTCGTATCTTAGTTTCATATTTACGCTGGCCGCTAGGTGGCGCTTCCGTAGATTTACGCGCAGAATATGCAAATTAGGTAGATACGCCGATTCACGAACGTACGCGCGCCCGGCGTATCTATATGCGTCGTTTGCGTAAGGCGTCGGACCGGCGTAAAGTTACCCCTGCTATAGTGAGGCGTACGCAATGTTAAGTATGGACGTCGGGACAGCGTCAAATTTTCCGTCGTTTGCATAAAACGTTCGCGAATAGGGCTTTGCGTAAGTTACGTTCACGTCGTTTAGGCATTGAGCGGGCGTAATTTGATTTAAAAATTCAACGTGATACTGAGCATGCGCGCGCATGCGCCGTTCGAAAAAAGCGTCATTTACGTGGGGTCATGCTTAGTTTACATAAAACACGCCCCCCTGTTCGACATTTGGTTTAGGCGCGCTTACACCGGCATATTTACGCTACGCCGCCGTAACTTTAGACGCAAGTGCTTTGTGAATACAGCACTTGCCTCTCTAAGTTGCGGCGGCGTAGCGTAACTACGATACGCTACGCCCGCTTATATTTACGCCTATCTACGTGAATCTGGGCCATTAATTTTAGGCAAAAAAATGTTTTCCTTTACAACTTCTTTAAGGGAAACAATACAATTCCAGACATTAGGGTTAGAAGGGCTCAGCTGTCAAGAGCTTACAATCTAAAAGGGAGGGGCAAGTGATACAAAAGATATAATTTTAGAATAAGACTGTTTAAAAAAAGAACTGATTAAAAGAAAACAGAGGAAGGAGGGAAGTAGAAATTAGGATTGCTACAGATGTTCAGCTATTGTTCGGGAAAATCGTCAGACATCGATTCTTCTGTAACGTGAAAGACATTTCCCGTGACGTGATCACTTTAAATAGTTTGCCAGTGTTGTAGCTGGGGAACAATGTAAAGAATAGTAAGGGGTGGTGGTACGGATAGGTGACAATGTCAAAGAAAAGGCACCAACATCCCTGTAAATATATGTAGACAAGGGAGGATTTTTTTTTTTTTTACGGGTGCCAACAAAAAAAAAAAATTCAATACTCCAAAGATATAAAAATAACAGAAGTTCTATTACCACAGGCAAGACATAGTTAAAAAAATATTATTGGCTACAGATTGTGTGCATAGGTACAGTCAAACATCTAGAGTTCAAAGCAGATGGAAAGATTTCACTCAACAAAAGCATTGGCGTGATTGTCCCGACATGTTTCGTCACTTAGGGCTTCCTCAGGGGATGTTTATAGAGACACTCAGATGTAAACTGCATAGAACAGAACAAAGTTAAAACCATCCTACAGCTGTGTAAGGGGTCCCAAAATGTCTGATGGCTGCTCTGGCTGTCCTTGTGATTCACCCACCACTACTGATATAAATAAAAGCCACCCCAGGATAAAAAAACATAGACACTCCATGGAAAACTTAGCAGCTACAATCCAAAGCTGCATTCATTGTAGGTAGCATCAAAGGCAACCATGCCACTGTGGGTTGACACCTTCACAATGTTATTGTCATGTTTTTTTTTTTTCCAGCAACCCATCCCTGTGATGTCAGTTGGGAAATGGGTGTATATTATAAAAGAAAGGGCAATTAAATAAAAACAATTTATTTATGCAGGTATCATGAAAGAATCACGCTGCTCCTTGAATTGGGTGGTGCCATAGGCAGGTTCCTACATTGGCTATTTCTCAGATAAAATACAAAATGAGCCTCTCCCTTGTTTTTGATATTGCACCATAGATGATCATGTATTAAAGGGTCACTAAAAGATTTTTTTTTTTAGCTAAATAGTACTGGTTTCATGTCCTTATTGTTCGTTTTTTCTTTGAAGTTGCTGTAATTCTGCTCTGATCTCCACACTTCCTGGTTGTCTGTTTCCATATAACCACAGTACTGGGAGCTTTTCACTGTAGGTCTAAGCTGTCATTACTGTGTGTCTAAAACTTAACAGAACCAATCAGATTCATTTTAAAAACAAAACACTGCCCTGCATGTGTTTGTTTTTGTTCTGTGTGTCTCTCTAGTTCACAGGAACATGAAACCAGTTTAAAAGTGAAACTAACCTGCAGGCACATTATATGATTGATTTTTATCTATTTATAATCATTTTTAAAAGGAATCAGTTAACTTTTATGTCTCTATACCCTGTAAACAGTCATTTCAGCAAAAAAAATGTTTTCCTTTAGTGACCCTTTAATAATAAGAAAAATAATAATATGGGCACAGTTTGAGTTTTTTCAGCTTAAAGGGGTCGTCTGCCTATAACTTGTATTTCAGTTTTCTGAGGATGCCTATACACGATATTACCAAAAGTATTGGGACGCCTGCCTTTACACGCACATGAACTTTAATGTCTCCCCAGTCTCAGTCCGTAGGGTTCAATATTGAGTTGGCCACTGGTGTAGGTGGACTTACCCTTACCCTTACATCTCCTTTGAGGGCATCATTGCTTAGTTCCTTGCCCAGCTCATCCGTACAGCCATTACAAGGAGGTCTCACTCTCTCCGCTGAAGTTTTCATTTAGTGCATTTTTTTAAAATGCAGCAAGACGAGGGAGTCTCTGTTGCTGTGATGGTAAAGGGGGGGACTGGCAGGGCTGGGAACTCCATTAGGGAGATACTGTTGATGGAAATACATACATTATTTGCGATGATCTACTCCGGTACTATTCACCCCTAACGGCAGTTAGACTTTAAAGATATAAAAATTAATTTTTAAAAGTAATGCCGCGTACACACGATCATTTTTCGGCATGTCCAAAAAACAACGTTTTTCCAACTTCATTATTAAAAACGACGTTGCCCACACACCATCGTTTTTAAAAAATGATGAACAAAGCGCGGTGACGTACACCACGTACAACGGCACTCTGAAGGGGAAGTTCCATTCGCTTTTGGGCTGCTTTAGCTGATTCCGTGTTAGTAAAAGACGATTCGCGCTTTTCTGTCTGTTACAGCGTGATGAATGTGCTTACTCCATTATGAACGGTAGTTTTACCAGAACGAGCGCTCCCGTCTCATAACTTGCCTCTGAGCATGCGCAGGTTTAAAACGTCATTTTAGCCCACACACGATCATTTTTAACAACCCGAAAAACAAAATTTTTAAAAACAACGTTAAAAAATGCAGCATGTTCGAATTTTTTTCTAGTTGTTTTTCAGAAGCCGAAAAACGATGTGAGGCCCACACACCATCATTTTAAATGACGTTTTTAAAAACTTTGTTTTTTTTAATGCCGAAAAATGATCGTGTGTACGCGGCATAAGACTCTGAAGATATATCTAATAAAAGAAACGCGCACGACCTTCAGAAGAGGAGAGGTATAGTTAACACTACAGGAATCCTAGACCAAGGGGGTGACCCAGGCCTGTGCCCCCTGTGCCCTGCCCCTACAACTGCCAATGATGGGAATATATAGCCGTGGAATCTGAAGAATGTTTTTGCAACAAAATGCCCAACGGAGAATGAAATGAAGGCTGGAATCAAGTAACACCGAGCGGGGAATGTGGAGCCCCACACTCATCATTTGGGTCCTATCTGCCATCTCCGAGTCTTATTAGCTGTGACATTAATAGCAGTGAGTGCGGCTAATGATTGAGTCACTGCTGGGAGATTAAAGAGGGGCCCTGTCTGTCCCTATAGAGGGGCCCCGTCTGTCCCTATAGAGGGGCCCCGTCTGCAATTCAAACTTCTGTATCTTCTTTTATTATTGATACATTGTTGCATATTCTACATGCTATAAGTTCTATAGTTAAAAATAACAATCTTAAAAAGGAACTTCAAGAGGAAGTTAACCCCCCCCCCCCCCCCCAAAAAAAGAAAAATAAACCCTGCAAGACAAATGCATAATCGCCGCCATGTCTCCCGCTGTGATTGGCCGGAGCTGCGATGACGTCATTCCTGCGCATGCGCGCGGGTGCCGATACTAACCGCATGATCGCCGTTAGCAAGCGGCACGTTCAGTGCGCCTGCGCGCCGTTGTCTAGACATCGGTGCATGTCTTTTGCAAATATCTCCTAAAACCGTGTAGGTTAACCACTTGCTTACTGGGCACATAAACCCCCTTCATGCCCAGGCGAAATTTCAGCTTCCGGCACTGCGTCGCTTTAACTGACATTTGCGCGGTCGTGCGATGTGGTTCCCAAACAAAATTGACGTCCTTTTTTCCCCACAAATAGAGCTTTATTTTGGTGGTATTTGATCACCTCTGTGGTTTTAATTTTTTGCGCTATAAACAAAATAAGAGCGACAATTTTAAAAAAATATATAGATTTTTTACTTGTTGCTATAATAAATATCCCAATTTAAAAAAAAAAAAAAAAATTCTCAGTTAAGGCCGATACATATTTTTAGACGTATTTTTGTAAAAAAAAAAAAAAATCGCAATAAGCGACTGGTTTGCGCTAAAGTTATAGCGCCTACAAAATGGGGAACAGAATTATGATTTTTTTTTATTTATTTTTTTTACTAGTAATGGCGGCGATCTGCGATTTTTATTGGGACTGCGATATTGCGGCGGACGTATCGGACACTTTTGACACAAATTTGGGACCATTCACATTTATACAGCGATCAGTGCTATAAAAATGCACTAATTACTGTATAAATGTGACTGTCAGGGAAGGGGTTAACACTAGGGGGCGAGGAAGGGGTTAAATGTATTCCCTGGGTGTGTTCTAACTGTGTGGGGGGAGGGGGGTGACTGGGGGAGGTGACCGATACTGTGTCCCTATGTACAAGGGACACAGACCGGTCTCCTCTCCTCTGACAGCACGTAGAGCTCTGTGTGTAAGCGCTGTGTTCCCGACGATCGCGTGTACCCGGCGGACATCGCGGCCGCTGTTCAGCAATGCGCCGGGACAGTGTTTACCCGCTGCGCACCCCCCAGAGGAGCACGCGGGTAATGCACTTTAAAAGACGTCCAAAGACATCCACTTGGCACTTGAGAGCCGCGCTGTTGACGTCTTTTGTCAATAGCGCGGGTCTTAAGTGGTTAAGGAGATATTTCTTGTTGCTACAGGTAAGTCTTAATCTAGGCTCACCTGTAGGTAAAAGTGGTCTGTAATGCCGTGTACACACGATTGTGTTTTTTCTGATGCAAACAGTCTGATGGACTTTTTTCATCGGACAAACTGATCGTGTGTGGGCCCCATCGGTCTTTTTTCCATCGGTGTAAAAAAATAGAACATGTTTTAAATTTTTCCGATGGATAAAAAAACTATAGGAAATTCCAATCGTCTGTGTGGAACTCTATCGGAGAAAAATCCATGCATGCTCAGAATCAAACGAACGCATGCTCGGAAGCATTGAACTTAATTTATTCCGGCTCGTCGTAGTGTTTTACGTCACCGCGGTTTAGCACGGTTGGAATTTAGTCTGATGGCGTGTATGCAAGGCTGATGAAAGTCAGCTTCATCGGAATTCCGACGAAAAAATCCATCGGATTACAACCACTTTCACGCTGTAGCAAACCCAAAACCAAAAATGTAATATATTGCAGCTTACCAATCTTTAAATGTGGTGACTGCATTTGTTTTTGTTTTTTTTTAGGCTTTTTTCCCCCTCGGTTTTCACCTGGTGATCCGGCCAGTAACACACCTCCTGTATTTGAGCGCCCCCTCTCTGGATGAAGGAACACAGGGGGTATAGTTGGATAGCAGCATTGTCAGTCTAGGGCACAGGTGTCAAACACAAGGCCTGCGGGCCAAATCCGGCCCTCCAGGCCATTTCATGTGGCCCTCGCACCTCTTCTGCAGCTGAGAGTAGGTAGACGGTAGAGTAGGTAGTAGTGGATCTCTGTTTAACATCTCCAGGGCTCGTCCTAATGCTGAGCAGAATGAGGGTTAGGGGTCAGTGATCCCTGTTTATAGACGCAGCCCTGGTTGCAGTATATAGTCTCATAGTTGCCAACATTTGAAAAAAAAGTCCAGGGACACTTTGCAGCACAGCTATTAATTAATTACCACACTCACTTCCCCGAAGCTCCACCCACTCCACATAATCTTCGCCTACTTATCAGATTATAGCAGGGGTCTCAAACTCAAATTACCTGAGGGTTACAAGAAAAGTTTTCATATGCCATGGGGGGCCGCATGCAAACTTTCAAACTTCAAAAACAACAGTACTGGTGTCAGCGAACACATTATTACCACCAGCACTGCTGTAAGCGGCCGCATTTTTACCCCCAGCACTGGTGTCAGTGGATGCATTATTAACCCTGACCACTACACTGCACACCGACCACTGCACTACACGATGACCACTACACTGCACACTGACCACTCACCATCAGGGCACAGCACATTAGGTCACAGAGCCCAGCACATTAGGGTACAGGGCACAGCGCACATCAGGGCACAGGACACGGCACGACAGGGCACAGGACCCGGCACATCAGGGTACAGAGCCCGGCACATCAGGGTACAGAGCCCGGCACATCAGGGTACAGAGTCCAGCACATCAGGGTACAGAGCCCGGCACATCAGGGTACATGGGGCACATCAGAGCACAATCGGGGCACATTAGGGTACATGGGGCGCATCAGAGCACATCGGAGCACATCAGGGTACATGGGGCACATTCAGGGTACAAACAGGGTACATGAGGGCATGTACATGGGGCACATCGGGGTACATGGGGGGCACAATCGGGGTACAATCAGGGTACATGGGGCACATTAAGGCACATGGGGAACATGAGGTCACAATCGGGGTACATGGGGAACAAACAGAGCACATGGGGCACAATCAGTGTACAGAGACTGCAGACGTGGTACAGGAGATGGTCAGAGAGTGTGCGGACATAATTGGGCTGAAATTGCACAGAATGCACAGCGTGTTCCTGTGTTTTTCAGTGTGAACCTGGACCTGTGACCTGGAACCCACACTTTGCTAACTTGCCTGGAAAGGGGCATTAGTATGGGCACCTGGAGCAATTTGCCACATCTCTTCTGGGATGCCAAGGGCCACCCCCTCTGTGGCAGACAGCAGCTTTAATTTGGGGGGAGGAATATGTGCTAAGGGGGTGGATTTCATATCCAAGCCCCCTTGCAGCATACATCAAAGTGCCCCCTAGAACATATCCTTTCCCCCAAAATTACTCACAGTAAACTGTAACCCGTAGGCATGACCCCCTCCCTCCCCCTCTGGAAGGCTCACTTACTTTGCATCAGGACATGTGTCATCTTGTCAGACGAGCAGCTTTTCTTGGCAGCAGCGTGGTGAGCCTCCTTCTCCTCCCCCCTCCTCCTCTGTGTACACATCGAAACATCACAGAGCAGGAGAAGGAGGGGGGCGGGCTCAGTTCACTCCGTCTCACTCTGCAGTGTGTGTCAGGACCAGGCAGCCGGGGACTGCAGGGGGATATATAAACATACTGCCGCACCTGCCTTCCCCACTAGCCGGGACAAGTCCCGGCAGGCTAAATTAGCAGGGACTAGGTCCTATTTCACGGGACTGTCCCTTTAAAAACGGGACAGTTGGCAAGTATGTAGTCTGCACACATGTGCTACAGCTACTGTTGCTGGGGCCGGGGGGAGGGGGTTGGCTGGAACAGAGCCCCTTTGTCATGCCACATGCCTTGAGGTGTATTTCAGGAATCAGTTACATTGCCCTAAGCCCATAGTGTTCCCCTCTATCAGCTCCCTGGGAGAGCACATGGCCGGGACATGCCTGCAAAACTCGTGTGTGTCTACTGATGACCGAAAAAAAGAGGGGGGGGGGGGAATAATTACAGTAATAGTAACGCCTTAAGCTCCGTACACACGATCGTCGATCAGGAATTTCCTTTAGAAGGACTTTTTCCATCGGCAATTCCGACCGCGTGTATGCCCTCCGGACTCGGAGTAATTCCATCGGAGTTTACATAGTGAACATGTTGGGCCAGATTCTCGTAGAATCCGCGGCAGGGTAGCGCAAGCCATTTACACCACGCCGCCGCAATTTACTGGAGCAAGTGCCGTATTCTCAAAGCACTTGCTCCGTAATTTGCGGCGGCGTAGTGTAAATGGCCCGGCGTAAGGCCGCGTAATTCAAAGGGGGCGGCTCGTATTTAAATTAAGCACGCCCCCGCGCCGATCGAAAAAAATAGCCCAGTGCGCATGCTCCAGCTCACGACGGAAAACGTCAATGAAGCCGACGTGAGCGTCATTGACTTCAAGCCCTATTCGCGAACGACTTAGTAAAACGACGTAAACAACGGAAAAAGACGACGCCATACTTAACATGGCATACAACGGACCTTCGTAAACTCTCCCCTCATATAGCAGGGGTAAGTTTACACTTACGCAAACGACGTAAACGACGACGAGGCGGCGCAAAAACGTTCGGGAATCGGCGTATCAGGCTCATTTGCATAGACAAATGAGAAATCGTCGTAAACGCCATCTAGCGGCCAGCGTGGAATTACATCTAAGATCCGACGGTGTAAGTGACTTACGCCAGTCGGATCTACGCCGTATCTATGCGTAAATGATTCTAAGAATCACTCGCATAGATACCCGGGCTCAGAAACAGAGATACACCGTCGTATCGCTTTTGAGAATCTGGCCCGTTCTCTTTTCCTCCGATGGAATTCCGATATGAATTTGGTCGGACAAAGGTCCGATCGTGTGTACGGGGCTTTACAACCAGGCGCTGGAGACGACCGTGTCTTAGTATATAGTATATTCTCAACAGTCTCTTTATGTTCTCCACTTTCTAGGTTGGAGGTATAAACCTTCACAATTTTTTTTTATATTTAACCGATTGCCGACTGCCTCACATAGATATACGTCGGCAGAATGGCACAGGCAGGCAAAGCAACGTAGATATACGTTGCTTTAAACCTGCCCCCTAGCGGGCACGTGCATGGCCGCTGTGGTCCTATTGCCCGGGGGCCCCATAATCTTCTATTACCCGGGAGCCCCATAATCTCCTATTGCCCGGGGGCCCCATAATCTCCTATTGCCCGGGGGCCCCATAATCTCCTATTGCCCCGGGGGCCCCATAATCTCCTATTGCCCGGGAGCCCCATAATCTCCTATTGCCCCGGGGGCCCCATAATCTCCTATTGCCCGGGAGCCCCATAATCTCCTATTGCCCCTGGGGGCCCCATAATGTCCTATTGCCCCGGGGGCCCCATAATCTCCTATTGCCCGGGGGCCCCATAATCTCCTATTGCCCGGGAGCCCCATAATCTCCTATTGCCCGGGGGCCCCATGAGTTGTCAGTCCGCCCCTGGTCAGTACCTCTCATCCAGATGTATCTGAGGCTGCTGGACTTCAAATTTCCAGCCCCCCCCGCTTTCCTTTTCTGAGGCACAGTGCTGGGGATTGGGGTGTGGGCAGAAACAGAGGGTTAGGGGCAGGAGTAAGAGGCTCATATCAAGCCCTCTCTCCTCTCCCGTCTGTCTGTGTGTTTGGGGGGGGGGATTGTTAGTGTTGGGGTTTGGGCAGTGTAAAAGAGAGTGAAACAGACACTCTCAGCTTAGACAACTACAGCCCTGCTGGGAAGCCATAGAACAGTCTGAATAATGTGTCCGGGTTCCAGGCAGTCTAAAACCTGGAAGCATGGTTCCAAACCCGAACTGTCCGGGCTGTTTGGGGTTGTACAGGGCAGGCTGGGGTGGTACAGGGCAGGCTGGGTGATACAGGGCAGGATGGGGTGGTACAGGGCAGGCTGGGGTGGCACAGAGCAGGCTGGGGTGGTACAGGGCAGGCTGGGATTGCACAGGGTAAGCTGGGGTGGTACAGGGTAGGCTGGAGTGGTACAGGGCAGGCTGGGATTGCACAGGGCAGGCTGGGTGGTACAGAGTAGGCTGGCATTGCACAAGGCAGGCTGGGTGGTACAGGGTAGGCTGGGGTGGTACAGGGCAGGCTGGGTGGCATAGGGCAGGCTGGGTGGCACAGGGCAGGCTGTGGTGGCACAGTGCATCTTGGAACTCTATGTAGTGACACTGCAGAGTAACTTACTTACATAGCATGAATGCAGATGAAGACCCGGGCTTGTGGGCCCCGGTGTCACCCGCTGGGCATGTCAGCTAAAAAAAAAACTACCTCTTGCAGCACAGTTGCTTAGGCCTCAAGCCCTATCCTTTGGCCTGGTCCCAATTTGCAGCACTGCTGTACTCTTGCACAGCCTTTGCACCCTTTTTTCAGCTCTCATAGCTTATTTAGCCCTCTTGCAGCTCTCTGCTGCACTGGCCCACGTCCTGGCCTTGGATTGGAACCTCTTGTCTCCCGGGTGGAGCCATGAAGTACTGACACCCCCTTGCTTATAATGGCTGTGTACACCTGTGCACACACAACCTGCTGGTCTCGGGTAAGACCTGAACACGGGATTAAGGGCTTATGTTGTAAAGCTCTTCGTAAACTGTTGGCGATATATAAAGCCTGTACAATAATAGTAATAATCCAACCCCCTAACCTCAGTCTAATAAAGGATCACAATTTAAGATCTACACCTAACCTTTATCCACTGTACCTAATACAGAATGTCAACCTAACCCTACACCTAAGGCAGCCCATAGATGATTCTTTTTATTTTTTTTGGTTCAACCATGGTTGAGCAAAACAAAAATGACTTGATTTCCCCATCCACACATTCAAGGTGGATGGGGAAATCCTAAACGCTGAACCCTTGTGTTATGACAGCACGGAGACTTCCCCAATGTCAGAATACACTAAGCAGTGCTGCAGGCTATAACCAGGGGTGTGGATCGACAGGAAATTATCCAACAGGGATTGGTATATTGACCTCTGCACAACCATCCTACCCATACATGGATCAAAATTTGGCCAGTCCCTGCTGAACCGGCCAAACTGAGATCCAGGTATGGCCGGCTTAAAGCGAGAGTTCACCCTAAAAAAAAAATTAAGATTAGATTGAGGCTCATTTTGTCTAGGGGAATCGGCTAGTTTTTTTTAAAACGAAGCAGTACTTACCATTTTAGAGAGCGATCTTCTCCGCCGCTTCCGGGTAGGGTCTTCGGGACTGGGCGTTCCTTCTTGATTGACAGTCTTCCGACAGGCTTCCGACGGTCGCATCTATCACGTCACGAGTAGCCGAAAGAAGCCAAACGTCAGTGCGGCTCTATATGGCGCCTGCGCACCAACGTTCGGCTACTTTCGGAAAATCGTGACGCGATAGATGCGACTGTCGGAAGCCTGTCGGAAGACTGTCAATCAAGAAGGAACGCCCAGTCCCGCAGCCCATACCCGGAAGCGGCGGAGAAGATGTATCTCTAAAACGGTAAGTACTGCTTTGATTTTAAAAAAAAATACCCGATTCCCCTTGACAAGATGAGCCTCAATCTAATCTTAAAAATTGTAATTTCCGGGTGAACCTCCACTTTAACTCTTAACCTTAGCCTAACCTATTCTCTTATTTTGTGCAATCAGAATGTTCTTGTTTGGGGTAGTAACTAGCCCAGTAGACATGCCTGAGGCCGGGTTCACACTGCTACGACCCTACAGTCGTACTACTTTGGATCCGACTTTGCCCTACGACTTGAAGTCCGACATGTGTCCGACTTCCATATACAGGGATCCGACTTTGCCCTGCGACTTGAAGTCCGACATGTGTCCGACCTCAATATACAGGGATCCGACTTGGATCCCTGACAATACCAGGCACTGTGTCTGGTATGAATCTTGAGGGGGAACTCCACAGCAAATAAAAAAAAAACGGCATGGGTTCCCCCTCCAAGAGCATAGCAGGTCCTTCGGTCTGGTAAGGATTTTAAAGGGAAACTCCTGCTCCAAAAAAACGGCGTGGGTGTCCCCCCCAAAATCCATACCAGACCCTTATCCGAGCACGAAGTCCAGTCATCAAGAAAGGAGTGTGGACGAGCGAGCGCCCCCCCTCCTGAACGGTGCCAGGCTGCGCATGCCCTCAACATGGGGGCTAGGTGCTTTGGGGCACCCACCCCAAAGCACCTTGTCCCCATGTTGATGAGGACAAGGGCCTCTTCCCGACAACCCTGGCCGTTGGTTGTCGGGGTCTGCGGGTGGGAGGCATATCGGAATCTGGGAGCCCCTTTTAATAAGCCCCCAGATCGTGGCCCCCCCACCCTATGTGACTAAGTATGGGGTACATCGTATCCCTACCCATTCACCTGGAGAAAAAAAGTGTCAAAAATAAAACACGCAAGTCATTTATTAGGTAGCTCCAGGTGTCTCTTCCAAGTTCGGGAGTCTCTTCTGACGTCTCCACTCTCTCCGGCCTCTTCTCCGCGCTCTCCGGTGTCTTCTGCTCTTTTGCCCGCTCTTTTGCTAGTGGTTGCCCGATCTTCTCCGTCGTCTTCTTTCCCTCTGCTCTTCTTCCGAAGTTGACGCAACGCTCTCTCCCGCTGTAATGCCGTGTGCACAACGACTTATATTGGCATGGGGCGTGGTCACCAGGTGATGTCATCCAGTGACCCCCCCCCTTATGACATCACACCCAGTGCATGATGGGAGCATTTTCAAAGTCAGACCAACATGTTTCGGACCAGTTAAGACGGCTCCCATAGGGAAACATCGATGTCGGAGCGTTTGTCGCACCAGTGTGAGCCCGGCCTGAACCATTTGGCCATAATTGTAGTTTTAACTAAGTCTTCCCAGGTCTTCATCTTTAAAACTTTGAGGTCAGTAGTGTTACTGTTATACATAACTGCTTCTGATGATGTTGTCACACGTTACAACTGAGAGTAACCACCACTGGTTGGGCAACATATCTGTAGATGCTAAAAACCGATAACGGGTACGAACTGTGGCCCTGGTCCAAGCCATGCACACCTCTATCTCATTTTACTAAGCACCGTCTTCCCTGTGGCTGATGACTCCCATACTGCGGCCTAAATTGTGACCCACTTGACTGTACAGTGACCTGAATATTTTACGAGTGAACAGGCGTTTGGTAAGTGTGGCCTCCTCTCGAGGTTTACCACATATGACTGCTGTCAGCCGAGGTTGAAGCCTCTCGCAGTGCCGGGGTGGTTGGGAGTATGACTACGTTGCCATGTACCGTATGTAATCATTTATACCTTTATGTCTCCTGTCTGTTAACACCTCAATAATTAATGGGGTTAAATAAAGCAGCTTAGGTTGAAACGTAATTAACAAACAGAAGCAGGGATTGATTTTTCTCCCTTTAGGGCATGTAAAATGAAATCATAAGAGGGACTCCTTGTTTACCGATACGGATAATTAATTCTTTTCATAATGAGGAATGTTCTGTAAATTCAGCTCCAGCGGGCCAAGAACAAGCAAATGAGATGATGTCACGAGAAACTGTATTTTCGAAAATATGTGTTTTAAAGCAGAACTTGTCACCTAGGATGTAACTTGTAGAGTACACAACCAGGGCCGCTGATAGGGGGGGACCACCAGTCCCCCTGTAGGGGGCCCGGGCACACAGGGGGGCCCAAACAGCAAAGGGAATTAGTGTGGTTTAGCAGAGGGGCAGTTACAGAAGGATGCCCTGTGCAGCTCTCTGCAGCAGCTGAAATCCATTTTCTACCCCTCCTGTCAGCTTTCAGCTGCTGCAGGGAGAGACACAGACACAGGGCATCATTCACTAATTCCCCTCCCTGTTCTGCCTTCTTCTGTCCCCCCCGTGTGTCCCCTTGTCACTGTGAATATATATACAGTACAGACCAAAAGTTTGGACACACCTTCTCATTCAAGGAGTTTTCTTTATTTTCATGACTATGAAAATTGTAGATTCACACTGAAGGCATGAAAACTATGAAGTAACACATGTGGAATTATACATAACAAAAAAGTGTGAAACAACTGAAAATATATTTCATATTCTAGGTTCTTCTAAGTAGCCACCTTTTGCTTTGATTACTGCTTGGCACACTCTTGGCATTCTCTTGATGAGCTTCAAGAGGTAGTCACCTGGTGCAGCACCCCATCACTCTCCTTCTTGGTCAAATAGCCCTTACACAGCCTGGAGGTGTGTTTGGGGTCATTGTCCTGTTGAAAAATAAATGATGGTCCAACTAAACGCAAACCGGATGGAATAGCATGCCGCTGCAAGATGCTGTGGTAGCCATGCTGGTTCAGTATGCCTTCAATTTTGAATAAATCCCCAACAGTGTCACCAGCAAAGCACCCCCACACCATCACACCTCCTCCTCCATGCTTCACGGTGGGTACCAGGCATGTAGAGTCCATCCGTTCACCTTTTCTGCGTCGCACAAAGACACGGGGGTTGGAACCAAAGATCTCAAGTTTGGACTCATCAGACCAAAGCACAGATTTCCACTGGTCTAATGTCCATCCCTTGTGTTCTTTACCCCAAACAAGTCTCTTCTGCTTGTTGCCTTTCTTTAGCAGTGGTTTCCTAGCAGATATTCTACCATGAAGGCCTGATTCACACCGTCTCCTCTTACTAGTTCTAGAGATGTGTCTGCTGCAAAAGGTGGAAGAACCTAGAATAGGAAATCTATTTTCAGTTGTTTCACACTTTTTTGTTATGTATAATTCCACATGTGTTCATTCATAGTTTTGATGCCTTCAGTGTGAATCTACAATTTTCATAGTCATGAAAATGAAGAAAACTCTTTGAATGAGAAGGTGTGTCCAAAATTTTGGTCTGTACTGTATATATATTTTTTTATGTAAAAAACAAATACAAGGGCTAATTCACACAGGTTCTCTGTTATGTTTGTGTCCACTAATAATGATTTTTGTGTATTTTTTGTGAAAATATGTCCTCAGGCCTTTCCGAGGCTCTTCGGCACCCCCCCACCTCTGGCTGCATGCAGTATTGCATGGAATTAAAGTCAATGCGGAAATAATTATTTTAGTTTCCATTGACTTCTATGGGGAATCTCGCTTTGATATGCGAGTGCTTTGGATTACGAGCATTCCCCTGGAACAGATTATCCTCGTAATCCGAGGTTCCACTGTATATAGATCTGACCAGAATGAAGAAGAAATGATGAGGAAGGAGGGACAGAGGGACTTTGTTCAAAATCATGGATAGTCCCCCCAAACGTCCAACAGCCCCCCCCCCCCCAAGCTCCCACAGTGCCCCTGCTCCCCAACCTCCCACAGTGCCTCCAGACCCACTGAGAGCCCCTAATACCCACAGTGCCTCCAAAACTCCAACAGTGCAACCCCGCTCCCTGCAGTGCCCCCTAGCTTGCTGTAGAGCAGGGGTCTCAAAGTGGCAGCCCTCCAGCTGTTGCGGAACTACAAGTCCCATCATGCCTCTGCCTGACGGAGTAATGCTTGTAACTGTCAGCCTTGCAATGCCTCATGGGACTTGAAGTTTTGCAACAGCTGGAGGGCCACCAGTTTAAGTCCGCTGCTGTAGAGCAATGGGTATGAGACCTAAAGCCAGAGGCGGCTCTAGGCTTTGTGAGGCCTTAGGCAAAACTTAGACATGAGGCCCCACTCACACCCATGATGGGAAAAATAATTCAAGCAAGAAAAATGGCTGCAGGAAATGTATGGATGTAGCACACAGGTGATCAGCACCACTTCCAGCCTCCCCACCCATCAGACATATTCAGCCAATGCAAGAGGGGGGAGAGAGGGGGGGGGGGTGATAAAGAGAGAGGTGTCATAAAGAGATCCAATGGCGCCGACATTAGTATTGACCACAGGCAAATTAGGTGGCCGCGAGGCCCCTGTGAATGCGAGGCCTTAGGCGACCTTAGAGAGCCGCCTCTGCCTAAAGCTAACTAACTGAAAAAATAAAATTGGTTAAAAGTGATTGAAAAACACCCAAAGACCAGAAAAAAACAGAATACAATAGAAAATAAATTGCCAATAGATTGGATTGAAATGTATGCGGACACCATAATTGGACCGTCAACGATCAGTAATCAAAAATATAGGTATATGCATGGGCGTCCGCTGAAATTTTTTCAGGGGGGGGGGCGATACACAGTCGCATTTGACCCTTCACCCTGCTAGCAGCCAAATAGCGCAGCTAAAACAATGGTAAAGCGGCGCTTTACCGATAACGCGGCCAGCTGGCAGTGTGAAATTGCTCTTGAGATAATTCAGCCCCACTCCATGCCCATATAAATATAGTTACATAGTTACATAGTTAGTCAGGTTGAAAAAAGACACAAGTCCATCCAGTTCAACCACAAAAAAAAAAAAAAACACAGTAAATATAGCCTAGAGAATGTACAGACCCCCCTTCAGCACAGATGGAACCCCCTTCAGCACAGACCCCCCCTTCAGCACAGACCCCCCATTCTGCACAAACCCCTCCATTCAGCACAGATGGACCCCCCTTCAGCACATCCCCCCCATTCAGCACAGACCCCCCCTTCAGCACAGATAGACCCCCATTCAGCACAAACCACCCCTTAAGCACAGACCGACCCCCCCTCCCCCATGCCATTCAGTACCTCAGATCAGCATGGCATGGGCACAGCAGGTTCCCTCCCCCTGTGTACACATAAACACTGGAGGTGGGAGGCGGCTTCACTCTGCTCGCTGTGTCTGTGTGACATCCGGCCCGGGACTGCTCAGACAGCCCACAGCCGCGAGACTCTTCAACATCTTCTCGATTTTCCAGGGGGGGTCAATTGCCCCCCTTTGCCCTATGGAGCGGACGCCCATGGGTATATGGTGCATTTTTCGAGCTGTAGAGTGTCTTGGTTTATCGGTTTGCACCTTGCACGGCCATAACACCAGGAAAATGCAAAAATCTTAATTTATCCTAATTCTATAAAACCAATAAACATAGTTATATTGTATTATGTGATATAGCAATTACTCTTCATATGAAATTCCCATTGCATCCCTAAATGACTCTCCCAGAGATGCCCACATGCCCGCACTGTGCCTCACGTCTCTACTGCCTTCAGCTTGGCAATGTTACATTGCATGCACTGGCTTTGGGTGGGGAGGATTTTAAGACCAGAAACAAAGTTCAGGCAGAGTTCAGGCTGTCAGGAAATTCGATTTTACAAGAAATAATTGTCAACCTTGACAGTCGCTGTCCCAGGGTGGCTATAAACATTTAGGATTATTTTACCCAATGCTGTGTGATCTTCATCACGTATAAGGTGTGTTCTGTTCAGACAACCTATTCATTGTGAATGGACTTTAACCACCTCAAAACTGGGCACTTTTACCCCCTTCATGCCCAGGCCATTTTTTTTAGCTTTCAGCGCTGTCGCACTTTGAATGACAATTGCGCGGTCATGCAACACTGTACCCAAATGAAATTTTTATATATTTTTTCAATGTAAATAGAGCTTTCTTTTGGTGGTATTTAATAACTGCTGGGATTTTTATAAAAAAAAAAAAACAACCAACATTTTTGAAAAAATAGAAAGTTCTTCTTATTTTCTGTCAGTAAATTTTGTAAATAAGTATTTTTTCTCCTTCACTGATGTGCGCTGATGAGGTGGCACTTATGGGCACTGATGAGGTGGCATTGATGAGGAGGCACTAATATGCCGCACTGATAGGTGGCACTAGTGGGCACTGATAGATGAAACTGGTGGGCACTGGTAGGTGGCCTGATGAGGTGGCACTTATGGGCACTGATGAGGCAGCACTTATGGGCACTGATTAGGTGGCACTGATGAGGAGGCACTAATATGCTGCACTGATAGGTGGCACTAGTGGGCACTGATAGTTGAAACTGGTGGGCACTGGTAGGTGGCCTGATGAGGTGGCACTTATGGGCACTGATGAGGCAGCACTTATGGGCACTCATTAGGTGGCACTGATGAGGAGGCACCAATATTCCGCACAGATGGGCGGCACTGATAGGTGGCACTGGTGGGCACTGGTAGGTAGCAGTGGCAGGTACTGATGGGTAGCACTGGTGGGCACTGATAGGTGCACTGATGAGGTGGCACTAATATGTGGCACTGGTGGGAACTGATTGGTGGCACTGGTGGACATTGGTAGATAGCAGCGATGAGCACTAATGGGCAGCACTGGTGGGTACTGATAGGTGGCATGGATAGGCAGCACTGAGGGGCACTGATAGGTAGCACTGATGGGAGGCACCGATGGGAGGCACTGACTGGCATCACTTAAAGGCACTGATTGGTTTCACTTATGGGCACTGATTGGTGGCACTGATGGGCACAGATTGGTGGCACTGCTGGGGCTTTCCTGTAATCTGGGCACTGATGATCCTGGCCAGGGGTCCTCTGCAAGGAGATTCTGCTGATCGGCACTCCTCGCCACACGCTCAGTGTGTGTCAGTGTAAGGCGAGGAGAGCTGATTTACGGCACTTCCGTATTTACATGTGATCAGCTGTGATTGGCCACAGTCGATCACATGGTTAAAGAGCCACGGCTCTTTACAGAGATTGGGGTCATGCCTTGTCCTAGCAACACGGCGTGGCCGGGATGGGCGCGCGATAGCTGCTATTCTGGGGCGCCGTCATATGACGTCCTCCCAGAATGAGAGCCGCACTTTCCCTCCGTCATTTCATTGAACGAGCTGAAGTTAGAAGCTGATTGGCTAACATGCACAGCTGCACCGGATTTCGCACTCTCCAGTATTAGTAAATTGCCCCCATAGGAAAGTTGTGCGTTTGCAGAGACCTGTGTCTTCTAGAAAAACGCAGGACTGGTCTCTACATAAGTGGGGGATGGGCCCTTACTGGTTCACAACCATATATCTTTTTTATATCTTCGATGGCTGGAGCGACTTTTTCATCTCTGGGAATTATAGAGACAATAGAAACATCTGCACAGCAATCCAGCGAATGCGTCTCGCGGCCGACCCATTCCAATTAATGGGACAGATTAATAGATTTTTTTTTTGGTAAAAGGGAGGGAGTATTTCAGACGTCGGTAATCCTCGATGATAAACTGGGTTGTATAACCAGTGGGAACATGTGAAAGAACTGGCCTAACCACATGCAAGTGTCGTACTCGTCGTTTTATCCTCCGTATTATATAATGAAGTCAGTCTTAGATGTCGGCGTTTGATCTCGGTGTCTGGGATTCCAATAAGTGTCGCATTCCAGTCCCAGGAAGATGAGCTGTCCCATAGACACAGCCCAGCTATAAAGTGGCCCTTTATTCTTGGTGTCACATCCATCGGCTGCTAAACTAGGCCGTTGTCACTGGGGTGTGAATACTGATGAGTGCCTGTGTAGTGTCACAGTTTGCTGCCTATCCTAGAATGCTGCGGAAGTCACGTGGCGGCCAACTGCGCATGCGCGATGCGTTCCAATGGATTTTCGACAGTACACACCAGCGAACCCGTCATTCAGGGCGACGTGGATTTAATAGGGAAATGGCAAGTCGGCCTCACGTCCTCGCTTCGCTCGGACGGCTCGCTCCGCTCGCTCGGCCTCCTGGCTCTTTTTTTAACATCCTCCAATCCACGGGGATGTTAAGGAAAGAGCCTGGATGCCGACCGAGGTTTCACTGGTGTGCACTGCCGTGAATCCATTGGAACGCATCGCATTTGCGTTTGGAACGCATCGCGCATGCGCAGTTGGCCGCCATGTGACTTCCGGAGCATTGTAGGATAGGCAGCAAACTGTGACAATACACCGGATTGAGATAGTTAACTAAGGACTCATGAAGAGTGATCTGCATTGGGGCATTTGGATGGCAGTTAAGAGGCATTGGGGGAGATTTACTAAAACTGCAGAGTGCAAAATCTGGTGCAACTCTGCACAGAAACCAATCAGCTTCCAGGTTTTATTGTCAAAGCTTAAAGCGGGGGTTCACCCCCCCAAAAAAATTCTAACATTACATTAATCTTCATTCCGACATTGACTGTACGCTGATCTTTTTTTTTTTTTGCTGTACATACCGTTATATCTTTATTTTCTCCCCCGGCTCCATAATCTCCTTTTGCCTGGGGGCCCCATAATCTCCTATTGCCAGGGTGCCCCATAATCTCCTATTGCCAGGGTGCCCTATAATCTCCTATTGCCTGGGGGCCATATAATCTCCTATTGCCAGGGTGCCCTATAATCTCCTATTGCCTGGGGGCCCCATAATCTCCTATTGCCAGGGTGCCCTATAATCTCCTATTGCCTGGGGGCCCCATAATCTCCTATTGCCAGGGTGCCCTATAATCTCCTATTGCCTGGGGGCCCCATAATCTCCTATTGCCAGGGTGCCCTATAATCTCCTATTGCCTGGGGTCCCCATAATCTCCTATTGCCAGGGTGCCCTATAATCTCCTATTGCCTGGGGGCCCCATAATCTCCTATTGCCAGGGTGCCCCATAATCTCCTATTGCCTGGGGGCCCCATAATCTCCTATTGCCTGGGGTCCCCATAATCTCCTATTGACAGGGTGCCCTATAATCTCCTATTGCCTGGGGGCCCCATAATCTCCTATTGCCAGGGTGCCCTATAATCTCCTATTGCCTGGGGGCCCCATAATCTCCTATTGCCAGGGTGCCCCATAATCTCCTATTGCCTGGGGGCCCCATAATCTCCTATTGCCAGGGTGCCCTATAATCTCCTATTGCCTGGGGGCCCCATAATCTCCTATTGACAGGGTGCCCTATAAACTCCTATTGCCTGGGGTCGCCATAATCTCCTATTGCCAGGGTGCCCTATAATCTCCTATTGCCTGGGGGCCCCATAATCTCCTATTGCCAGGGTGCCCCATAATCTCCTATTGCCTGGGTGCCCCATAATCTTCTATTGCCTGGGTGCCCCATAATCTTCTATTGCCGGGGGTGCCCCATAATCTCCTATTGCCTGGGGGCCCCATAATCTCCTATTGCCTGGGGGCCCCATGAGTGGTCAGTCCCCTGGTCACTACCGTTATGCGTGTGTATATTGTGTGTGTATACTGTGTATGTATACTGTATGTGTGTGTGTATACTGTGTGTGTATACTGTGTGTGTGTATATTGTGTGTGTATACTGTGTATGTATACTGTATGTGTGTGTATACTGTGTGTGTATACTGTATGTGTGTGTATACTGTGTGTGTATACTGTATGTGTGTGTGTGTGTATACTGTATGTGTGTGTATACTGTGTATGTATACTGTATGTGTGTGTATACTGTGTGTGTATACTGTATGTGTGTGTATACTGTGTGTGTATACTATATGTGTGTGTATACTGTGTATGTATACTGTATGTGTGTGTGTGTGTGTGTGTATACTGTGTGTGTATACTGTATGTGTGTGTATACTGTGTGTGTATACTGTGTGTGTATACTGTGTGTGTATACTGTATGTGTGTGTATACTGTGTGTGTATACTGTATGTGTGTGTATACTGTGTATGTATACTGTATGTGTGTGTATACTGTGTGTCTGTGTGTGTATACTGTATGTGTGTGTGTATACTGTGTGTCTGTGTGTGTGTATATTGTGTGTCTGTGTGTGTATACTGTATGTGTGTGTGTATATTGTGTGTCTGTGTGTGTATACTGTATGTGTGTGTATAATGTGTGTCTGTGTGTGTGTATACTGTATGTGTGTGTATATTGTGTGTCTGTGTGTGTATACTGTATGTGTATACTGTGTGGCACAACGTAAAAAAGGTATAATAAAATATTTACAAAAATGGGAGGAGTGTACTCACTTTTGTGAGATACTGTATATATACAGTATCTCAGAAAAGTGAGTACACCCCCATTTTTGTAAATATATATATACACATAGAGGAGGTTGCTCTGGGCGCTGCGCTGTCTCCATGTGGTCTGACATCAGTTGTGAGTCCTTTTTTTTCAGCTCCCCACACCCTGCATTTAAAAGTGACATTTACCCATGAAGGCTTCTCATAACAAGTGACACAGCCCCGCGCACGCCATAGGTGGATTTTCCTTTTTCCTTTGTACAGTATTTTGTTCATTGGGTTTTCCAGTGACTTGTACATTTCATGATAGAAAAACAGGATTACTGCCTTCAACACCACGCCAATGCCACTTCGAGTTCATCGCCAGCCGACTCGCTGGAACAAATTGTATCCGGGCGAACTCCTCTACTATAGTTATAATGAGCATTCAAGACAAAAGCAGAACTGTTACAGAAACATTACACAACAAGAGAAGTCTGAAGTACAGAACCTCCATTATATATATATAAAAATTGTCAAAAGTATTGGGTCACCTGACTTTTTGTGTGAAATGGTGACATACTTCAGTAGCCTATATTTTCTATAGATGACGATGCAAATCCCCTATAGGTCATCAGTTTAGTGTTACGGAAGAGATCTTGCACTAGAATTATTGCTCTCACTCTGGCGTGTGTGGTCATATGTAACATGCACTATATTAACCACTTAAGGACCGCCTAACGCCGATATACATTGGCAGAATGGCACGGCTGGGCACATGGACGTATATATACGTCCCCTTTAAGAGCCCAGCTGTGGGTCACGGGTGCGCGCGACCCGGTCCGAAGCTCCGTGACCGCGTCCGTGGGACCCGAACGCCGCCGGTGTCCCGCGATCGGTCACAGGAGCTGGAGAACGGGGAGAGGTGAGTGTAAACAAACCTTCCCCGTTCTTCACTGTTGGCAATGTCAGTGATCGTCTGTTCCCTGATATAGGGAACAACGATCACTGATGTCACATGTCCAGCCCCGCCCCCCTACAGTTAGAAACATACATGAGGTCACACTTAAGCCCTACAGCGCCTCCTAGTGGTTAACTCCTAAACTGCAATTGCCATTTTCACAGTAATCAGTGCATTTTTTATAGCACTTTTCGCTGTGAAAATGACAATGGTCCCAAAAATATGTCAAGATTATCCGATGTGTCCGCCATAATGTCGCAGTCACGAAAAAAAATCGCTGATCGTCGCAATTAGTAGTAACAAAAAAAATATTAATAAAAATGCCATAAAGCTATCCCCTATTTTGTAAACGCTATATTGCACAAACCAATCGATAAACGCTTATTGCAATTTTTTTTTTACCAAAAATAGGTAGAAGAATACGTATCGGCCTAAACTGAGGAAAAAATACCTTTTTTATATATTTTTTGGGGATATTTATTATAGCAAAAAGTAAAAAATATAGAATTTTTTTCAAAATTGTCGCTCTATTTTTGTTTATAGCGCAAAAAATAAAAACCGCAGAGGTGAAAGGAAGCTCTATTTGTGGGGAAAAAAGGGCGCCAATTTTGTTTGGGAGCCACGTCGCACGACGGCGCAATTGTCAGTTAAAGCGACGCAGTGCCGAATCACAAAAACTGGCCAGGACCTTTACCTGCATAATGGTCAGGGTCTTAAGTGGTTAAAAGTATTGGGACGCCTGCCTTTACACGCACATGAACTTTAATGGCATCCCTGTCTTATGCCGCGTACACACGGTCGGAAATTTCCGCCAGCAAAAGTCAGATGTCAGCTTTTGGTCAGAAATTCCGACCGTGTGTAGGCTCCATCGGACTTTCTGCCAGCAAAAAAATTCCGATTGGAAATTCCGATCATCTGTAGCAATTCCGACAAGCAAAATTCCGACGAATGCTCGGAAACAATTCGCTCGGAAGCATTGAACTTCATTTTCTCGGCTCGTCGTAGTTTTGTACGTCACCACGTTCTTGACGGTCAAAAGTTCTGAGAACTTTTGTGTGACCGTGTGTATGCAATCCAAGCAGCTATAACAGCTTCAACTCCTCTGGGAAGGATGTCCACAAGGTTTAGGAGTGTGTCTATGGGAATGTTTGGCCATTCTTCCAAAAGCGCATTTGTGAGGTCAGGCGCTGATTTTGGCTCATAGTCTCCGCTCTAATTCATTCCAAAGGTGTTCTATCAGGTTAAGGTCAGGACTCTGTGCGGCTGGTCAAGTCTCTACACCCCAAACTCGCTCATCCATGTCTTCATGGACCTTGCTTTGTGCACTGGTCCAAATCATTTGGTGGAGGAAGGATTACACAGAGTGTTTCCTATCCATTAATCCGTGCGGCTGAGGCTGCAAAAAATGGAATGATAAATCTATGTCCTCAATCACTTTTGGCCGGTGAGGGGGGCCCTGTCAGGTAGACTGTATGGGGCCCTGTGATTTCTAACAGCAGCCCTGCCTACAATGCAGTGTCTCTTATCCTTCCAGTAGTAGTTTGCTATAGTGGCCGCCCCCGTAATACATGCAGGGCGCCGGACGTATGGATTCCAATGGTGTTTCTTTTTTTTTTAAGCA
This sequence comes from Rana temporaria, assembly GCF_905171775.1. Lineage (NCBI taxonomy): Eukaryota > Metazoa > Chordata > Amphibia > Anura > Ranidae > Rana > Rana temporaria. Next base: position 18,189,709 of record NC_053499.1, on the reverse strand, counting down.
CATGATTAGATCCTAAAGGCTCTAATTGGCTTCAAAAAAGGGTGGGCTCGGGGCGCAGTGCTCTGTGCCCTGATCCCACCCTTTTTTTTAAGCAAATTGTGTGACAATAGCAAATTAAAGCGCAGGTTCACCTTAAAAAAATTATATACCATTACACCCAGCATACTTCCGCCATGTACAGTATGCTGTTTTTTTTTTTTTGACGTACCTACCGTTTTATCGTTATTTTCCCCCCGGCTTCCGGGTTCTGGACTTCAGCGGGAGTGGGCGTTCCTATTGAGAGGTTAGATGATTGACATCTGGTGAAAAACTTCCCTTGGCACATAAGGCGCATCACCAGTTTTCCGTAAATAGCCGACCTGCGAGTCGGCTCTATACAGCGCCTGTGCCCGCCGAGTAGAGCTGACTGCCCAGGCGCCATATAGAGCCAACTCGCAGATCGGCTATTTACGGAAAACTGGTGACGCTCCTTATGCGCCAAGGGAAGTTTTTCACCAGACCTCAATCATCTAACCCAGGGTCTTCAATCTACGGCCCTCCAGTTGTTCAGGAACTACAATTCCCATCATGCCTAGTCATGTCTGTGAATGTCAGTGTGTTACAATGCCTCATGGGAAGTGTAGTTCCACCACAGCTGGAGGGCCGTAGTTTGAAGATCCCTGCTCTAACCTCTCAATAGGAACGCCCACTCCCGCGGGAGCCAGAACCCGGAAGCCAGGGGGGAAAATAACGATAAAACGGTATGCACGGCAAAAAAAAAAAAAACAGCATACTGTAGATGGCGAAAGTATGCTGGATGTAATGGTATATAGATATTTTTTAGGGTGAACCTCCGCTTTAATATTCGCTATTGTCTTCTTGATTCTCCTCCCGGCCAATCAGGAAGCAGCTCTTGTGACCCGATTGGCCAGGGAGTCTTAGGACTCCCAATCGTGTCTCAGGACACCCTGCCTCCTATGTTAAGGTTGGTCTCTGCCACCGCCTTCTCATCCGTCTAATGCCCGGGGGGGGGGGGGGGTGCCAGTGGTGCGCTTGCGGAGATTGCTGCCTTCCTGGCTGGGGGGGGGGGGTGGATAACGTTAGTTTGCGGCCCCTCTAAATATTTAGCATCAGCCACCACTTGTTTGCATGGTGGTGATAGATATCAAACCAAAACTTGCGTTGAATAGGATTCATCTCTCTTTTTATATAACGTGTTTTTTTTGTTTTTTCGTTTTTTTGTCTTGTTTGGGATAATGAAGTACTTTGTAAAGAAAACGTATGCTTCAATAATTTAGGTAAAAGATTTCCAGGGACAACCATTGGAATTTCACAGCCAGCTCCGTTTGGCAAGCGGAAGCCACTTTTGGCGCGGCGAGTATTTAGTCACACAGTATGAACCGCACAATGTTGCTTTATTCCGCTTAATATATTTATTTATTTCCACAATGAAGCGTAGCGAAGGAAAAACAGTAGCCAGGAACGAGGAGTTCATTGTATAATCTGTATTTGATTATGATTGCTAGAAGAGACACCCTGAGGATCTAAAAAGAAACCAGTTCACACCAGCACGTGCATGTTATGGTGTGCATACCGCGCATGCGCTGTGTACATTATGCACACGCGCTGTGACGTGGTGGTGTAAAGCATTACAGTGTTTTTTTTTTTTGGTTTTTTTTAACTAACTCCTGGTTTAACTTTATGAACAACAGTGTGTTGCAACGTATTGATGTGCGTTCTGTGCGTTCTGTGCGTTCTGTGCGTTGCGCCGCATATAAGTCCTCCTATTCAAAGGCTTCAGTTACACTTTGTAAGTGGCCAGCTTGGGTCTAGGCTACAGATTAATCGTCCTGGTTTTCCTATAAATTCACTGGCCTAGATTCACGTAGGGCGGCATAACGTTGTGCGGGCTTAGCGTATCTTATTTACGCTACTCCGCCGCAACTTAGAGAGGCAAGTGCCGTATTCACAAAGCACTCGCGTCCTAAGTTACGGCGGCGTAGCGTAAATCGGCCGGCGTAAGCCCGCGTAATTCAAATTATTTAAATTAAGCGTGACCCCATGTAGATGCATGGCCGAACGAACGGCGCATGGGCGCGCATGCTCAGTATCACGTCGTATTTACGCCCAAAGATACGCCGGCTGAATGCCTGTGACGTGAACGTAACCTACGCACAGCCCCATTCACGTACGACTTACGTAAACGATCGTAAAAAGATATGCCTGTTCCGACGTCCAAACCTTGCATTGGCTGCGCCACCTAGAGACCAGCTTTATCTTCACGCCGGCGTATATGTCTTACGTAAACGGCGTAACTAATTGCGACAGGCGTACGTACGTTCGTGAATCGGCGTATTTTGCTCATTTACATATTCGACGCGGAAATCAACGGAAGCGCCACCTTGCGGCCAGCGTAAATATGCACCCAAGATACGACGGCGTAGGAGACTTACGCCGCTCGTATCTTGGCAGAATTTATGCGTAACTGATTCTATGAATCAGGCGCATAGATACGACGGCGGCCATTCGGACTTACGACGGCGTACGTGGAGATTCACAGTATAAAAAGTGAGAAATCCTCCCCTCCCCCACATAACACATCCTGGTTATATACAATGACCTGTGGATCACCTCATATTATGATAAATATGACCAATATGATAAACATGTCCAAGCTAGATATGTAAATAACCTGTCACTCAAAGCAAGGAGAGAGGAAAGGACTTTTTATTTAGACAGGTTTTTATCTGGAAGTCTGTTAATTTTCACTGAACAATAAAAGAGGATTGCTCAGAGCTGGATTAACTCTGTGTGGCAAGACTGGGCACAGATGATAGGAAATCTTATACTCTACATTGTGACATCAAAAAAATAAATAAAAAAAAATGGGGGTTTACATCCACTTTAACAAACAAATAGGTAAATAAACAATAAGTAAATAAATAATTAAATTTAATTAAATTAAATAAATAATTAAATAATAAATTAATTAATTAATTAATTAACCCCTAACTCTCATTTCTAAACCCTAACCCCTTACAAAAAAGTAAAAAAATTAATAAAATACAAATATCTAAATAATAATAAAAAATAAACAATGAATGAAAACAGCGAATGAAAAAGCGGAAAAAATAGCAACAAATGATAAAACAGATGATGTTTTTTTAGCTCAAAAACGCTTTAAAAACGCTCAAAAACCGCGCCTACAAACGCTTGAAAAAAAATTCCCAAAAGCGCGATGCTCAGGTTGTGAATGCTAACTGAGCAACTCGGCTCCCCTGCTCCCCCTTTCCGAGCAATGACACAGCAGCTCTACGATGCTCCCCCCTCCCAGCCGTGTCTCGCCAGCTTAGTGTTCTGAAGGAAGCAGAGCACCATGCATCAAATGGATGAGAAAAAAAAACGGCCTCTCCTCCAATCACAGAGCTTTCTCTGCAGCTCCACATCGCAGCCTGCGTTTTATGAATGGCCCAGTAAATAGGTGCCGCTGTATCCACTCTCTGCTATAAATAGGAGTGCATCATAAACAACCACCATGCTTTTATTTTAAATTATATAAATATATATATATATATATATATATATATATATATATATATATATATATATATATATATATATATATATAAAAATATAAATATATATATATATAAAAATATATATATATATATAAATATATATAAATATATATATATATATATAAATATATATATATATATATATATATATATAAATATATATATATATATATATATATATATATATATATATATATATATATATATATATATATATATAAATATATATATATATATTTATATTTTTATATATATATATATATATATATATATATAAATATATATATATATACATATATATATATATATATATATATATATATATATATATATATATAAAAATATATATATATAAAAATATATATATAAAAATATATATATATATAAATATATATAAATAAATATATATATATATATATATATATATATATATATATATATATATATATATATATATATATATATATATATAAATATATATATATATATAAATATATATATATATATATATATATATATATATATATATATATATATATATATATATATATTGTTTTTTTTAATAAAACAATATTTTCACCTTTCCTCGCAATTTTCACATCACAATTTTTCCCCCCATCTAGTTCTACTTGAAAACTCGCTGTGCACCTGATAGAATAGAGATGTGTATCAGTGATGGAAGGCACACTTCATACACAGAGTTCAGGAAGGTGTCAGGTTCCTTTCTGCGGTCTGTGGCGGAGCACTTCTCATAAACCATCACCGCCGCCTCGCGCAGAGACACATCCTGTTACACTGTGCAGCTTGAGGCTCTGCTGAAACGATCGCCCCGATAAGACGAATGACTAAAGAGAACCCGTCTTCAGCCAAACACGGCTCTTGCTTGGTTTAAACTAAGGCAGGGCAGTGAGAGATCAAAAAGAGGGGGGGTATCACATCCCAGAGGTAAATGTAAAAAATTTAGAACGGGCAAGCGGGACTTTAAAGGGACCAACAATAGTAAAGCATCTCAGGTTTTATAAAAAATATAAATGTTATTTGGAATATGTTTCTTTGTGCAACCACTTCTCACTCTACATGTTTCGCTCAGAAGAGCGTCCTCAGGAGTTTTCGGAAGTGTTGCTTGAAGTTTAAATGCTACAAAAGAAACAACAAGCATAAGAAGATTATACTTCACAATTTTTAAGAAAAATGAAAATGCTGGTTGCCTGGCTGTCATGCTCTGGCTTTCATGGGCTGAAATGCTTGTCATGGATATGCAATAGTCTGGCAGCTTACCTGTTTCCATCTGTCCATTAAGAGGCCTGACTCTGTTCTGGTTACCTTCTTATCTCCTCTACTTCCTGTATGACCCCACCCAGGCCATCCCAGGAAGTCTATATTAACTGTTGCACTACAGGCCTGCAGTGCTGTTCAACAGTGTTGTTTGTTTAAGTTCCTATCTGCAGTGTGCTACGATTATCTTCCTGTGTACCGTTTTTGGCTCGTCCCTGACTTCTCCTGTTTGCCTGTGATCTTGACCTTTTTGCCTGTCCCTCGGTTACCCTGTCTGCCTGTTGCCCTGACCTCGGCTAACCCATCACTTCCGTTTGTCCTGCTTGCTGCTTCCCCTCTCCTTGCGAAGCGTGACCTAGGGGATCCCAGGGGTCGCGACCTGGGCCCAGCTGCGGCGAAGGCCATCCTCACCACTAGAGGATCTGGTGAACACAAAGCTGGGTCTTAGACTCCGCGCCCTGGGCGATCTTGGGTTCACGCTTCCTCTCAGATGGCAGCAGTCGGCTATAGGGTTCACTACCCTGAGGTGCATCCCTGACCCCTACGGGGTGCACTTGTCATCTGGCCACAGGTGACGTGACAATGCTTACCTGGAACACGCATGCAGATAAGGACTTTTATATTTTTTTCTCTGACTTCCCTGATCTGGTCAATGACTAAGTAAAGCAGCATTAACCACTTCAGCCCCGGAAGTATTTACCCACTTCCTGACCAGGCCGTTTTTTTGCGATTCGGCACTTAACTGACAATTTCGCGGTCGTGCGGCGCTGTACCCAAACTAAATTGGCGTCCTTTTTTTCCCCACAAATAGAGATTTCTTTTGGTGGTATTTGATCACCTCTGTGGTATTTATTTATTTTTTTCCGCTATAAACAAAAAAAGAGCCCAAATTTTGAAAAAAAAATAACAATATTTCTTACTTTTTGCTATAATAAATATCCCCAAAAAACATATTTTAACCGGTTAAGGACCGCCCACTGTATATATACATTGGCAGAATGGCACGGACAGGCATTATCACGTACCTGTACGTGGCCCGTTAAATGCCTGCCGTGTGGTCGCAAATGTGCTGCCGGCGGCGTGTTCGCGACCCAGCCGCCTTCCCCGTGAGTCGGACCGCGGGCCCCGTGGACTCGATCGCCGCGGGGATCCCCGCGATCGTCTCACGGAGGTATAGAGCGGGGAGATGCTAATGTAAACAAGCATCTCCTTGCTCTGCCTAGTGAGAATGACTCTGATCTCGGCTCCGTGTACTCGGAGCGGAGATCAGTGTCATGTGACACAGAGCCCACCCCCACTACAGTTAGAAACACTATGCAGGGAACACTTAACCCCATACAGCGCCACCTAGTGGCTAACCCCTTTACTGCCAGTGTAATTTTCACAGTATTCAGTGCATTTTTATAGCACTTTCGCTTTGAAAATGACAATGGTCCCAAAAATGTGTCAAAGGTGTCCAATGTGTCCGCCATAATGTCGCAGTCATGCGTTCGGCTTTTTCCGGCGTATAGTTACCCCTGCTTCTATGAGGCGCAGCCAATGTTAAGTATGGCCGTCGTTCCTGCGACAAAATTCGAATTTTTTACGTCGTTCGCTCATACGGATAGACGTAATTTACGTAAACGTCAAAACCGATGATGTCCTTGCGACGTCATTTGGAGCAATGCACGCTGGGAAAATTTTCGGACGGCGCATGCGCTATTCGATCGGCGCAGGGACGCGCCTGATTTGAATAGTACACTCCCCCTACCCGCGGAATTTGAATTCCGCCGGGGGATTTACGATACGCCGCCGCCGCAAGTTTTGAGGTAAGTGCTTTGTGAATTACCCACTTGCCTCAAAAACTTGCGGTGGCGGATCTTAAATCACATAGGTTACGCGGATCTAAAGATCCGCTGACCTATGTGAATCTGGCCCTATGTGTGTAAAGGTAGGTGTCCCAATACTTTTGACAATATAGTGTAGGTTCATACAGTGATGTCTGGGAGCCTCCGCCTCCACTCAGAATGGAAATGAGCCGTACAACAAACAGTCCCCTGACTCAGCTGAGATACAATCTGGTTGCACAACTCAACAGACAACGCCACGTAATCTGCGTGTGATATTTTATATAACTTGATTACAACATCCACAGTATTGTAATATAAGAATGGGTGTGATATCCCCTCTCATTCCACACATGCCCCATACATGCCCCACACATGCCCCATACATGCCCCACACATGCCCCACACATGCCCCACGCATGCCCCACACATGCCCCACACATGCCCCATACATGCCCCACACATGCCCCATACATGCCCCATACATGAGCATACGCAAAAGCTGAGCTCTAGACAGATACGAAGTATAATTACCTATATTATTAGACGTGGAATTCATTCCGGTCCAAATACAAATGTAGGCAAATTTTGGGTTATCTGTAGATTCGGATCTATCCAAATCTCCAAATAAAACAATAAATAAATTTAAGTGAAATCCGTTTAACCCCTTTAGCCCCGGAGGATTTGGCTGCCCAAAGACCGGGCCACTTTTTGCGATTCGGCACTGCGTCGCTTTAACTGACAATTGCGCCGTCGTGCGATGTGGCTCCCGAACAAGTGAACAGCCTCAGATGTTACACAGGGATGCCCCCCGCACCCCCGCATTTGGCCAGAGGTGCGGGGGGCACCGGTGACACTTGGAGCAGCTCGGATGCACTCAGAAAGTGTGTCTCCAGCACCCACCCACCTCTGGCCACACGTGGTACTGCATACAATAGCAATCACTGTGGATTGCGGCCGCAAATTTGGGAAGAAGGACAGGGGATGTATGCACTGGCCCAGATTCAAGAAGCACTTCCGCCCGCGCAACCATAGGTTGCGCGGCGCAAGTGCTTACTTGCTCCGGTGTAACGAGTGCTCCTGATTCAGGAACCTCGTTACACCGACTGCAGCCTAGGATGTGACAGACATAAGCCTCCTTATGCCTTCACATCCCAGGCTGCATTCTTGCGTTGGCCGCTAGGGGGCGCGGCCTTTGTGATCGGCGTATAGTATGCAAATTGCATACTACCACCGATTCACAAAAGTTGCGCGGGCCCTGCGCATGCAAGGTACGGAGTTTCCGTACGGCCACTTTAGCATAAGGCTGCTCCTGCTAATAGCAGGCGCAACCAATGCTAAAGTATAGCTGCGCTTCCCGCTCGCGACATTCAAATTTTACGTCGTTTACGTAAGTGAACCGTGAATGGCGCTGGACGCCATTCACGTTCACTTAGAAGCAAATGACGTCCTTGCGACGTCATTTGCCGCAATGCACATCGGGAAAGTTTCCCGACGGAGCATGCGCTGTTCGCTCGGCGCGGGAGCGCGCCTAATTTAAACGATTCCCGCCCCCGGCGGGATCATTTACATTAGGCAGCCTTACGCACGGCTGATTAACATATCGCCCGCGCAATTTACGGAGCAATTGCTCCGTGAATCGCGGGCAAAGCGCAATATTTGCGTGGGCGCAGAGAAAATTTTTTGCTCTTTGCCCACGCAAATATTGCGCGATTCTACCTGAATCTGGGCCACTGACTGCTTACAGTATGTCATTTAAAGAGAACCTGTTACTGTGCAAAAGTATGGCCAATATACAGGTTCTTCTTTTTTTTTAGAACACTTGTGAAATATAAATGCATCCTCACACGTGAATGTCACCGCATGTTGTTATGCAAGGAGACCAGGATGGTGAAACATTCTGTGACTGCCAAGGAAACACTACACACCTGTTTTCTCTGCACGGATGTCATTTCCCACGCCCCCCATCCACTGGAATCTAAATCACATTAACAAGGCTGTGGAATTTTACAGAGCCTTCTGGGCCACTGTCCTGTGAATCCTAAAGGTTAAAGGGTTATGCTGCGTACACACCATAGGTTATTCTGATGGATCGTTTTCATCAGACCAAACCGATCGTGTGTGGGCCCCATCGGTTATTTATCCATAGGTTAAAAAAATAGGAACTTGTTTTAAAATTATCTGATGGATAAAAAACCTATAGAAAAAAACGACTGTCCATCGGTTAAAAATCCACGCATGCTCAGAATCAAGTCGACGCATGCTCGGAAGCATTGAACTTCGTTTTTTTCAGCACGTCGTTGTGTTTTACGTCACCGCGTTCTGACACGATCGTTTTTTTAACTGATGGTGTGTAGGCGCGACGGACCATCAGTCAGCTTCATCAGATATCTGATGGAAAAATCCATCAGACCGTTTTCATCAGACTAACCTATCGTGTGTACAGGGCATAAGGCCACATGAAGGTGATATTTTATTTATGGGTGGATTGTGAAAGGGCTAAATAAAAAAAAAAAGATTTTTTTGCCCCTTTAACCAGTTCCCGACCCCCGCATGTACATATACGTCCACAATATGGCACGTACAGGCACATGGGCGTACACGTACGTCCTCGCCTATTAGCGGGTGGGGGGTCCGATCGGGACCCCCCCCGCTACATGCGGAGGTCGGGTCCGCTCGGGGAGCGATCCGGGACCACGGCGCGGCTATTTGTTTATGGCCGCTCCGTCGCGATCGCTCCCCGGAGCTGAAGAACGGGGAGAGCCGTGTGTAAACACGGCTTCCCCGTCCTTCACTATGGCGGCGCATCGATCGCGTCATTCCCTTTATAGGGAAGACACGATCGATGACGTCATTCCTACAGCCACACCCCCCAAACAGTTGTAAACACATACTAGGTGCACCCTAACTCCTACAGCGCCACCTGTGGTTAACTCCCAAACTGCAACTGTCATTTTCACAATAAAGAATGCAATTTAAATGCATTTTTTGCTGTGAAAATGACAATGGTCCCAAAAATGTGTCAAAATTGTCCGAAGTGTCCGCCATAATGTCGCAGTCACGAAAAAAATTGCTGATCGCCGCCATTAGTAGTAAAAAAAAAAAAAATAATAAAAATGCAATAAAACTATCCCCTATTTTGTAAACACTATAAATTTTGCGCAAACCAATCGATAAACGCTTATTGCGATTTTTTTTACTAAAAATAGGTAGAAGAATACGTATCGGCCTAAACTGAGGAAAAAAAATGTTTTTATATATGTTTTTGGGGGATATTTATTATAGCAAAAGTAAAAAATATTGCTTTTTTTTCAAAATTGTCGCTCTATTTTTGTTTATAGCGCAAAAACTAAAAACCGCAGATGTGATCAAATACCACCAAAAGAAAGCTCTATTTGTGGGGAAAAAAGGACACCAATTTTGTTTGGGAGCCACGTCGCACGACCGCGCAATTGTCTGTTAAAGCGACGCAGTCCCGAACTGTAAAAACACCTTGGGTCTTTAGGCTGCATATTGGTCCGGGGCTTAAGTGGTTAAACACCTTATATTATTTTGTGTTTTTTTTTTTTTTTTAGTGAGCACCTTATATTTGATATAATTATTGTCAATAGGCAAATCATTAGCTGAGCCCCTTCCTGGTCTCAGTGAACATAAAATAAAAATATTTAAGGGGCAGTTAAATAGTTTGTTGTTTTTGCAAGCTATGAACAGCCCTGAGATGAGAAGGCAACAAAAATTACAAAAGCGGGATAAAAAAAAAAAAGTTAATTGTTTACAGTCACTCTTACTTCTGTATGCTCTCAATGGACTAGCGCAATTTTACATTTCTGCTATGGGCCTATTGATTTACCAATAACTTTTGTATTACTTAAGATAACAATATAATGCATATATCATTTTTAATACATATTTAATTTTAATACTATATACGGTATATTTTATACATATATAATTGATAAATATATTTTTTTTTATATTGTTTTGCAAAAATTATATATATATATATATATATATATATATATATATATATATATATATATATATATATATATATATATATATATATTTTTTTTATGCAATCTATATTTATTAAACTTAACAAAATGGAAAAATTCTACCTAAAAATGTGTGTTACAGTAGACACTTAGGGGCAGATCCACAGATTTGTACCCGCGCAGCGTATCAGAGATACGCTACGCCGCCGTACCTTACCTGGCTTTAGTTCGAATCCAGGAAGATTTTGCGCCGTAAGTTACGGCGGCATAGTGTATCTCTGGCGGCAGAATTCAAATCGGCAATTAGGGGGCGTGTTTCATTTAAATGAAGCGCGTCCCCGCACCAAATGAACTGCGCATGCTCCGTTTCTAAATTTCCCGCCGTGCATTGCGCTAAATGACGTCGCAACAACCTAATTTTTTTTAACTTAGACGTGAATTACGTCCATCCTGATTCATGAACGACTTACGCAAAAAAAAAAAAAATTCAAATTTCGACGCGGGAACGACGGCCATACTTAACATGGCAAATCTAACTATACGCCGCAAAAAAGCAGCTTTAACTATACGCCGGAAAAAGCAGACTAGAGACGACGTAAGAGAATGCGACGGCCACGCGTACGTTTGTGGATCTCGGAAATAGCTAATTTGCATTACCCGACGCGGAAAACGACGCAAACTCCACCCAGCGGACACCGAAGTATTGCATCTACGATCCGAAGGCGTACAAAGCCGTACGACTGTTGGATCTAACCCAGATTCCGTTGTATCTTGGTTTGAGGATTCAAACTAAAGATACGATGCGTGAAATTTGAAAGTACGCCAGCGTATCAGTAGATACGCCGGCGTACTCTCTCTGTGAATCTGCCCCTCTTAGTATAATTTGTCTTTAATTTGTCTCAATTAAAATTACACTAAAATTAGGGTCCTTTTACAAAACATCGCCAACTAATAAAAAAAAATCAGGAGGCAAATATAAGTGAAGGCAAAAGGGAAAACAGTAGTTAAATAGGGCTACTTACGATAAACTAAGTTGTTAGCTATGAACACATTTTATTTAACTGACATCATATGCAGATTAAAGCTCTTTGATCTGCAGATGAATGAAAATAGAGGAAATACAATGTTACTTTGCATCTCTTGTTCTTCCATCTGCGGGGTTTATAATCACTATTCCATTTTTTGACAGAAGGAGCTATTACAGCCGTTGCTTTTACTCAGAGCAACCAGAGGAGAAATTTCCCTGTAAATTGGTGGTCAGTAGAAAAGTGTTCCATTACACTGGTGGCCCATGGCGTGGTCCCATACATTGGTGGCCATTGGGAGATGGGAGAAGAAGCCCCTTACATCAATGATCAGTGGGAAGACTACCCTCCTTTACAGACTGCTTAAAATACATGCTGTAAGCAGTTACTGAGACACCGAAAAACATTTTTTGCTTAAGAAACCCCTAGCAACCTCTGAAGGGCCCTCCATGGAACCCTAGTTGAGAACCTGTAATTTGCTAAAAAAAACTCTGGCAACCTCTAAAGGACCTTTATGGTTCCAAAGAACCCTAATTAAGCACCTGTCTTTTGCTTAAGAAACCCCTAGTGACCTCTGCAGGACCCTTAGGGTTGCATGGAATCATGAAAACCTTTCTTTTGCTCTAGAACCCATAGCAACCTCTCAAGGACTCTTAGGGTTCCATGGAACTCTGGTTGAGCACCTTTCTTTTGCTCAAAGAACCCCTAGTATCCTGTAATTGATCATTAGGGTTTCATGAAACCCTGGTTGAGAACCTGTCTTTTGCTTAAGAATCCCTAGCAACTTTTGACGGACTCTTAGGGCGCGTACACACGTCCGAGAAACTCGACGGGCGAAACACATCGTTTTCCCTGTCGAGTTCCTTGTTCGGCTGTCAAAAAACTAGTCGAGCCAAATTTTCCCATTGCCCGACGAGGAAATAGAGAACATGCTCTCTTTTTGGCTCGACGAGTTTCCCGACGGGTTTCTCTGCGAAAAGTGTACACACGACCGGTTTTCTCGGCAGAATACGTCTCCCATCGAGTTTCTTGATGGATTCTGCCGCTGCCGAGAAAACCGGTCGTGTGTACGCGGCCTTAGGGTTCCATGAAACTCTGTTTGAGAACCTTTCTTTTGCTCAAGAAACCCCAAATAACCTCCACAAGGACCCTTAGGGTTACATGGAATCCTGGATGAGAACCTGTATTTTGCTCAAGGACACCTAGCAACCTCTGAAGGACTCTTAGGGTTTCATGCAACTCTGGTTGAGAACCAGTCATTTCCTTAAGGATCCCCTAGTACCCTAAAGGACCATTATGGTTTAATTGAACCTTGGTTGAGAACCTGTCTTTTGCTCAAGAACCCCTAGCAGCTTCTAAAGGAGTCTTAAGGTTCCGTGAAACTCTGGTTGAGAACCTGTCTTTTGCTCAAGGAACCCCAAGTAACCTCTGCAGGACCTTTAGGGTTGCATGGCATCATGAAAACCTTTCTTTTGCTCAAGAACCCCTAACAACCTCTCACAGACTCTTAGGGTTCCATGGAACTCTGGTTGAGCACCTATCTTTTGCTCAAGGAACCCCTAGTATCCTGTAATTGATCATTAGTGTTTCATAAAACCCTGGTTGAGAACCTGTCGTTTGCTCAAGAATCCCTAGCAACTTTTGATGGACTCTTAGGGTTCCATGAAACTCTGTTTGAGAACCTTTCTTTTGCTCAAGAAACCCCAAATAACCTCCACAAGGCCCCCTAGGGTTGCATGGAATCCGGGATGAGAACCTGTCTTTTGCTCAAGGACACCTAGCAACCTCTGAAGGACTCTTAGGCCGGGTACTCACGAGCAAACATGTACGGTGAAACCAGTCCGTCGGACCGTTTTCACCGTACATGCCTGCCAGAGGGCTTCTGTATGATGGTTGTACTAACCATCGTACAGAAGTCCGCGCGTAAACACTACGCGGGGCGTGTCCGCGTCGTCGCCGCGACGATGATGCGGCGATGAGGCAGCGACGTGGGCGGGCCTGCCATTTAAAGGCTTCCACGCATGCGTCGAAGTCATTCGACGCATGCGAGGGACGGCGGGTGCTCGGACATGTACGGTAGGTCTGTACTGACGACCGTACATGTCCGAGCGGGCAGGATTCCAGCGGACGGTTTTAAAACACGTCCAGGAATATTTGCCCGCTGGGAAAAGGCCCGGCGGGCAAATGTTTGCTGGAATTCGGCCCGCTCGCGCCTACACACGACCGAACATGTATGCTGAAACTGGCCCGCGGACCAGTTTCAGCATACATGTTTGGTCGTGTGTACGGGTTCCTTAGGGTTCCATGCAACTATGGTTGAGAACCAGTCTTTTCCTTAAGGATCCCCTAGTACCCTAAAGGACCATTACGGTTTCATTAAACCATGGTTGAGAACCTGTCTTTTACTCAAGAACCCCTTGCAACTTAGGGTTCCATGAAACTCCGGTTGAGAACCTGTCTTTTCCTCAAGGAACCCCTAGTAACCTCTGAAGAACTCCTAGGGTTCCATGAAACTCTGGTGGAGAACCAATTTTTTGCCCAAGGAACCCCTAGTAACCTCTGATAGAACCCTGGTTGAGAATGGCTGATCTATGTTAAGGCTAACTAGCAGGGATGCTGGAACTTGTGGTTCTTGAAAGGATAGAAGTGAAGACTTTTAAACTGCTCTAGTCCCAAGCAGATCTCACACAGCACTTAATCTATCAGCTTCCTTCCTCTTAAGTTTATATTGCAACATTTTTCTTTGAGTTTGCTGGTAACGTCTTCCCGCGCTCGGCTCTAAGCACATCTGCTAAGAGACTGTTGCTATGCCGTGTGTCCTGAGACAGACTGCAGTGTCAGGTCATTAATTGTGTCTTTCTTCTGTAAATGAAAAGATATTTTTAACCGCCGGAGTCTCAGAGGAATACAAAACAGCTTCAGAGACTTTCTGGTCTGAGTGCAGATGTTGGTGATGGTGAGATGGAGTTTGGTGCATCCAGAGAGAGAACATAAACAATGTCACATCATTTTAACCCTTTCCAGGTACCCAGTCCTGATGGCCCTTTAAATGGTTATTTCGCCAGGGGATCAGGATGGACTTTACACTTATATAATCACTGTGATTGGCTGTCACATGATTGGGAGTCCATCCCACTGGTTCCCAATCATAATCAGAGACTGGGAGCTGTATGTGAATGTGTATTTTTGGTGGAAAAAAATCGCAATAATTGATCGGTTTGCGCAAAAGTTATAGGGGCAGATTCTCGTAGATCGCCGCATCTCTGCGGCGGCGTCACGTATCTCATTTACGTTACGCCGCCGCAAGTTTTACGGGCAAGTGCTTGATTCACAAAGCACTTGCCTGTAAAGTTGCGGTGGCGTAGCATAAATCCCCCGGCGCAAGCCCGCCTAATTCAAATGATCCGGGTAGGGGGCGTGGATCATTTAAATTAGGCGCGTTCCCACGCCGAACGTACTGCGCATGCGCCGTCAATAAAATTTCCCGACGTGCATTGCGCTAAATGACGTCGCAAGGACGTCATTGGTTTCGACGTGAACGTAAATGGCGTCCAGCCCCATTCACGGACGACTTACGCAAACAACGTAAATTTTTAAATTTCGACGCGGGAACGACGGCCATACTTAACATTGATTGCGCCTCATATACCCAGGGGCAACTTTTTGCCGGGACAAGCCTAACGTAAACGTCGTATCTTCACTGCGTCGGCCGCGCGTACGTTCGGGAATTCGCGTATTTTGCTAATTTGCATACTCGATCGGGAAAACGACGGAGGCGACACCTAGCGGCGAAAAAAAAAATTGCATTTAAGATCCCACAGCGTAAGAGCCTTACGCCTGTCGGATCCAGTGGTTATCTATGCGTAACTGAGTCTAAGAATCAGTCGCATAGATACGACGGCCCAGATTAGGACTTACGACGGCGCACATGGCGTTGCGCCGTCGTAAGCCCTTTCAGAATCTGGACCTTAGCGTCTACAAAATAGGGGATAGTTTTATGGCATTTTTATTAATCATTTTTTACTAGTAATGGTGTCGATCAGCGATTTTTATCAGGACTGCGACATTATGGCGGACGCATCAGAGACTTTTTGGGACCATTGTAATTTTTACAGGGATCAGTGCTGTAAAAATGCACTGTTTACTGTAAAAACGACACTGGCAGTGAAGGGGTTAACCTGTAGGGGCGCTAAAGGGGTTAAGTGTGACCTAGGGAGTGATTCTAACTTGTTAGGGGGCGTGGCTTGCCCTGACACGTCACCGATCGCTGTTCCCGATGACAGGGAACAGATACTCAGTAACATGTCACTAGGAAGAACGGGGAGATGTTGTGTTTACACTGACACAGGGGCGGACTGACAACTCATGGGGCCCCTGGGCAATAGGAGATTATGGGGCCCCCGGGCAATAGGAGATTATGGGGTCCCAGGCAATAGATTATGGGGCCACACAGTACACACATACAGTATACATAGACAGTATACAGACACGCAGAATACACATACACACTTAAAAGGTACTGGAGAGGCGGGGCAGCTATAATCTTGGGATTTTTTTTTAAAACACAGATTTTTACATACTGTCCCTGGTTTTACTGAGGCTGGCAACCCTGATGGGGCCCCCTAGTGGCATAGGGCCCTCGGGCAGTCCCCGTTCTTCAGCTCCGTGACCCGATCGTGGGACACCGGCGGACATCGAGTCCGCGGGTCCCGCAGGCACGGTGACGGAGCTTACAACAGGGTCGCGCATGCGACTACAAGTTATAGGGGATGTTTATATACGCCCATTTGCGCAGCCGTGCCATTCTGTCAACGTAAATACTCCTGCGGTGATCGGGAAGCGGTTAAAGTCCCGTGACCATGTTCTTCGTCTTTGTATACATATATTTAGGGAAGAAGGCTCATCACTCATGGTGCCATAGGCCATATTCATTTTTTTTCACAGGAGGACTTAAAGGAGTTGTAAAGGAGGCTAAAATGAATATCTGCAAGGTAGACAGACAGAATAGTGTAATGATTCTGTTAAAAAACAAGTAAATACCTATTAAATTCCTTCATCTATATCACCTCCGGCATTCTAGTTTCTGTTCTCTCATTCACTTCCTGGTTTGCGGCGCTCGTTTATGTAAGAACGTATGCATTGCGGCACGCCCAGTAATTCACACCTCCTTGAAGTCTCTCAGGCCTAGTACACACGAGAGGATTTATCCGCGGATACGGTCCACCGGACCGTTTCCGCGGATAAATCCTCTCGAGGATTTCCACGGATTTGGATCCGATGGAGTGTACTCACCATCGGATCGAAATCCTGCGCCAAAATCCCCTCGCGATGACGTGTCGCACCTTCGCCGCGATGATGACGCGGCGACATGCGCGACGCTGTCATATAAGGAATTCCACGCATGCGTCGAATCATTACGACGCATGCGGGGGATCCCTTCGGACGGATTGATCCGGTGAGTCTGTACAGACCAGCGGATCAATCCGTTGGGATGGATTCAAGCGGATAGATTTGAAAGCATGTCTTCAAATTTTTATCCGCTGGAAATCCATCCCAGGGGATAAAAATCCGCGGAAACAGATCCGCTGGATCGTACACACCAGGGGATCTATCCGGTCCGCGGATCAATTCCAGCGGATGGATCCTCTCGTGTGTATGGGGCCTAACACGTAGAGCGCGTCCTGCCGCACAGATGTAGTTCCCAGGAGGGGGTGAGCACGTCACTGACCACCACAGTAAAGCCTCCCTTCACGGTGGTCAGTGAAATCAGACAAGCAGGAAGTGAACAGAACAGAGAAGAAATAGAGCAACTTCTGAGCAAAAACGAACAATGAGGAAGTGAAAAGAGGAATGTCTGCAGGTAAAGGATGCTTATTATGAAAAAAAAATGTTTTTCCTTTACAACTCCTTTAATCACTCCCCATGATTAAGCCCTGATTTGGGTAAAACATGTGAAAGGTATGGCTTTGGGTGGGTGTGAGCGTTGTGCTGTCATTACCTTGGCTGGAGTTGAACATCTTTGGTGTGTAGCCCACTTTTCGGACGGCTGAAGCCAAACATACTGGAAATAGAATTTGGGTTTATAAACACTTTTTAATGTTTATGTGGAATAGACCGGATCTGTCCAGGCGTGTCAAACTACACCTCGTTATTCTCAGAACAGAGAGAACTATGTACCCAAAGACTCCCGCCAAACAGTTCTGCAGCAGAGCTAATAAAACAAAGACAATAAACAGTGGCATGACCTGAGCGGCACAGAGGAGTGATGAGGACCAGCACCTCCAGTACAGTACATCTCCACTTAATGGGAGACTGCTGTGTGAAACATTGGTAGATAATGCTAGAGCAGAAACAACAGATCTTCAGTAACAATAACTCATCCCCAAAATGTATTTTAAATGCCCATTTGAGGGGCAGATCCACAAAGCGAGTACGCCGGCGTACTTTCAAATTTCCTGCGTCGTATCTTTGTTTTGAATCCTCAAAACAAGATACGACGGCATCTGGGTTAGATCCGACAGGTGTACATCTTCGTACGCCTTCGGATCTAAGATGCAATTATTCGGCGTCCGCTGGGTGGCGTTCCCGTCGTAATCCGCGTCGAGTATGCAAATTAGCTATTTCCGACGATCCACGAACGTACGCATTGCTGTCGCATTCTTTTACGTCGTCTCTAGTCGGCTTTTTCCGGCGTATAGTTAAAGCTGCTGTTTGGTGGCGTATAGTTAAACCTGCTATGTTAAGTATGGCCGTCGTTCCCGCGTTTAATTTGAATTTTTTTTTTCGTTTGCGTAAGTTGTCCGTGAATCGGGATGGACGTAATTTACGTCCACGTCAAAAAAATTACGTCCTTGCGACGTCATTTAGCGCAATGCACGGCGGGAAATTTAGGGACGGCGCATGCGCAGTTAGTTCGGCGCGGGGACGCGCTTCATTTAAATGAAACACGCCCCCCCTACTCGCCGATTTGAAATAGGCGCCGTTACGCCGCGAGAGATACACTACACCGCCGTAACTTACGGCGCAAATTCTTTGTGGATTCAAAGATAAAAAAAGTAAGTTACAGCGGCGTAGAGTATCTCACATACGCTGCGCCCATGCAATTGTATGTGGATCTGCCCCTGTGTTTTTAGGCGTAATTATAAAATATATCTATTCCTAAAAAAAAAAAACGTATTTATCAGGGTATACCGTGCGCCGGCGTATAATGCGCACCCCAAACCTAGAAAGGTAGTTTAAGGAAAAAAATAAAAACTTATATTTTTGCCCTCCGTCCATCAGCGGCCTTGTCCGGCGTCCGTCTGCGGCTTCCTTGCGTGGGGTCCGTCCAGCCTTATGGGTGTCTGTCTGCGGCTTCCTTGCGCGGGCTCCGTCCAGCCTTGTGGGTGTCCGTCTGTGGCTTTGGAGGTGTCCATCTGCGGCTTCCTTGCGCGGGGTCCGTCCAGCCTTATGGGTGTCCGTCTGCGGCTTCCTTGTGCGGGGTCCGTCCAGCCTTATGGGTGTCTGTCTGCGGCTTCCTTGCGCGGGCTCCGTCCAGCCTTGTGGGTGTCCGTCTGTGGCTTTGGAAGTGTCCATCTGCGGCTTCCTCGCGGGGTCCGTCCAGCGTTGTGAGTGTCCCTTTTTGGATTTGGCGCCTTTGCCGAGCCGAGAGGAGCCGGATTTCCTGTGTGTTCGGCTTCTCTCGGCTCCTCGCGGAGCCGAGCGTGGCAGAGTGCGCAGTACACTCGGCTTGGCTCTAGGCTGCGGCGCTTGGCTCCTCTCGGCTAGTCTTGGCTCCTCTCGCGTGGCTGCGGGCTGAACTGAGCGTGGCCGAGCCGAGTGCGCAGTACACTCGGCTCGGCTCGGTCTATTTCGGTGGCGCCCGGGAACAGCAGTATCGGCGTATATCGCGCACCCACGATTTTTCCCTGATTTTAAGGGGAAAAAAGTGCGCAGTATACGCTGATAAATACGGTAGATTTAAATTATGCAGCATCTGGGAAGTCAAATGTAGAGATAATTTATTTTATAAATCAGCAACATACAATTTACTGCCGCTGTGTATATGGCAGATGCAGAGTTAGATACATAAAAAGCAGCGCCAATTAGCAATGAGATTTGGGCAGTGTGCCAAGGTTTATGTATTTATCTATTCATATTCATATTTATTCATATTCTATCTTTTTTTTTTTTGTAAAGCCCAACAGCGAAGTCTTGCAATTTCTTACAATTACAATATTTTATTTAGAAAGCAGCTCCAGATGAGTAGAAAAGCCTTCCCACTACCAGCATGCTATAGAGAAGGACCATTGCTTTTCATGTGGAAGCAGTATTCAGTACTTGCATAGAAAAGCCTTAAAGCGGAGTTCCACCACAATAAATACACCATTAAAAGTCAGCAGCTACAAATACTGCAGCGGCTGACATTTAATATATGGGCACTTACCTGTCCTCGGCGGCCGCAATGTCGGCACTCAAAGCCGATCTGTCCCTCGGCTCGCCATTTTCGCTAAGGGAATCAGGAAGTGAAGCCTACTGGTCCCTGCTGTCTTCTGGGTCCTGTGTGTCTCCAAGAAGACATCGGGGGGACAGAGGAGACACAGGACGTGGCGTAGGTCGCCGTGGCGACCTGTACCCGAAAGTGGGAGCCTCGGGGCGGCAGTGGGTGCAGGGGCGGTACTGTGGCTGAGAGGAGAGGACACTTTCACCAATTTCACTTTAAAGCGGTGGTTCACCCACAATAACAACATTTTAGCATTAAATTAGGCATAGTAGCGCGAGCTACAGTATGCCTGTATTTATTTTTTTTGCCCCGTACTCACTGTGCAATCCTATAGTGAAGATTCCGACTCCCCGCGGGGAATGGGCATTCCTATCCAGAGGGAAGATGATTGACGGCCGGCTATGGCACGTCACGCTCCCCGAAGATAGCCAGAGTAGGTCTCGGCTCTTCACGGCGCTATACGGCGCCTGCGCACAGACTATGCGCAGGCGCCGTGAAGAGCCAAGTCCTATTTCGGCTATTTCCGGAGAAGCGTGACGCGCCAGAGCCAGCCGTCAATCATCTTCCCTCTGGATAGGAACGCCCATTCCCCGCGGGGAGTCGGAATCTTCACTATAGGATTGCACAATGAGTATGGGGCAAAATAAATAAATACAGGCATACTGTAGCTCGCGCTACTATGCTTAATTTAATGCTAGAAAAAAAAATGTTATAGGGTGAACCCCCTCTTTAATTTTGGGAGCTCCCCCCTGTTGTCATGTCACGGATGGTGAGAGGAGAGAAAACTTAGGGAAGAGGAGGTGAGCACCCCCCCGCTTCTCATAGCAAATTTCAGCAGCAGCTACCCCCCCCGCCTCTCAATGTCAGCACTCCCCCCCCCCCCACCGCTTCTCAGTGTCCTGCCAAAAAAGTCCCCCGGCGGATAATGTCCTCCCAGTACTGCGGGGGGTGGCATTGAAGGACCCGGCCTTGGGGTGGCAAAGGGAGTAAATCTGGGCCTGGGTATCTGCTCCCTCCTCCCCTCTGAAAAGTGCAAAATGTGACACTGGAGGGGGGGGGGTTCCGAAAAGAGGATTGCCTTATGTGCAAGACCCAGACGCGTTTCGACCCTTGTGGTGGTATGGGTCTCTTCAGGGGGAAAAAAGTATGCAGGGATAGGCTCTATAAAAGAATATATGCACATAAATAAATAAATAAATAAAACTTGTCAAAGAACAAAATAGCAAGCAAGACTACATGTATGGTTCTATTGATATACAGTCATTGTTAGAGACATGAATCCAAATGCATATAGTTACCGAGATGAATGTCAAGGGTTGGGACCCATGGCACGCCATGGACCCCACCGCCAAGAGCTGGCATCTCCCAAGGCACATGCAGGAAACAGGGAAGGTCAAGATGTGAACGTAGACCAGGCTAAAGCCCGGGGGGGAAAGGCCTCTCGGAAAAGGGGCAAGCAAGTAAAGAAAAAAAAAAACATGTTTCTTTTGGTGGGTTTATTGGTTTCCCTGATGCCTTTAGCTAGCCTAGGCGGTTTAGTAAGGAGGGGGCTGCTTTAAAAAAAATGGAAGTGGGTGAACCGACCCAGAATAATGATATGTATAGAATTATCCTTCTTTCTGAGGATTTACATTACAGATTGCCTGTAGGTAATCTTGTATTCCTTGTCTTCTCATATAAGCTGATCAAGCCTGAAGGACGCAGTGGGTCCTATGTACAAATAAAAGATCGCCGGAACGTGTTGTTTGCTGTCGGTTTCCCCTCCTTGTTACTCCAAGCCTGACTCATCCGGATCTCGGGAATACACAGCTGCAGACAGGAGTTTTACAGTAGGATTGCATTGTGCTGGAAAAATAATGTAGGCTAATAAATAATCCAGTAAGAGGAATTAAAAGAAAAATATATACTTACAATTAATCACAGTAAAATTCCATTGTGCTGGAACCTGCGGTACAGAATGGAAAAAAAAACTAGATTATTAATGAATCCAACAACCGGAATAAAAGAAATAATCTTTAGCCCTGGTTCACACTGGGTACGATTTGGAACGATTTGAGATGCGATTTGACATGTCAAATCGCATCTCAAATCGGCGGCAATTGTCGGCAATGGCACTGTCCTAATCAGTGCGACGCCGCATCTGCGATTTCAAAAAGTAGTTCCTGTACTACTTTTTGCGATTTCGGGCCGCGATTTACATTAAATTGCGGCCGAAATCGCGGCAAAATCGCAGCAGCGAAATCGCGGTAAAATCGCGCATTTTACCGCGATTTTGAATTCGCAGCAGTGTGAACCTAGGCTCAAAGTGATAAATCCAAACTTTTATATGACATAACCATGGCCGCCATCAGGGGGGGTACAGGCAGTACACCTGTAAGGGGCCCGGGGGTCCCCAGGGGCCCGGATGGCAACCCACTTTAAAAAAAAAATCATTTTTTTTAGGGGTCCGGAGGTCCCCAGGGGCTCAGATGGCAACCCCCCCCCCTTTTTTAATTTATTTTTTATATATAAAAAATATTTTTTTAATATATTTTTTTATTATTTTTTATTAAAGGGACAATTTATTTTTTAGGGGTCCAGAGGTCCCCAGGGGCCCGGAGATCCCCAGGGCCCCAGATGACAACCCCCCCCCCTTTTTTTATAAATGTTCATTTTCTTTTTTTATATATTTTTTTTCTTTTTTTTTTATTAAAGAGCCCAGAGGTTTCTTTTTTTTATTTTTATTAAAGAGCCCAGAGGTTTATTTATTTTTTATTTTTATTAAAGGGCCCAGAGGTCCTGGATGGCAACCCCCCTTTTTTTTGTAATTTTTTTTTATAAAAAATAAAAAAAAAATTATTAAAGGGCCCAGAGGTCCCCAGGGCCCCGGATGGCTACCCCCCCTTTTTTATATATATTTTTCTTTATTTCTTCAAGGGCCCCCCTGCTTCTCAATTCGCGGCAGCCCCCCCCCCCCCGCTTCTTAATTTCAGGCGTGGCAGCACCCCCCCCCCGGTTCTCTGCCTGCTCCAGGGGGCCCATGCCTGAAGCTGTGTAAGGGGCCCCATAATTCCTGATGGCGGCCCTGGATATAACCCACACAGTCTGGAAATTTAGCTTGGTTTAAAGCTTTTTGTTTTCATGCTGTGAATTATATTTTTTGGAAATCTGATGTTTTTAAATTTTTCTTAATTTTTTTTATAATTAGTAATCGTGGAATTTGTTTAATGATTTTTTTTTTTAATGCATTTGATAATCTGTTGTGCTTACTGAAGCTTGCTAATTCAGCAATTGATATGTAAGTGGAGAGGATACTGGTCACAGTGGAAATGTGAACTAGGCATATGGCCACCAGCCTAACCAGTGGCGGCTGGTGCTCCATTTTGTGGTAAGGGGTTGGCAAACAAACCATACACCCCCGCCCGCTCGCCGCCAGCCCCCACTCACCAGTTTAAAAATACTCACCAGTTAAAAAATATTCGCCAGCACACCACGGATCGCAGACAGCATCCAAAAATGTAATACAAATAAGGCATTACAAAAAAGTGCAACGTTTCGAGGCCACGCAGGACCTCTTCGTCAGGCAAGAGCCCCACTCACCAGCCCGCCGGCCTCACACTTACCCCATCCAGGAAGGGGGAGCTTTGGTGGCTTCCCTGGCTTCTCCTTCAGGCTAATCCAGACGCTTCTCCTCCCGGCCAATCCAGTCTCAGGACCCACTTCCTGTCCTGACTGGCTGGGAGGAGAAGCAGGAAGACAATAGCGAATGTTGATTCGCTATTGTCACAAGTGGGTGGGCTCAGGACACATTGCTCTGCACTCCAAGCTCATCCTTTTTGAAGCCATTTAAAGCCTCCGGCTCCAATCATGTGCTACACAAAATAAAAAACCCTGCATGGAGATTAGGGACAGGCGCAAAGAGATTAGGGGGGGGGGCGCCGCCCCTGTGCCCCTTATGAACGGGCCTCCACTGAGCCTAAACCATATGGAGTTAATTAATAGATTAACTCCAGGCAATTGGCTAAAGTTATTTCAGGCTGCTCTGTCTTTCGTCTACAAGTCACTTGTAAAGCCTAGTACACACCACAAATGGGAGGTAGAGTGGTAAGCCGGAAAGCTTTTCTTACAAGCACAAAGCAAAACATCCAAGGACCGGCTACATTTTACAAAAACACATCTGAAGTCTCCCAAAAGCATGTGGGAAAATGTATTATGGTCTGATGAAACCAAAGGTTGAACTTTTTGGCCATTGATTTCAAAAGATATGTTTGGTTGCAAAAACAACACTGCACATCACCAAAAGAACACCATACCCACTGTGAAGCATGGTGGTGGCAGCATCATGCTTTGGGACTGTTTTTCTTTAGCTGGAACAGGGGTCTTAGTCAAGGTAGAAGGAATTATGAACAGTTCCAAATAGCAGTCAATATTGGCACAAAACCTTCATGCTTCTGCTAGAAAGCTGAACATGAAGAGGAACTTCATCTTTCAGCAACGACCCAGAGCATACATCCAAATCAAACAAATGAATGGCTTCACCAGAAGATGATTAAAGCCTGAGCCCAGACCTGCATTCCGATTGAAAATCTGTGGGGGTGATCTGAAAAGGGCTCACAATCTGGAGTGTTTTTGCAAAGAAGAGTGGGCAAATATTGCCAAGGCAAGATGTGCCCCATGCCGATAGACTCCTACCCAAAAGACTGACTGCTGTAATAAAATAAAAGGTGCTTCAACAAAGTATTATTTTAAGGATGTGTTCCCATCCACACAGCATACCTAATAGAACGGCTGGGGAAAAAAACGATTTGAATCTTTAATCAAGTTGGGAGGTCAAATCGATTCGGATTTGACCAAATCTATTTTTTTTACATAGGATCGCGTCAAGCTCCGGGCAGGATTTTTTAGGCGAGGCCACAGCTTCGGCCTATCCGGGGGACTATGTCGAGCTGCGGCCTCCGCTAAAAAATCCTGCCCGGAGCTTGACGCGATCCTGGGAAAAGGGTGCGGGGCAGGACGCCACGGACTAGGCCGAAGCGGCCTGCCTTCTCCCAGGATCGCGTGTGAGCTGCCGGCCAGGCATATTTTTTAGGCGAGGCCACCAGCTTTTTGTGCCTAGTCTGCGGCCTTTTCACAGGATCGCGGCAGACTAGGCCGGAATCGCTGCCTTTTCCCAAGATCGCAGCAAGCCTCGAGGGCAGGATTTTTTTAGGCGAGGCCACAGCTTCGGGCCTAGTCCGCGGCCTTTTCCCAGGTTTTGCGGTGGACTAGGCCAAAGGCCGCTGCTTTTCCCAGGATCGCGGCAAGGCTGCGGGCAGGATTTTTTAGGCGAGGCCACTGCTTCGGGCCTAGTCCGCGGCCTTTTCCCAGGATTGCGGCTGACTAGGCCAAAGCCGCTGCCTTTTTCCCAGGATCGCGGCAAGCTGCGGGCAGGATTTTTTTCAGGCGATGGCGCAGCTTCGGGACTAGTCCGCGGCCTTTTCCCAGGATCGCAGCGGACTAGGCCGAAGCCGCGGCCTCGCCTAAAAACTCTGCCAGTAGCTCCTTAGGACCAGCGCGGTTGTCCATCAGAAAAAAAAAAAACTTGATTCGAATTGTGAATCAAGTTTTTTTTTTTAAAAATCACAGATTTTTTTGGGGGGCCAAAATCACCCAGCTCTACCTAATAGTAATTACGAAAATAATTTCTTAGCGTTCTAATCGCTTCTTTGGAGCAGGAACTTACCTAGAACTCTATACCTAGATTCCATTGCTTAGAAAATTAAGGGAAGACTGAGGGACAGGTTTTATATAGAGAGGTTGGGTAATTTCACAGGTTTTGTATGTTAATTAACATACAATCTGCCACCCGTAGTCTTGATATCTAACCCTTTGTAGGGCAGATATGTAGCTTTACAACAGATAATAAGATCTGCCAGCAGAGTGTTAATTATGATCTCCACTTTAACATTACACAGAAGTTAAGTAAGAATTTTTTTTTTTTTTTTAAAGTAATACATTGTGGATGGGAACAGGTAACAATATAAGTAGGTTTGTTTGAATTTGGCTGCAAAAGTGGAAATACGCTTCAAGTTCCTCTTTACTTCCTACAGAGAAAAGAAGAGTTCTTCATCAAACTATTGTTCATTGTTCTATGACTTTTATCTCCTGTTTGCTTTTCTGATGAAGTCACACACGGCTTACCTCTCTTTGCTTTCAGATATCAGCTGCCGGTTCAAGGGTGTTTTCCATGTGGAGAAAGGCCCCCGATACAATCAGACTGCCGAGGAGGCCAGGAAAACCTGCGCTGAGTTGGATGCCGTCATCGCAACTGAGGAGCAGATGGAGATTGCTATGGAGTCTGGATTTGAGATCTGCAGGTAGAGAGCTGCTCATTTCTTTTAATTGCTAACTGGCTGTGTGAAGAGCGATTTTTTAAATGAATTGTCTATAAACTCTCCGTTTCGCTCATCCCTACTGGCAACGTTCATATTTAACCACTTGTCCACGGGAGGACGTCACATGACGTCCTCCACTTTGTGCGGTGATATCTGAATGATGGGAGCATCAATAAGAACAATCAAAGTGGCGGTTCTTATAGGCAGCGGGAGGGGACGTCCCCCCCTCCCGCCGCCATGCCGTGCTTCTCCGGGCTCTCCCGTGCCATCGGGGGCCCGGAGAGCGAATCGGCCGGCGCTGGCTGGGGAATCATAGAGATGACTGGTGACCAGATGGTCACCAGTCATCTCTATGACCGTCGGAAGCCCGGGCGCGACGTTATGACGTCACGCCCGGTACCCGGAAGTAAACAAAGCAAAAAAAAAAAAAAAAAAAAAAAAAAAAAAAAAAAAAAAAAAAAAAAAAAAAAAAAAAAAAAAAAAAAATCGCGGCTGTCGGCATGTGATCGGTGATTTTTTTTTCACTGATTTCATGTTTGTAAGCCTGGAGGAGAGATGTGAGGTCTTATTGACCCCGCATCTCTCCATAAAGAGGACCTGTCACACTGATTCCTATTACAAGGGATGTTTACATTCCTTGTAATAGGAATAAAAGTGATACAAAAAAAAAATTATGTAAAAAAAAGTGTAAAAATAAAAAAAAATTAAGTAAAATAAAAATAAAAAATACATTTTTCCCCAAAACGCCCCTGTCCCTGTTATATTGCTCGCAAAAGCAAACACGCATGCAAGTCCCGCCCACATATGTAAACACCGTTCAAACCCCACATTTAAGGTATCATCGCATGCGTTAGAGCGTGTGCAACAATTCTAGCACTAGATCTCCTCTGTAACTCGAAAATAGTTACCTGTAAAAAATGTTAAAGCGTCACCTATGGAGATTTTTAAGTACTGAAGTTTGGCGCCATTCCATGAGTGTGCGCAATTTTAAAGCGTGACATGTTAGGTATCTATTTACTCGGCGTAACTTCATCTTTCACATTATACAAAAAAATTGGGCTAACTTTACTGTTTTGTTATTTTTTAATTCATGAAACCGTTTTTTCCCCCAAAAAAAGGCGTTTGAAAAATTATTGCGCAAATACCGTGCGAGAAAAAAAGTTGCAATGACTGCCATTGCACTTCCTCCTTCTGAGTTGAATGTTCAGGAACGTCCCTCAGAAGGAGGGGGATCGGGCGCGTGCCAGCGCAGCGGTGTAATCCCGATGCGATCGTGTCACCCGGACACGGCGCATCTCCAATCGACAGGAGGGCTCTGTGATTGGCCCTCCTGATCACATGACGGCCGCGTCCAATGACAGCTATCATGTGGTGTAAATAGAGAGCCAGTTGCTAGGCGATCGGCTCTCCTCTCCTCACACAGAAGTTGTCGGTGAGGAGAGGAGAGCGGATCGCTGCAGCCGAGTCAGTGAGTATGAGCTGTTTTTTACAGCTTTTTACACACTGATCACCAGTCTAGTGTCCCCACAATGTAAAACACACAAAGTAAACACACATGTCCCCAAAACACATTTCCCCCCACTCATGTCCCCACACACGTCCCCCCACACGTCCCCCCACACGTCCCCACACACGTCCCCACACAGTAAAAACACCTGCCCCCCACATATGTAACAGTAAAATCACATGTCGCAATGATCACCTGTGCACATCTGTACATGATCATCTGCGTACATATGCCCGTGATCACTATACACTTAACGGGATTTTTTTTTTACCAAAGACATGTAGCAGAATACATTTTGGCTTAAATTCATGACAAAATTTGATTTTATTGGATTTCCTTTAAAATAGAAAGAAGAAAATATATATTTTTTCCAAATTTCCGCTCTTTTTTCGCTTATACGGCAAAAAATAAATAATAAATGGAGTCGTAAATAACTATCACCAAAAGACAGTTCTATTTGTGTGAACAAAATGATAAAAACTTTGTTTGGGTACAGCGTTTCAATTGTTATTGAAATTATGAGGCCCCGTACACACGACCGAGGAACTCGACGTGCCAAACACATCGAGTTCCTCGTCGAGTTTAGTGTTGAAGCCGCCGAGGATCTCGGCGGGCCGACTTTTCCCATTGACTAACAAGAAAATAGAGAACATGTTCTCTTTTCGGCCCGACGAGTTCCTCGACGGGTTCCTCGCTGAAAAGTGTACACACGACCGGGTTTCTCGGCAGAATCCGGCTCTGACCGAGTTTCTCGCTGAATTCTGTCGAGAAACTCGGTCGTGTGTACGGGGCCTAAGAGCGCTGAAAGATGAAAGTTTACCTGGGAAGGACGGGGGGCGAAAGTGCCCGGTATTGATGTGGTTAATAATAATAATAATAATATATAAATATATTAATACACATGTTGCCACAACCTAAAATATCACTAACTTCATCCTGGAGACAGGGCTGTCTTAATGAGAGGGCACACCTGGGCATTGCCCAGGGGCCCCCAGCTGCATGGGGGGGCCCCTGCACTTTCCCCAAAGAAGCTGGTCCTTAAGCCCACGCTGCCCCGAAATTGGGGGGCCCCATAATGGCACTGAGAGTGATAGATACACAGGGGAGGCAGTCTGCCTCCTACCTACTTGATGTCTGTTTACCTGCACTGTCATCATTGTAGGGGCCCCAGAACATTACCGTATTTATCGGGGTATTGCGCGCTCCGGCGTATAACGCGCACCCCTAAAGTTGCCCCGAAATTCCTGTGGAAAAAAGATTTTTGTACTTACAGTTTTGGTGTCTTGCGCGGCGTCCAACGGCGGCCTCGTCGGCTCCGGCGTCCGTCTACGGCTTCGGGTGTCCTCTTCGGCGGGTCCGGTGTCCTTCTGCGGCGTCCTCCCCGCTTGTTTCCCGCTTTCCCGCGCCGAGTTTGAATACTGCGCCGGCATATACCGAGCGCAGTACACTCGTGTATAGTCGGGCAGGCTCGGCTACTGTCGCGCTCACGTCCTGTACGTCCAGGACTTGAGCGCGAGAGGAGCCGAGACTGCAGTATTCAAACTCGGCGCGGGAAAGCGGGTATCGGCGTATATCGCGCACCCACGATTTTGCCCTGATTTTCAGGGCAAAAAAGTGCGCGGTATACGCCGATAAATACGGTACTTTGCCCAGGGGCCCATGATGCTATTAAGACACCCCTGCCTGGAGATAGTTGTGAGGTTCTTCAAGTTGTCTATTGTGGAGTGTAGATAAAGGAACCCCCTCTATTTCTTCACTCAATCTTGTCGATTACCAATGGTTGTTTGCAAGGAGAATATCTGCAGATCAC
Organism: Rana temporaria; assembly: GCF_905171775.1. NCBI lineage: Eukaryota > Metazoa > Chordata > Amphibia > Anura > Ranidae > Rana > Rana temporaria. Next base: position 18,159,879 of record NC_053499.1, on the reverse strand, counting down.
GTCTTCTCTATCACAATGGTTGATGAGTCCGGCTTTCTTTTACAGGTATGGTTGGATAGAGAACAACACGTTGGCCATTCCTCGTATCACGCCAAATAAAAAATGCGCTAATAACTTTGTCGGACTCTATGTGCAACACCCCAACCTTACTTCTATGTGGGATGTCTTTTGCTACAATGCCTCAGGTAAGCATGGCTAACAAATGTTTGAAGTTGGCATTTGCCTTAAGAGATTGTCTGTCTGTGTGTGGCCCGGAGTGATACAAATCCCTATTCCCCATGCTTCGCTTTTTAAAAAATTCTAAAGTTTTCGTTTGGGTGTGCCAAGATGGAGTCAAACAGAATAAATACATTTCACAAAAATTTGTTTAAAAAATATATAGAAAAAGTTGAATTCACAATCCTTAGATGGAGCATTCGTCCGAAAATTCTAATTAATTAAGAAAATAAGACCTAGAATGATTTCAGGAGGGCTGCAATATAAGCCCTACCCAGAAAATAAGCCCTAGTAAAGTCCATGTAAATGTATATAATCCGTTTTGTAAAAATGTTATATAATGTCCAATGTGTCTCCTTTTGTAACTTTATTGTCGAAAATACCTTATTTACAGCACCGCAGGGTGCTCACATGACCCGCTGGAGATCTTCTTTTCTCCTCCCAGCTGACATCAGCGGCACCTCCTTCTGTAGTGCTCGGAGCAGGGCTGACATCAACAGGCATCTCGGCCCTTCGCTTGGCAGTGCTCAGAGCGCGGCTGACATCAGCAGGCATCTCAGCCCTTCCCTCAGAAGTGCTCGGAGTAGGACTGATGTCAGCAGGCATCTCGGCCCTTCCCTCAGCAGTGTTCGGAGCGGGGCTGACGTCAGCAGGCATTTTGGTCCTTCCCTCTGCAGTGCTCGGAGCAGGGCTGACATCAGCAGGCATCTCGGCTCTTCCCTCTGCAGTGCTCGGAGAGGGGCTGACATCAGCAGGCATCTCGGCTCTTCCCTCAGCAGTGCTCAGAGCGAGGCTGACGTCAGCAGGCATCTCTGCCCTTCCCTTAGCAGTGCTCAGAGCGGGGCTGACATTAGCAGGCATCTCGGCCCTTTCCTCAGCAGTGCTCAGAGCGAGGCTGACGTCAGCAGGCATCTCTGCCCTTCCCTTAGCAGTGCTCAGAGCGGGGCTGAAGTCAGCAGGCATCTCGGCTCTTCCCTTGGCAGTGCTCAGAGGGGGGCTGAAGTCAGCAGGCATCTCAGCCCTTCCCTCAGCAGTGCTCAGAGCAGGGTTGACGTCAGCAGGCATCTCGGCCCTTCCCTCTGCAGTGCTCGAAGCGGGGCTGAAGTCAGCAGGCATCTCGGCCCTTCCCTTAGCAGTGCTCGGAGCGGGGCTGAAGTCAGCAGGCATCTCGGCTCTTCCCTTGGCAGTGCTCAGAGGGGGGCTGAAGTCAGCAGGCATCTCAGCCCTTCCCTCAGCAGTGCTCAGAGCAGGGTTGACGTCAGCAGGCATCTCGGCCCTTCCCTCTGCAGTGCTCGAAGCGGGGCTGACATCAGCAGGCATCTCGGCCCTTCCCTTAGCAGTGCTCGGAGCGGGGCTGAAGTCAGCAGGCATCTCGGCCCTTCTCATAGCAATGCTCAGAGCGGGGCTGAAGTCAACAGGCATCTCGGCTCTTCCCTTGGCAGTGCTCGGAGCGAGGCTGAAGTCAGCAGGCATCTCGGCCTTTCCCTCGGCAGTGCTCAGAGCAGGGCTGACGTCAGCAGGCATCTCGGCCCTTCCCTTAGCAGTGTTTAGAGCAGGGCTGAAGTCAGCAGGCATCTCGGCCCTTCCCTCTGCAGTGCTTGGAGCTGGGCTGAAGTTAGCAGGCATCTCGGCCCTTCCCTTAGCAGAGCTCAGAGCAGGGCTGAAGTCAGCAGGCATCTCGGCCCTTCCCTCAGCTGTGCTCGGAGCGGGGCTGATGTCAGCAGGCATCTCGGCCCTTCCCTCTGCAGTGCTCAGAGCGAGGCTGACGTCAGCAGGCATCTCAGTCCTTCCCTCAGAAGTGCTCGGAGTAGGACTGATGTCAGCAGCATCTCAGCCCTTCCCTCAGCAGTGCTCGGAGCAGGGCTGACGTCAGCAGGCATCTCGGCCCTTCCCTTAGCAGTGCTCAGAGCGGGGCTGAAGTCAGCAGGCTTCTCGGCCCTTCCCTCTACAGTGCTTGGAGCTCGGCTGAAGTTAGCAGGCATCTCGACCCTTCCCTCGGCAGTGCTCGGAGCAGTGAAGAAGAGCTCAGACGGATCACGTGAGCGCCCAGCTACGATGTAAATAAGGTATTTTCGACAATAAAGTTACAAGAGGAAACTCACTGGACATTATATAATATTTTTACAAAAGGGATTACATATTTGTGGGATTAAAGATGTCATAATGATGACAGGGGGAGAGAAAACAGGGTATCGAGATAAGACATCCCCCGAAAATAAGCCCTAGTGTGTTTTAGTAGCAGAAAATAATATAAGACCTTTTCATTTTTGTGGAAACACAGTAGTAGTGTAAGCACTTGAGATTGAGGTGGTATGAGCCTCTTGTCATCTCCTGCACAGCAGCATTCACACTGGAAGAGGGAGGGGCAGGAACAGGAGCCAATCAGGTGTGCTGATAAGGAGCTTTCTGAAAGGAGGAGAGAGCAGAGTAAGTAGAGGAGTGACCTATGATGGTGCCTCTGCTCCTTTGCTATCCAATCACAGTCTGGGGGCAAAGAGGCGGCCCATTCATTCAGGTCATAAGGCTGGCTGATAAAACAGCTGCCATATATGCATTTCATCATACTTAGCTGTTTGCCTGGAGACAGAATAATAACCTGGGCGTTGCACTGGTCGTCTGAGTCAATACACGCGTCTTATTTGGTAAGGCTGACCAGTTTCGAACTGACAGCCCTGAAAATGATTTTGAAATGCCGAAACCTGTACATCAGATTATATATATCAGATAGTGTTTCTAATTACATAACGGCACACCGCACCCCTCTATTCCTGGTATGGGGTCAGGGTGGAGCGCGGGCCAATCATGGCATTGCCTTACAGCGTCCTAGTTTTGTAGGGCGGCAGTTTGGGAGTTACGGTTGGATTGTAAAATGATTATATGATTAGTCACAGATAATCACCGGTGACATAACAGGTCATTAATTAATGTTCATACATAAATCACAGGCCTGTAAATAGTAAATGCATAAATAGCAGGTCATTGATGTATATTAAAGACTGAAATCATTTTCCTAGGCTGTAAAAGCAAAGTGGAATATTGAAGGGCTGTCCTGTGGGCTTAAAACTAAACTTCAGGCAAACAACTAAATACACCGATGAAATACACACACAGGGCCAGATTCTCGTAGATCGGCGTATTTTTGTGCGGGCGTAACGTATCCTATTTACGTTACTCCTCCGCAACTTAGACAGGCAAGTGCTGTATTCTCAAAGCACTTGCTCCGTAAGTTGCGGCGGCGTAGCGTGAAAAGGCCGGCGTAAGCCCGCCTAATTCAAATTTGGAACAAGGGGGCGTGTTTTATGTAAATAACTTGTGACCCGACGTGATTGATGTTTTTCACGAACGGCGCATGCGCCGTCCGTGGAATATCCCATTGCTCCAAAGAACGCCGCAAGGACGTATTGGTTTCGACGTGAACGTAAATGACGTCCAGCCCCATTCACGGACGACTTACGCAAACAACGTAACATTTTCTAAATTCGACGCGGGAACGACGTCCATACTTAATATTGGTACGCCGCATGTACGCCACCATATAGCAGGGGTAACTTTACGCCGGGAAAAGCCTAACGTAAACGGCGTATCTGTACTGCGTCGGCCGGGCGTACGTTCGTGAATTCGCGTATCTAGCTGATTTACATATTTCTAGCCGTAAATCAGCGTACACGCCCCTAGCGGCCAGCGTAAATATGCAGTTAAGATCCGATGGCGTAACAGACTTACGCTGGTCGGATCTAATAGAAATCTATGCGTAACTGATTCTAAGAATCAGGCGCATAGATACGACCGCCCAGATTTAGAGATACGACGGCGTATCTGGAGATACGCCGTCGTATCTCCTTTGTGAATCTGGGCCATGGAGTATGGGGATTGTTTACCCATCAAAGGATTTGTATTTCTGTCCATCCGGTCCTGAGATTTACACCGCTCTGTCGCAAAGCTTAGCCCTGTGGGGTGGGGGAACCTGGATTTTCTCTGTTGTAGTTTACTAATGCTTACAGGTCTTGTCCCTCCCCCAGCGTGTGACTGGACAGTGAGTAGAGAAACAACAGACCAATGAGCTCATTTTTCTGAATATGTGGGGATGTCTCTTTGCTGGATTGGTCTGTCTCTTTGCTGAATATGTGGGGATGTCTCTTTGCTGGATTGGGCTGTCTCTTTGCTAAATATATGGAGCTATCTCTTTGTTGAATTGGATTCATTTTCATATATTAAGCTGTAATGCCGCGTACACACGACCGTTTTTTGTGTTCTAAAAAATTACGTTTTTTTTTAATGTCATCGAAAACGATTGTGTGTGGACTCCAGAGTATTTTTCACGATCTAAAAAATGGCCATTAAAATTTTCGAACATGCTCTAGTTTTTGAGGTTGTAAAAAATGGTCGTGTGTGGGCTTTAACGACGTGAAAAAAACGTGCATGCTCAGAAGCAAGTTATGAGATGGGAGCGCTCATTCTGGTAAAACTAACGTTCATAATGGAGTAAGCACATTCATCACGCTGTAACAGACAGAAAAGCGCAAATCGCCTTTTACTAACACAAAATCAGCAAAAGCACCCCCAAGGGTGGTGCCATCCACATGGAACTTCCCCTTTATAGTGCCGTCGTACGTGTTGTACGTCACCGCGCTTTGCTAGAGCATTTTTTTCACGATCGTGTGTAGGCAAGGCCGTTTTAATGATCGGGTTGGGAAAAACGTTTTTTCTAGACCATTAAAAAATTCATTTTTTAGAACCCGAAAAACGGTCGTGTGTACGCGGCATAAGAGTGTTAAAAAGTGGGTGCACCGAAGGACTCAGTGGGATAGCCAGTGGGCGGATTTGGTGGAACGGCCATGTTGGTGGTGAGGCGGGGGGGCAGGCCTAAAGCTGTGTGAGGGGTTCCAAAATTTATGATGGCTGCCCTGTGCAGGACTATGGGGTCTGCATCAGTCTTGATGACTTCAGAGGACCTTAGACTGCCAGAGCATAGGGAAGAGGGGGATACAGGGACCAGTCTAGCAGCTTTGAGGAGCCTGAAGGAGCCGAGGATTAAGTAAGTACAACTGCTTTTCAGTGTCCCCTAGGAGTAAAGTGAATGAATGAATGAATGAAAAAAATTATATAGCGCGGCACATGCGAACTGAATCGCTTCTGGGCGCTTAAAGTGAGGGCGCAAAGCCCAACTGCACAGGAAGGCTTCTTCATTTCCATAGTTCAGCTTTAACATTTTTGCTAGAATTGTATTTCAAGAAGATAAATAAAAGCGACTAGAGGTTCAAACAACAGATAAAAGATTTACAAGAGATAAATTCTCATTTATTCTTTGCAGAAGGATTGTGACACACAGCAGGTAAATACATGTAAGAGGTTTATTTCTTGGGTCATTTGATCTTCTGTAATGACTAGGTAACGTTGGCGTACAATACAATGCAGGTAGATATAATTGGTGCTCTGTTTCTTCCAAGGATGACTCACAGTCTTAGCAGTATAAACCTTTACTGCAAAGTGCCTCCTAACGGGAACATTTGTAATGAACAGGCGAGCCAAAAATACAAAGCTTGCTGGCCAATCCATATCCAAGTCCTTTGCAATGTGACAAATAGACATGTGCGTTCCCGTTCGTAACGAATGGATTTTCGTACGAATTTGTTAGTATTCGTACATTCGGATCAATTCGAACATCCGAAAAGCTGAAAGAACCAAAATACGAAAATTACGGAATTACGAATAAGCAAAATGACGAACAAGCGAAAATACGAACGTATGATTGGACAATCTTACTAAAATACGAAACACCGAAAAAGCAAAAGAACGAAAATGGAATCTATAACGAATGATTTGCATTCCGTATTTTAAATCCTTTGTCTGTTCACTGGGCAGTGTAGTTAGTGAGTGATTACTTAATATCTTAGCCAATCAGCTTATCTCTTTTGTGCTGAGTCACATTGTACAGTGTAAAGCCTCGTACACACGATCGGACTTCAAACAAACTTTTCCGTGGATTTTTGTCTGAAGGGAGTTGGCCGGACTTTTGAAACCAAAAAAGTTTGTCCGATAGAGCGTACATGTAACGGAATGACCCGTGACAAACAGAGACTTTGGAAGGATGAGGGGTACTCCTGTGCCAGCGTCATTAATAAGTCTTGTGTCTAGGGTCACCCTGTGTCCCTTTTGGGCATAGGGTTACTGAGAAATATTAATTAGAAATTACAGGACAGGGGACATTACTGATAGCTCATATTGCAGGATCTTGAGATATTGCAAAGTGTTGGTTTATTCTGACCCTACCGGTCAATAGAATGACTCATTCAATGCTTAGCCCAGGCTATTGAGTTGTTAAATGAGGCTGGCTCCTGAAAGGCCTTTCATTGTGTGATAACACTGTTTAAAGCCTATTGATGATCAGGTGTGAATACCTTTCTGTCGGAGACAGACCGTCTGTCTAAAGATGTGGATTGGGGGGGAAATCATTGTGTGATGGTGTTTTGTTTGAATTCTATTAATAAAGGAATGTGACTTCTCAGGTGTAGTGATTAGGTCATGTTAATTATAGACCGGCGCCGAAATGTCTGGAATGTTTAGTAATTGGCCCATCTGAAGGTGTATTGAAGCCCCCCCAGTGTGTGATGTTGGGGGTGGAGAGTTCTTTGATTATTGTAACCTGTTGTACTGTATATAAGAAAGCTAAGTTACCATTAAAGATGTCTTTCATTTGAAACCAGAACCCAGAGCTGTGTGTCTCGGTTATTCTGGGAAATGGGATGGATCGGGTCCTGTTGGTTGGAGTGTCAGATAAGCTGTCGTGGTTGATGGAAGGTCGTAAACGGTGGTGACTGTTACAGTACACACGGTCGGAATTTTTGGAAAATGCTCACTTTGACGTTTGCAAAAAGTCTGACTGTGTGTACGGGGCTTAAGAGAAAGTATATCTTAATATGGATTAGCAGCGTGTTGCTATGTATTTACGAAAGTACAAAATTACGAATCCATTAAACGAAAATTATTATCTAACAAAATTAGGAATTTCGAATCGACGAAAATAAATTAGACGGAATTACGAATCATTCAGTATAAACAAAAATAAAACTGTTACGAAAATACGAACGGGTCCGAATAGGAAAACTTGAGTCTTACGAAATTACGAATCTTTACGAATCTACGGAACGAGACGAAATGGAACAAAAAAATACAAAAATTGTTGTTGTGCACATGTCTAGTGACAAACCTTACTGCTCTAATGCCTGCAGACCCAAATCTGTAAGTCAGTCTGTTCAGGAATTGTATGTGTTTAAAAACCTAAAGAAGCGACAAACACACGTGATACGAGTCCAAGTATGCATTTTATTGGTTATTAAGATACGTATACACATAAGAAGCCAATGTGTTTCAGCAGCCAAACAATCCCCCTTCCTCAGGGCTGTAACATAGACCACAATATCTACTGGACAGTAGATACTGTGACGATTGTTAAATTGTTTGACCTGTTAAATTTTTTGACCTCCAAAATGTATTGGCATCTGAATGAATAATGGATGCAGGCATCAGAGAAGGGCAACAAAGCTAAATAAGGGACTGGAGGACATTAGTTATGAGGAAAGATTACGAGCACTGAACTTATTCTCTCTGGAGAAGAGACCCTTGAGAGGGGATACGATTTCAATGTACAAATACCGTACTGGTGACCCCACAATAGTGATAAATCTCTTCTCTTTTTTTAGCCACTATCCAAACAGCCAGCAAAAATAGAGTAGATGCCACCACCACTCTCTGTCATTCCACTACTCTAGAGGTCCTTTTCTCAAAGCATCACCACATTGTTGAGGGAACCCTAATTACGCCCTTACACATCTAGGAAATTGAACCTCTTGTAGTTATACCCTAGTTACTAACTGTCCTGCATAGTCAAGATTAATACATTGGAATGCCTTAGTTACCATTACCAGCTAGAGAAGGGTTTCTCAACCAGGGTTCCATGCAACCCCGGGGTTCCTCCAGAGGTTGCTAAGGGTTCCTTGAGCAATTTCTGCCTCTCTGATAAGTTCCCACTAACATAATTGATCTTTTTAGTTATCTGTAAGGCCCCGTACACACGACCAAACATGTCTGCTGAAACTGGTCCGCGGGCTAGTTTCAGCAGACATGTTCGGTCGTGTGTAGGCCCGAGCGTGCAGGATTCCAGCAAACATTTGCCCGCCGGGCCTTTTCCCAGCGGGCAAATATTCCTGGACTTGTTTTAAAATCCTGCCCGCTCGGACATGTTTGGTCGTCTGTACAGACCTACCGTACATGTCCGAGCGCCCGCCATCCCTCGCATGCGTCGAATGACTTTGACGCATGCGTGGAAGCATTTAACTGGCAGGCCCGCCCACGTCGGACACGCCCCGTGTATTGTTTACGCGCGTATTTCTGTACGATGGTTAGTACAGCCATCGTACAGAAAGCCCCGGGCAGACATGTACGGTGAAAACGGTCCGGTTTCATCGTACATGTTTGCCCGTGTGTACACGGCCTTAGGGAGTCATTTGTCCCGATGTTCACGAGTGTAAGGAGAATGTTTCTGTCAGGGTCAGCATCTAAGGAGAGACCAGACACATATAGCTACACAGAGGAAATGAGACCAAACAAAACATTTATCATTAAAGTGATATTTATTTACAGAGAACACACACCAATAAACATACACAGCAACCAGTGAAAACATAAACCAGAAAACAAGAACAAGAATAACTAATGAACCTAACTGCTATCTATATACAATATCTACAACATAAGGGACAAGGTAACAGGGATGCAAGGAGGGGAAACACGACTGGGAACAAGAGCATGGAACAAGGCAGAAGGGTGTAGGACGGATCAGGACAAGGGAAGCTTCAGGAACGTTATCAGGCACAATCTGGTAGCAAGGAGGCGATCAGACAGGATAGTGACGCACTGGGGGAAGGGGGAACCAGCCTTAAATATCCACCTGGCAGCTGGAGCCAGGTGTGGCTGATCAGAACCTGCTGCCTTCTGGGAGACACCTGATGGTGGACACTGGAACTGCAGCCATCTGCAAAGTGAACCCCAGTGCCAACAGCAGGTGAACTCAACCCTTACAGTTTCCCAGTGACCATCACACTAGTGCAGCATGAGTTATAGATGCAGTAATTTTTAGCAGGGGTTTCCTGAGATCGAAAAGTAATTTCAAGGGTTCCCCTCTGTCGAAAAGTTTTAGAAAAGCTGACCTGGAGTGTACACATTTTTTCCATCACCCCTAAAAGTATGGCTATGAGTTTCTTTTTTTTTTATACGGCTACTAGTACACAAGCACGTCTTTTTTTTTGTTTTATTCAGGTTAATAATGATATGTTTCTCTTTTTACATAGACCAAACTGAAAGGAACTGTGAAAAATATGACTTCAAGAACGAAAGTTTTGTATCGCGTGATCCAACCCTGGAAGGTACTTCTTTTAGTAATATGAGTAAATGCTTCATCTGGGAGGGTAGTCATTACTGCGGTAGAAGTCCATTTGAATGCATTGATATAAATGTTTTGCCTAACTATGTTAGCGGGAAACACTGATCCTTAAAGAATTAATTTCTGAAGATGAAAGTTATATCCACAGTTTGAACTTTGTAGTCCATCATTCATAGTCTTGTCGTACAATTCCTCACCCATATAGTGGTGGTTTAGTCCATCCTCCCTATTATCATGGCCCATCCTCTGTATTGTTGTGGTATAATCCATCCTCCATATCTCTATGTATCTTAACTAGCCCACCACAGTTTCTGTATGTTGGTGACTTTCTGACTGTCGGGTGGGAACCAGCATACCTAAAAGGAGAAACTTTACCATAAAAATGTAATTCTGGAACCATAGAAACATTCTCAATGCCTTTGAATTGTTTCAAATGTGTTTGTTGTGGCTGTTTAGCATGCACCTGTTGACTACACACAAGGAAGCCACCATTTTGTATGAGATCTACTGGTTCCCTAAGAACCAACAATATTGCTGAGGCTCAAGTGAGTTCCAAATAAATGTATAGCCCCAAAATATTATTAATTTTGAACTCAGAATATGCCTGCACACAGTAAGCCTAATCAGGGCTTGGCTCATTGTAACTTAAGTTTTACTGTAAAGAGATGAGTCCAATGTGGCTTGCACACAAAATGGCCGCTTTCACAGTGTCTAGAAAACAGGTACTTAAGGAAAAGTAGACCCTACTGGTCTATGGGGAATACTTCTTCCTTAGTAAGCATTTCCTTGCTCTCTTCCTCCATGTTAGGAGACTACACTGATTCTGAGTCCAGTAAGGTGAGTCCAACTCACCCTGGACTTGACGTAGGTCCCAGCTACAATGATCAATGGACTGCTTCAGAGGATGTTACGACTGAACCTGGGATGTCTACTGAGCAGTCCGAGCACTCAGGAGATCACAGTGTACTACCAGAGGATGGAGATATTAAAAATAATGAAAATGGGGAAGACTGTTGCGCTACCGATGGAGATGATCTGATCGCAGTTGGCTCTGGTGAAAAATACAAGAATCGAGAAGAAGGCAGTTCCCCGGGAACAGACCCATCTAGTCACAGGAACACAGGATCAAATAATGGTAGGAAAAAGTCTTTCCTTGGGTGGTGGTGGTGGTGATTTAACCATAGCAAGTCAATCACAGATGATGCAAAGACTACATACTTTGCATTATTAAAGCTTTTTGCTTAATTGCCAACTTTCTGTCAAATTATCCATAGTCTGTAGTTCTGTTTCTAATAGATTCTAGCTGATTTTATTGTGCTTTATTGTTCTTGTTCTGTTGTTTGTTTTCTCAGTCTTGCACATAAGACAATACATACAGGCCAATCCTCTCAGAAATTAGATTTAGGAACTTGATTCTCCTTATTAGAGAATAGGATCATCACTGGAGACTAAAGAAGATATAAGAAGCTGATAAGTGATTCAGGGCTTCAATGTCCACTGAAAGCTGAGATATCTATTTTGAGTTGACCGATTCTTTAATGTTTTATGCAATGTTATTTTGAGCAATTGCAATGGAAACGGGCCAAACGGATGTTTTTTTTTTAGGTCAATAGATCGATTTCTTCACTGTTTTCTAACCACAAGGTTAGCCTCATGTTTTGGCCTAAATTAGTTCTCCAGGAAGTGCCGAAACTTTTTTTACAAAAGTGGGCTGTGAACTCCCAACTCCCAGTTGATTGGGGCTGGATTAACCATTAAGCACAATAAGTGTGTGCACAGGGAACCAAGAGAAGGGGCACCACCCTAGCTATCATACCCTTAAAGGGTACGTGCAAAGTGCGTTTCTTTTAACTGATCCTACCCTTCCCCCAATAGATGTATACCAGGGGTGTCCAAACTTTTTTCAAAGAGGGCCAGATTTGATGAAGTGAGGGGGCCGACCATTTTTAAACCATTAAAATTCGGTCTAAGCGTGTTTGTCCGAGCACTAATACACGGCCCAACAATAATTCTCTTGCATTTGTGGCTGTGTGTGGCGAAGAGATGAGCTTGGGCGTGTTATTTGGATATACCGTATTTAAAAAGGACGTTTTAGGAAAAAATCTTACATTTTAAATAAAACACTAAGGGTCAGTGTCCATCAATGCAGCCTAATCAGTGACCATCTTCAGCCTCACAAGTGCCCTGAATGTAGCACCCCCATTGACATGAATGCAGACTCACCATAGCTATCAGTGCAGTCTGATCCATGTCCATCTGCAGCCTTAGAAGAGACAGGGAGGGGGCGGGACGAGCGCCAACAGACATACAGGAGAAACTCCTGTTTTCTCGGTGGCCTCTTTAATAGAAAGTCCCGCCTCCTATGATGGACAGAACAATCGTCCAATGGCAGTGCAGGAGACGGGACTTCCTTTTATGCAGGACGCCGTGTAAACAGGAAATACTCCTCTCCTGTATGTACGGCACTTGTCCCGCCCCTTCCCCATCCCCTCCAAGGCAGCCAGCATGTATATATTTTGTAGCCCCCCGGCACTTGGGGATTCATTGGGGGCCACAAAAGATATATATGTCAAAATTACCAGGCGGGCCGTCCGAAACCGAAACGCGGGCCAGACTTTGGACATGCCTGATGTATACTTATTGAAATTTAACCCCTGTGGCCTCCATTGTTTAGAACCCATGCTGCAAACCACCTGGTCACACAGTTGTAATACAGTTGTTGGACATTGCCTTAGGCCCCGTACACACGATAGAATCCATCCGCTGAAAAATCCCAGCAAATGGGTTTCAGCAGATAGATCCTATGGTGTGTACACTCCAGCGGATCTGTTTCCGCGGATATTTCTCCCCTGGGATGGATTCCAGCAGATCGAATATTTGCTGACATGCCAAAAAATCCATCTGCTGGAGTCCATCCCAACGGATGGATCCGCTGGTCTGTATAGACTCACCGGATCCATCCGTCCGAAGGGATCCCCCTCATGCGTCGTAATGATTCGACGCATGCGTGGAATTCCTTATATGACAGCGTCGCGCACGTCGCCTCGTCATAATCGCGGCGACGGCGCGACACGTCATCGCCAGAGGATTTCGGCGCGGATTTCAATGCGATGGTGAGTACACTCCATCGCATTAAAATCTGCTGAAATCCTCGAGAGGATTTATCCGCGGAAACGGTCCGCTGGACCGTATCCGCGGATAAATCCTCCCGTGTGTATGGGGCCTTAGGCTGTCCTAGAAGAAAGCTGAAGAAGATTCTTAAGTTTTCTTACCTTTTATTTCACTTTCAACACTCATTGAGTCATCATTTTTTGTCAGTTAAACAATAGAGTGGCCAAGGGGGGCACCATTGTTGGGCATCAGTTGTTCTTAATCTAACCCTGCAGGTGATTGGACAGCTGAGGGTTCTGCAATGTCTGATTCCCTATCTGAAATCAGCCATTTATTGTCATCTGCAGAAATGACCTGTGCTGTAAAGAAATGGTGGAGAAAATTGACCAGGGTTTCTCCACCAGGGTTCCACAGAATCCTAGAGTTCCAGCCACAAGAGGTCCCCAAAGCTTTTGCCGCCATTGCAGCAGATTTATATCTGCTGAACAATGACTTCACTTTTCCTCTACAGTTACTGCTAGAGTACGGTGACTAGATTTTTCAAATTAAATCTGGGTATTTAGTAATGGCGGCAATCAGCAACTCTCTGCCCGCCTCACAGCCTGTCAAGTTTTACTCTCCGGGCCTACTGGGTGGGGAGCGGAGGAAGATCACAGGAAGGAAAAGAGATAAGCAGGTAGGCGGCTGTCCAGGACATGCACCGGAAACTGAAAAAATATTTCCTCCGCACATCAAAACGGGGCTCAGATAATGGAAAAAAGACACTACCTTAAGCTAGTAGGAGCGATGGAGAGAGGGGGTGTGTAATTCAGATTTTTTTTCTGTTTTTGAAATTGCCCCAGCCCTTTTTTAAATCCAATCCGGGGACAAAACCGGAGACAGACTTGGTTCGGGGACAGTGTCCTCAATCCGGGGACTTTCCCTGAAAACCGGGGATGTCTGGTCACCCTACGCTAGAGGTTCCAAGCCACTTTGTGAGCTAGAAAGCCATTTGCCGGAGCTAACAGAGTGAGGCTACAGATCAACAGCTGGTGAGTATAGTATGTGGATGCGAACTTAAGAGAATGCATCATTCCGGGCCTGTGAGTACTAGCCAGTAGCCCTTCCTGAGGTCCTGTGGCCACCCAGAGGGGATCTAGAACCTCATTAGGTACAAGATGGATGTCTGTAAGGTGTTGACGCCCAAGGTGGTTCCGGTAAAAGGCACAGCGCCCTATACTTCGCAGGACACTGCTCACCACCAATTTGTACTTTTCTGAGAACCCATATAAATTTAAAGGTTGGCAAAGTTGGAATATTGCAATAAGCACCACTGAAAAAATTTCCCACCAATACAAATTCAGTGTTTTTTTGCGACTGTTCACAAATATTAACACTGTGCTTGTATATGATGACATCAAGCCACAGCTCATTCACCCAAGTCTTGGCTGCCAAATCACAATAGAAGAACACCAGCAACAGCCACTGTTGGAATACTATTATTGTTTTTTTGTGACTTTATCATTCTGATATTGATCATGCATAGCATTTATATTTTATTAGTGTTTATAAAATCTTCATACGTATTGCTATATATCCTAGGTGAGTGCATTCGGCGCAGTACAAATCCCATATCAAATCAAATATATATATATATATATATATATATATATATTCTACACAGGGATTTTTTTCAGGTAGAACTTGGTGGAACTCCGCTCCACCACCTCTGGCTCAGACCCTTTGGTGCCTGCTCACCACAATCACTTGAAAACACAGAAGTCCGGCTTCTGTGTTTACAAGTGACAGCTCTGAACTCTGTGTGCAACCCCCCTGAACTCTGCACTCGGTATGTAATGCAATCCTGGTATTTAATGCCCCTTAGGACCCTTCTACTATTTGTGAAATCTGACACACCCACTATTTAATGTGATTTGGAGGGTGTGTGGCTGGAGGTTTTTTTTGTTGGGGGGGGGGGTCTTAGTAGAGTTCCAACCAGGGCCGATCCACCCTATAGGCTCACTATGCAAGCCGCTTAGGGCCCCTGCAAAGCTGCAGGGGGCCCCCCCAAATTACTAGAGGCCCCGCCTGGTGAGAAGTCATTTTTGGCCCCCCACCCCGCTTCTCAACTCACTGGCTGCATGGGAGAAGAGGTAAGAAGTCAGCACCCCCGCCTTCTCACTTTAATGTAAGATGTCAGTTCCGATAGCAGAACACCCCCTCCCCCTGCTTCTCAACTTTAATATTTAATGTGACAGGTCACTGTCGGCAGTGCCCCCCCCCCCACTTCTCAACTTTAATGTGACATGTCATTTTGCTTAGGGCCCCAGGGAGGTCAGGATCGGCACTGGTTCCAACACCTGTTGTTTGAGAAAAAAGCCCTGTGTGTATATATATATATATATATGTACACCTCACTGATCACACTAATGCACCACAAGCTGTGGATGAGAATATTATTTCAGGGGTTCCTCGAAAATGTAAAACTTTTTGAGTGTCCTTGGGGGTTAAAAAGGTTAAGACGGTCTGTAATAAACTGTGGGGTTGATTTACCAAAGACAAATAGACTGTGTACTTTGCAAAGGACAGTTGCTCCAGAGCTTAGTAAATGACGTAAAGCTTCATTTTGCAAAGAGTACCCAATGACATGCTAGGAAAATATAAAAAAATGAATTTTTGCTTGCACATGATCGGATGATGGAAGTCAGCAGAGCTTCTGCTCATTTACAAAGCTGTGGAATAACTGCACTTTGCAAAGTTCACAGTCTACTTGCCTTTAGTAAATCAACACATGTGAGTTGCGTTTGGGAACAGGGACTGATGTGAATGGTTCTATAATCTCTATGATACAATGGTACAACGAAATTTACCCTAAATGGACTTTAAAGGCACTGATCTAAAAATGTGTTACACAGTATTATATTGAGTAATATAAAATATTTATTATAGCAAAAAGGTTAAAAACAAAAAAAAATCTGCATAAAGACACCAATGTTCAAGCATAGAAGTAGATGTCGTCTTTCACCCGACGCATTTCAAATAAACAACTTTTTCTTCAGGGGTGTTCTTTAGAAGACATATATGTATATCTACAACATTGCATGCAGTTTATATTAAATATTATACATATATTCATAGAAAAAGTGTATATAGCAATTAATTTGAGTAATAATATTTGTTGTAGACACTTACATGCTTGGTGTTCACAGAAAATCATTCCAAATGTTGTCTTTTAATTAATGAATATGTATTTATCATCATGCACCCTGTTTACTCTTATGTTCCATGTGCTCTTTCCCCAGAGTTCCCAGACGCACATGATGGCCACCATTCAGATGATAACGCTGAGAGTGTGGATCCTCCCATCGAGGATTTAGCTACCGGTGACAAGTCAGGATCCAAGCAGAACAGACAGAAGAGAATGGCGGCTATTCCAGGTAAGATGGAGGCATTGAAGCTGTTGCAAGTCTACTGGATTGGCTGGTAAAAATGTGACTCTAGCTCTAGTTCTGGTATTTACCAGGAAAGATGGCAAACTTTCATACCGCTGTCATGCACAATGATATATATCAGGGATATGCAATTAGCGGCCCTCCAGCTGTTGCAGAACTACAACTGCCATGAGGCATAGCAAGACCCTGACAGCCACAAGCATGACACCCAGAGGTAGAGGCATGATGGGACTTGTAGTTTTGTAACAGCTGGAGGTCCGCTAATTGCATATCCCTGATATATATACCGTATTTTCCGGCTTATAAGACGACTTTCTGGAAGCAAAAAAAAGCATTCAAAGTCGGGGGTCGTCTTATACGCCGGGTACGGTCTCCGTGCTGCGAGAGCGTCAATGATTTAAAAGACGCTCCTTCTCCTCAGTGTGTTCTGTGATAGGTGGAACTCCTATCACAGATGCTTTCTCATCCTCGGACGAGATGAGAAGACGTCCGTGATAGGCGGAACACAGAACAGAGGCGCTGCTGGGAAATTTTGTTTTCCGCCTAACACAGGACAGTCTGAGGAGAAGGCGCGTCTTTTAAATCATTGACGCGCAGCACGGAGACTGTCACCGCACCGCTTCGCCCGAAGTCTATCTAGAAATCTAGAAGTGAGTGATTGCACTGGGGGGCAAGTTCAGGCACAGTGGGGGCAAGCTCAGGCACAGAGAGGGGGCAAGCTCAGGCACAGAGAGGGGGCAAGTTTAGGCACAGAGAGGGGGCGATTTTTTTTACCAAAAATAGGTAGAAGAATACGTATCGGCCTAAACTGAGAAAAAAAAATGTATATCTTTTTTTGGGGATATTTATTATAGCAAAAAGTTAAAAATATTGCATTAATTTCATAATTGTCACTCTGTTTTTGTTTATAGCGCAAAAAATAAAAAACGCAGAGGTGATCAAATACCACCAAAAGAAAGCTCTATTTGTGGGGAAAAAAAGGACACCAATTTTGTTTGGGAGCCACGTCGCGCGATCGCGCAATTGTCAGTTAAAGCGACGCAGTGCCGAATCGCAAAAAGGGGCAAGGTCTTTAACCTGCATAATTGTCCGGGTCTTAAGTGGTTAAAAAGCTGACAGAGGTTCCAACACTCCAGCACTCTGTCTCAAAATAGGTTTGGCTGGAGTTAGGCTTTATTACAGCCCATAGGTTGATCCGATATTAATGACTGCCACCCACGCATTCATACATACTGATATAATAATCCCTTCCTAGCATTCTCCATAATCCTCCTTAAAATGGGAAATCTGTCCACATATATCGAACAGCGGAAAGCGGCTGCGGGAAGAATTATGCATTGTGCTCTATTTCTCAAGTCAAATAGAGATGGGAGATAAGAGTCAGCCACCCCGAGACAAAGAGAAACAGCTAATGTGATTACCAGTCACCCTCCACCATATCAGACCTGAAAATGAAACCACTTTTACCGACACCAAAGTTTAATCCCTTCACAGATAATTCTCCTTACTATACGGGAGACAACTCCAGATGTGTCCTTAACTGCAAAATCAAGTTGTAAGGGATAACTTATGGGACTGTTAACAATGGTCTTATTGCGTTCTTGGAATGCCGGCGTTCAATGCGATTTGCTAAGAAAGAGATTTTCATCCCATAAACGCTAAATTAAAAATAAACCGCATGGTCATACATGTGTCTCAATTTAAATGATGGACCTAGCCATACAAATCATTTAACCCCTTCAGCCCCGGAGGATTTGGCTGCCCGATGACCGGGCTATTTTTTGCGATTCGGCACTGCGGCGCTTTAACTGACAATTGCACAGTCATACGAGGTGTCTCCCAAACAAAATTGGCGTCCTTTTTTCCCCATAAATAGAGCTTTCTTTTGGTGGTATTTGATCACCTCTGCGGTTTTTATTTTTTGCGCTATAAACAAAAGAAGAGTGACAATTTTGAAAGAAAAGCAATATTTTTTACTTTTTGCTATAATAAATATCCCCAAAAAATATATAAAATGTTTTCCTCAGTTTAGGCCGATACATATTCTTCTATATATTTTTGATAAAAAAAAATCACAATAAGTTTATATTGATTGGTTTGGCCCCAATCCTCGTCTTCTGGGGTCCCCCAAAGGTGCTCGCGGCTCCTCCCCGCATCGGAAAACCACCTAGGAGAAGAGCTCTACCTAGGGGTTACTGTGCGGGCATGCTCCCGAGTCCAGCATTTGCGTCCATAGACACAGAATGCCACTCAGCCCCGCCCCCCAGCACACACATCATTGGATTTGATTGACGGCAGTGGGAGCCAATGGCTGCATTGCTATCAATCTATCCAATCAAGAGCCGAGAACGCCGGCCAGAGAGGTAGAGCGCATCTCCGGAGTGGGAACGAATGGGCTCAGGTGAGTAAAACGGGGGGTCTGGGGGGCTGGTCAGTGACAGAAGTTTTTTCATCTTCATATATAGGATGTATTAAGGTGAAAAAACACGAGGGTTTACAACCCCTTTAACTTTTTCTATTGACCTATTTTTCTTCTTTATTTCCACCTGACGATTTGGCGAGTAGCACACTTCATGTCCTAGGGTGAAAACACTCAGGCCCCGTACACACGACCGGTTTTCTCGGCAGAATTCAGCCAGAAACTCGATGGGAGACGTAGAAAACCGGTGGCGTGTACACTTTTCGCCGAGGAAACCGACGAGGATCTCGTCGGGCCAAAAAGAGAACATGTTCTCTATTTCCTCGTTAGTCAATGGGAAAAGTTGGCTCGCCGAGATCCTCGGCGGCTTCACAAGGAACTCGACGAGCAAAACGATGTGTTTTGCCCGTCGAGTTTCTCGGACGTGTGTACAGGGCCTCACTCACTTTTCTCTATTAATTCAACAGAAACAAGATATAACTATTACTATTATTATACACGATTTATATAGTGCCAACCGTTTGCGCAATGCTTTACAATATAAAAGGAGACAGTACAAGACAATAAAATACATGACTATGGTAAGCCAGATAACTGCATATTGACACTTAACCCCCCACTATACCTTAACCTAAGAATAAAAAACGCAACATCCATTTTGGAGTAAAAATTGGCCGCATCGGCCATTTTATTATCAAATTAACCAATAACATATTAACCAATATCTTTATTTACATTCAACAATCCTTCACAGATACCATAGTCCCCTGTTAAGGATCCTTGAAGGCGTTGACCAAATTTTCTCCGTATCAGCGTGGCCATCCCAGATCTCAGTCGCAGTGCGCCGACTCAAGAACCATAGCACTCTGAACCTTCCCCACGCTGATACCCATCAACCGATGCCAGCTAAACCACGGTTAACTGGCATCAACCGAGGATCCCATACCATGATGGGTCCTCCACTTATGCCAAATTGGTCAAAAATGTTTACTGCCTCCAAAGATCCCCAACCGCCAAACCAACCAAAATGCATCATAATGAAATCACAAAACAATAGGGCGGAAGGGTGGGAGATTCCTCTTTCTACGCTGAGGGCTCACTGAATGCAGCCCTCCCCCAGCCCCTCCTACCCCGGGAAAAACTAGAGCTAATTACACTCCCCCTGGCCTGCCAAGTGCACTTCCCCAAATTTAACCCTGTAAGTGCAGAGACTGGCTGCCTAGTCATGCCAGCCCTGCGCTTAATATTGCATATTTACTACAGGCTTCTCTAGAGGGTCAAGAGGGCCCTGCTCATTAGAGTCTATAATGTAATATTATAATTGTGAGGGTGAGCTGATGGTTGGAGGTGTGATAGGCTTTCTTGAAGAGAAGGGTTTTTAGGGATCACATGAATGCAGCCAGAGTAGGAGATAGCCAGATAGAGGTAGAGGATGGGAGAGGCTCTTGAGAAGTCCTGGAGATGAGCATAAGAGGAGAGGATGACAAGGGAGCTTGAGAGTAGGAGGTCTTGGGAGAAGTGAAAAGGACGGTTTGGGTGATATTTGGAGACAAGATTGCATAGAAAGTGGTGGTTTTGTAGTCCTCAGGGAACAATGTAATTTATAACAGTCAGTGCATACAGAGAGAACAGGAGGTTATATCAGCTCTCATGATTTCCATGAAGATCAAGAGAGTTGATATCTACCAAATGCTTTCATTGGTATTTTTAACAGACTAAAAAGGATCAGATAAGAGAAGTTCATCATTAGAATTCACATACATCTTAAATTATCATAAAGGTTTGGATTTCCTATTATTTTCTGTATTGATACTGTTGCCACCAAGAGACGCTGGCTCTCCCCAGTGGGGCGGGGGGTGGCATGAAGACAGGTATCACTTCCTGGAGTCTTGGCTGTGACCCGTGATGTCATCGCTGGGGTTCCCTCCTCCTCCCCCGACCGCTGGGCTAGTAGGAGAGAGGAGTGAGCTTCGTGCATGGAAACATCAGCTGCGGGTGCCGACATCGCTGGACTTCAGGACATCTAAATGTCCATTTATTAAAAGCCAGCAGCTGCAGTATGTGTAGCTGCTGGTTTTTCACTTTATATTTTTTTGCCCGAAACACTGTATTAACCTTTTTTAAGGGTTAATTCTCCTTTAAGGGGGAGCGGTGGGGTGTGTGCATACATACATTCGTTCGTTAATAGGTGTCTGGCCTCATTCCCATCTCAAAATGTTGGGAGATATGTGAAAAACCCAACAGATTTTTTAAAACCTCGACTTTCTTTCGACTTCAGCTTTTACTTTAATGAAAGTCTGTGTAGCTACGTTAAAATGTTTGCTATAGTGACATAGGAGTTGGTAGAAGAAACCAAAGCATGCAGTGGGGGAGCGAGTATTCATCAGGGATCCACTACACAGAGGGCCAGATTCACATATAATCCGCGGCGGCGTAGTGTAAGCCATTTACACTACGCCGCCACAACTTACTGGAGCAAGTGCCGTATTCTCTAAGCACTTGCTCCGTAATTTGCGGCGGCGTAGTGTAAATAGCGTAGTGTAAACTGCGCATGTGCCGGCCGTAAAAATAGCCCAGTGCGCATGCTCCAGCTCACGACGGAAAACGTCAATGAAGCCGACGTGAGCATCATTGACGTAAAGTCCTATTCGCGAACGACTTAGTAAAACGACGTAAACGACGGAAAAAGACGAAGCTGACCCAACGCCATACTTAACATGGCATACGGCGGATTGACGTAAGGTTACCCCTCATATAGCAGGGGTAACCTTACGCTTACGGAAACGACGTAAACGACGACGAGGCGGCGCAAAAACGTTCGGGAATCGGCATATCAGGCTCATTTGCATAGACAAATGAGAAATCGTCGTAAACGCCATCTAGCGGCCAGCGTGGAATTACATCTAAGATCCGACGGTGTAAGTGACTTACACCTGTGGGATCTGCGCCGTATCTATGCGTAAATGATTCTAGGAATCAGACGCATAGATACCCGGGGCCAAAAACAGAGATACGACGGTGTATCTTGAGATACACCGTCGTAACTCTTTTGAGAATCTGGCCCCCAGGATCTAATAGACCGGAGCAACTGGAAAGGTTAAGTATACAGCATCTCATTTTACAGAGTGACTTTAGTTTAGTTAAGGGTCACTTTAATGATGAATTCTTACAAAACTACCAAGGTGTATTCTTGCAAACATTGCCTGTCTTACGAAAAAGCCACTTCCATTAAATGTGAACATTAGGTTGTACATACATATACCGGTCTGGAATTTATGTTAAAAAATACTATGCTTGACAGGGTGAGCTTCCTTAGTAATGCATGCTACTTTTATAGAAATGTCCTGCTATATTATTTTTATTATTATCATTATTATTATTTTTAATTGGTCGAACTAGATAGACTTTTTTCAACTTGACTTACTATGTAACTATTCAAACCCATATTACAGTAGTACTATTTCTTTGACAGATTGGCTGATCGTGTGTGTATCCCTGGTGTGTTTGGGTCTGATCTTCTCGGTCTGCATTGCACTCAACGCCCGCAGAATGTAAGTATTATATCCCTAAACCAAAAGGACGAATTGCTGAATGAAGCTTGTAGCAAGGAATAATGGTGTAGTCCATGGCATCCATTCACATTCAAAAGCTTTCTACCCAGTTTAGACTAAAGCGCAAGAGTTATACCTGGTTGGCTGTGGTGGCCAACAACTGCAGCATAACATTAGATTTTTTTGGGGACAATAATTATAACAGTGTAGTGCTACCCCAGCAGGAGCCGCATGGTATTATGGGTCCTTTGTTTTCTGCCATGACTCTGTAAACCGATTCTTCCCCTCCTGACACACTGGGGCAGATTCAGATAGAGATACAACAGCGTATCTCCTGATACGCCGTCGTATCTCTGAGTTCCGTCGGTTGTATCTATGCGCCTGATTCATAGAATCAGGTTCCACATAGATTCCCTAAGATCCGACAGGTGTAAGTGACTTACACCGTCGGATCTTAGGCTGCAATCTCACGCTGGCCGCTAGGTGGCGCTTCCGTTTGTATACGCAAATGAGGAGTTATGCCGATTCAGAAACTAACGACCGCCCGGCGCATTTTTTTTACGTTGTTTGCGTTCGGCTTTTTCCGGCGTATAGTTACCCCTGCTATATGCGGCGTATCCTATGTTAAGTATGCCCGTCGTTCCCGGGTCGAATTTTGAATTTTTTACGTCGTTTGCGTAAGTCGTTCGCGAATACGGACGGGCGTAATTTACGTTCACGTCGAAACCAATGACGTCCTAGCGACGTCATTTGGAGCAATGCACGCTGGGAAATTTAGCGGATGGCGCATGCGCAGTTCGTTCGGCGCGGGGACGCGCCTGATTTAAATTTTACACGCCCCCTAGCCGCGGAATTTGAATTCCGCCAGGGGATTTACGATACGCCGCCGCAACTTTAGAGGCAAGTGCTTTCTGAATAAAGCACTTGCCTCAAAAACTTGCAGCGATGTAATGTAAATCAGATAGGTTACGCGGATCTGAATCTGGCCCACTGTGTTACATACTGCACTGCAAGGACCTATGTTAGGACCTATATCAGTATTCCAACATGATAACGACCCCCGGGGGGGGGGGTAATGAACTATTTTCATATTACTGGGTTTAGTAACACTTTAATAGACTTTGTCAGTGTTATGTTCTCATGTGTTTCTCTCCACTATCCCAGTGGTCACTCTGAGGCATATTCTAAATGACTATTGATATCTGGATCTCTCATGGCGGTGGACTTTTCAGCAAGTTGGAATCAGTCTAGCGCCTTACAGTGTTGTTGTTTGGTCCAATAGTGCCGTAGCTTGTCCACACCTTCCTCCCTCATTGGCATTTCAATTGACCAGTGAGGCTGCCCACCATAGTGATATGGTGGGTGGGTGGTTGTGTCAGACCGTTGACCGTCAGGACAGCTGTGATCTATCTGTGACAAGAAGATTTTAGAGGCTACTGCAGGTATGTGCACCTCTAAGGGACCATGTACAGATTTTTGGTGCGTTACTGCGCGCTAGGTTGCACATTAATGTGTATTACATTAAGGCAACCAATTCAAAATGAATAGCTGCTGATGCACCCTAACATAAATAAAATAGCTGTCAAAATATGAGTATAGCCTCAGTTAAGTCTCATTAATAGAAATATCAAAGTACCATCATCCATAAAGAATTATGAAAAATTGTACTAAGTGAGCATTGGGTGGTAGTTTCTAGTGCCACCTATACCCTTAATTGATCACTCAGAAAAAGCGGGTTGATTGGACTTTCAAGGTACTGATAACAAAACACAAAAAATATA
This sequence comes from Rana temporaria, assembly GCF_905171775.1. Lineage (NCBI taxonomy): Eukaryota > Metazoa > Chordata > Amphibia > Anura > Ranidae > Rana > Rana temporaria. The sequence continues at coordinate 18,135,931 of NC_053499.1, read as the reverse complement.
TAAAAAGATAATTTATTATACATCAAAATATACAAATGAAAATCATTTGAGCCAAACCCCACAATCAAAGCAATAGTTGTAAATGACGGAGCCCCGTCAAGGTTTGCTGTGGTGGAGAAGGTCCGAAAACCTTGACCGGTTTCGCGGGGAGACCGCTTCTTCAAGAAGAGTATCTATACAGATGATACAATACAATGGTAGAAACGTAAAGGCTGCCATTTCTGACCTCTCCTTCTACAAATGTTTCCTGGCTGCCTCTTGCGTCAAAGCTTTTGGAATTACCGACCAGGAACAAATTGACAACCAGTGAAGCCAGAACCCTGTACGCTTATTTCCAGTTGGCGATTTAGAAAGTATTAAGTCTGTTGGATCAGTATGAAAACCAGGCAGTTGGAATTTTCATAAAGTGTTCAGAAGGGCAGCCCCCATGTTTTTTCTCAGGACAGGCTCCCTTTAAAGGGAAAAAACATCTGTATGTAAAGTCATACCGAAGAAGGTATTGTCCTTCAAAAAATGAAGACTAGAAGATAGCCAATTCCAGATGGACTGCAGGAAACCCAAATCATTTTTACATATGATATCAATATTTACTAAAACCATGGATACAAGTTAGATGATAAAATAGATGTGGACTTCAGACTGTGGTCCGCGCTCTCTGCATCTGGAATGTGTACAATGCATATTTCATGCTCTTGATTAGAAACAGTCCTCTCGTTTGCCGAGAGTGAATGGCCGGATTCCTTAGAGGCATTAATCAGATTTTTAGGATACTGCCAGTACAGCTCCTGAATTGTCTGAGACTCAGGATATCCCTGTAGCTGCAAAGCCATTGGACTAAGAGCTTGTGCGTGCCCTGTGCTCTAATCGGTAGGCTTGATTTACTAAAGGAGTAGAGCACGTTCACTTTCAAAGTGAATTTTCACTTAACCTGATTTCATAGGCTCTCCTCATACCTGGCAAGTTTGACCCCCAAATTGCAATGGTTCAAATACTGGAATAATAAAAAAAAAAAAAAAGCAGATTATAAGTTTGGTTTTATATTATCTGATAATAGTGCTGTAGGCCCCCCCCCCCACCTTTCTTTTTTAGATGTGGCAAAATTCAACAAAATAAGGGATGAATGGCACAAAACCCAATAGCTAGCTAGTGGCAAAATGGAAAGGGGGAAAACTGACATATTCCTCTGGTCAGGGCTTTTTTTTTCTGAGGCCCCGTACACACGACCGGTTTTCTCGGCAGAATCCAGCAAGAAACTCAATGGGAGACGTATTCTGCCGAGAAAACCGGTCGTGTGTACACTTTTCGCCGAGAAACCCGTCGGGAAACTCGTCGAGCCAAATAGAGAGCATGTTCTCTATTTCCTCGTTTGGCAATGGGAAAATTTGGCGATGTGTTTTGCCCGTCGAGTTTCTCGGACGTGTGTACGGGGCCTCAGAGAATAGGTGAAGGAACTTCCCTCTCCCAAGTCACCCCTTTTATGTGCTCCCTACCCACCTCCAAGCACCGTTCCTCGTTTCCACCCCATGCCCACCTCCCAATACCACCTGTTTTAGCGAAAACAGAGCCAACTATCATTTTGTGGTGCTAAATAATCTGTATGAAATTTGGTAATAATAATAAGAAAAGCAGTAGAATGGATCCCATGCAGCCAGCAACGAAGCCCCCCCCCCCCCAAAAAAAGAGACCCCCCCCCGCTACAATAATTGACACCCCCAACAATAACAGATCACCACAGAAACAATAGACCGCTTGCAACAAAATACCGTCTCACAACAACAGATCCACCCCAGGAACAATAGACTCCACCAGCAACAATAGACCCCCCCCCCCCAGCAACAGTAGATACCCCAACAGCCAGCATTAAAGGGGTTGTAAAGGTTTGTGTTTTTTCACCTTAATGCATCCTTTGCATTAAGGTGAAAAAAACACCTGGCAAACACAAGCCCCCCAGCCCCTGTTTTACCTTCCCGAGCCCGTTCACCTGCTGTGCACGTCCCCAGCATCCTATTCTCCAGGGAGTCTCGACGTTGATTGGATAGATTGATAGCAGCGCAGCCATTTGTTCCCGTTGCTGTCAATCAAATCCAATGACGCGGCCGCCGGGGGGTGGGGCCAAGTCATACACTCGGCGGCTATGTACGCCTAGTGTATGACACAGAAGCGAGCCCGCAAGGTAACCCCCTTTGGTGAGAGCTTCCCAGAGGGGGTTAGCTATTGTGGGGAGGAGCCGCGAGAGCCGCTGTGGGACCCCAGAACAGGAGGATCAGGATCAGGGCAGCACAGTGGTGTAGTGAGTAGCACTTTAGCCTAGCAGCAAAAGGGTTGCTGGTTCGAATCACGACCAAGACACCATCTGCCTGTAGTTTGCATGTTCTCCCTGTGCCTGTGTGGGTTTCCTCCGGGTACTCCGGTTTCCTCCCACACTCCAAAGACATGCTGGTAGGTAAATTGGATCTTGTCCAAATTGGCCCAGTATATATTGTATATCTGTGTGTCCCAAGCGTGTAGAGATCCTACGGGGTAAAATGACCGCACCAGCCAAACAGACACTGGCTGTAAAAAGCGCCTAGAGGCGATTCAATTTGCATGTGCAGCGCTATACAAGTCATTCATTCATTCATTCACTCTGTGCAAAACAAAGGGCACAGTGGAGGTAAGTATGACATGTTTGTTATTTAAAAAAAAAAAAAAAAACTCTACAACCCCTTTAATAGACCCTCCAGCAGCCAGCAACAATGGAGCCCTCTCTCAACAGTAGATCCATCCCAGCAACATAAGACCCCCCAGCAACTGAAATCGTTGGACCCTTTAGCACACCCCCCTACCCCTTGCCACAACATACATTCATTTCTGGAGGTGGCGGAACTGTGTTTCCCCACGTACCCACTGAAAAAGGCCCTGCTCCTCGTAAACAAAACCACTGAACATGCTTTTCTGGATAAATCAGAGAAATATTTGTTGTAAAAGTTTATGCGGTGTACACAGTTATTTAAACTTTTTGTAAATGGCCCACACTATCTCCGTCAGTATTTGCATATATGTGAGGGTGCTGTGGCGACTTTGTAGGGTATGATCCTGAGAACAATCTAGAAAACTCTTTTCATTAGGAGGAGAATAACACACATCTTTGGTATGCTGCAACATGTAAAACCAGCGAGAATTCTGTTCAGCTGCACATGTGTGTTTTATTTTCCCGTGAGATGCCATGCTGTAAAAATGCCTTTGTTAAAATGAAATGAAAAGCAGCAATTGTTCCAGCTGTCTCAAGTTATAGACTTCTGTATATTTTCTTTTCTCTGCTTTCTAACGAAAGATGATCTACATGAAGGCTTAATAGGACGACGGCGGTGAAAACTGGTCTTTAGCTTTAGTTTGAGGATACAGATGCTAATCCTAAATTAGAAAATAAATAAATTGGACATTTTTAAAATATTTATATTCAGTACTTGCAATTAGGAAGATGTTAAAGAAGACAGTTAAGGAACCTGGGCAATTCAAAATAAGCATAGTATTACAAATTACGAAAATCAAAATAATCTGTAGATTTAGAAATATAGACAACTGAAATTTGATGCAAAGTTTGATTTTTCTTGTAAAAATTTACTTTGGGTTCACCTCTTCTGCCCCTGAGTGGTTTTCAGTTAAGGTCAACTCTGCTTATGCATCTTCTCATTATATGAGCCATTTGAATCTCAGCCAATCAGGAGAGAGAGACCTGGGAGAGCCATGTCGTTGGATTGAGATTGGATTTAGGTAAGCATTGGGGGAGGGGTGCTGAAGGGAGCTGCACACTGATTTTTTTTTACCCTTGTGCATAGAATGCAGGTAAAAAAAAAAACTTCAGCCTTTATAACCACTTCAAGGTAAAAAAAATCTAGTCTTTACAACCGCCTTGATCTATTTAAAGGTTTTAGTGGTGTCCTCTATTTGCCTCGTTCCTTTAAGGCTATACATATATAGCCAGATTCAGGTAGGGTTACGCCGGCGTATCAGTAGATACGCCGTTGTAACTCTGAATCTGCGCCGTCGTAAGTTTAAGTGTATTCTCAAACTGAGATACACTTAAACCTAGCTAAGATACGACAGCCTGCGCCGTCGTATCTTAGGGTGCAATATTTAGGCTGGCCACTAGGTGGCGCTTCCATTGAGTTTGGCGTAGAATATGTAAATGCCTAGATACGTCGATTCACGAACGTACGTGCGCCCGTCACAGTAAAGATACGCCGTTTCCGTAGGAGATACACCACGTAAAGTTAAAGCTGCCCCCTAGGTGGCGTACCCAATGTTATGTATGGCCGTCGTTCCCGCGTTGAAATTTGAAAATTTTACGTCGTTTGCGTAAGTCGTCCGTGAATGGGGCTGGATGTAATTTACGTTCACGTCAAAACCAATACGTCCTTGTGGGGTACTTTGGAGCAATGCACACTGGGATATGTACACGGACGGGTCACCCGCCATTAACATAAAACACGCCCCCTCATCCTCATTTGAATTAGGCGCGCTTACGCCGGTCCCATTTACGCTACGCCGCCGTAAGTTAGGAAGCAAGTACTTTGTGAATACAGTACTTGCCTCTCTGACTTAAGGCGGCGTAGCGTAAATACGATACGCTACGCCGCCTTAAAGATGCAGCGCCCTACTTGAGTCTGGCTAAAAAAGTTCCTATAGGCTCTTGTGATCTGTTTCATCCCTTGCATAATTTTTGCTGATCTTCTCTGAACTTGCTAAATTTTATCTTTATGGACAGCTGACCACAGATTTGGTAGCCAGATAAATACTGCTTGGGCATGGGCCAAAAACATTTGTCTGTAACCCACAACTGAAAGAACAATTTATTTTAACTAGACTACAAAAAGTCTGTTGGCTGGACTTATGACCAACATGTTTTTCATTTGCACACTCTAAAGACATCATTGTCTGCTAATGAGCTGTTAAGCAATTCTCTCATGATTGTAAACTCAGTCCACAAAAAGTCCCTAATTTCCGAAAGAGTCTTAATTCTGGGCAAGTGAGTGCAGAAGTAGTCTTTACATGAATGGATGATTCACATTTTTTTACACGTTCATGCCAAAAATCTTCCGACCAAATCGCGGTGACAACACATACAACGGGACTATAAAGGGGAAGTTCCTTTCAAATGGCGCCACCCTTTGGGAGGCTTTTGGGCTGCATACTTGATTCTGAGCATGCACGGTTTTTTCCCCTTGGAAAAGCATACACGCGACAATTTTTCACGAACGCAACAAGAAAAAAGAGAGCTGGTTTAAATTTTTTGGCGGGCAGTTTTTTTCGCAGAGAAAACTGCTAGGGAGCATACACACAACCGGTTTTCACGACCAATATAAAAAATGGCATTTTTCTCTTCGTGAAAGCCAGCCGTGTGTACAAGGCATTATGGTGTCCGTCAAATGTTCTAAGAAGATTCGACCAAGCAGCTAAACTGTACGACGCCGCAATCGTACATTTCCGGTCAAATGCTCCGCCCACAAGCTATAGTAGAATTCTAATGTTGTATGACTAGTAATTATATTTATTCATTATTATTACTAGTCAACCAACATTAGAATTCTTCTATAGCCTATGGGTGGAGCATTTGACCATAAATGTCCGCTTGTGGCGATCGTATGTTTTTAGCTGCTTTGTCGAATCTTCATGTCTCTATAATGTCGAATCTTTTCTCTCTATGTAGAAGAATCTTGGACTAATAGAGTTAGGTTAGGCACATTGAACCGCAGGTTCAATAGACACAGATTGCCATTGTCACCGTCATGTCGAATCTTCTACCTGTATCAAACTGTTGTCACAACAAAATTAAAATAAAGCATTTTTTATGTCGGATGTTTCGGATTTCGGATTCTGCACGTTCCTTATCGTTTGTTAAAATGAGCGCAAAAATCCCCAAAATTCGGACGAAAATGCATTCGGACAAAAATGAATGCACATGTCTACCTTTTAGCTAAGACAGCCAGGTCAGAAAATATCTCAATTGCACCATGGAAATTGTTTCCAAGGAACTGCATTTGTATCCAGAAATCTTTTCCCGAAATCTTCTTAAAAAAAATAGAAATCTGCAACTACATAATAAAACTTTGCTGTCCAATTTTACGTACCGTATTTTCCGGCGTATAAGACGACTTTCTAACTCCTTAAAATCATCTTGAAAGTCGGGGGTCGTCTTATACGCCGGTAACCTAACCTTACCTTATGCTAAAGACATGCAGAATCGCGGCCGTATGTTTTTTTAAAAGCCGCGCCTCCTACGTCTTCTGTTCCGTGATAGGCGGAACACTCAGCTTCCCAGGAGGCACTGTGTTCAGTGTCCGCCTATCACGGAGGCCCTCTCGTCCTGTGTTTAGTGTCCGCCTATCACGGAGGCCCTCTCGTCCTCGGACAAGAGGGCCTCCGTCATAGGCGAACACTGAACACAGTGCCTCCTGGGAAGCTAACTGTTCCACCCATCACGGAACAGAAGACGTAGGAGGCGCGGCTTTTGAAAAAACGTACGGCCGCGATTCTGCATGTCTTAGGATAAGGTAAGGGCACAGCGAGGGGGGACACGGAGCAGAGCGCGGACGGGGAGAACAGCACAATGGAGGGGTAATGTAATGTAATGGGGCACAGTCTGGCATGTAATGGGGCACAGTCTGGCATGTAATGGGGCACAGTCTGGCATGTAATGGGGCACAGTCTGGCATGTTATGGGGCACAGTCTGGCATGTAATGGGGCACAGTCTGGCATGTTATGGTGGCACCGTGAGGCGAGGCATGACTAGTAGGAAGGGGGTAGTCTTATAAGGTGAGTATATCCCAAAACCAACATTTTGGCTAAAAAATTAGGGGGTCGTCTTATACGCCCAGTCGTTTTATACGCCGGCAAATTTGGTATGTTTATTTTATGTTTTTTTTGTCTTATTCAAGCACCTGACTCTTGAATTGTCTTTTCCATAGATGTGGCCAGAAAAAGAAATTGGTGATCAATGGCAACAACAAAGGATGTCCAGAAGATGGAGTTATCATGGAGCAGAATGGAGACACAATTAAATCTCAGGAGATGGTGCAGCTAGTATCTAAAGAGCAGACCAATGAATTAGGAGACCAGGACGAGCCTCTGAACCAAGAGAACATGCGTAATACAAAGGACGTGGACATGAAAATCGGAGTCTAGATACTTGTATTACCTTTGGGAAAAACTGCAAGGGGACCTCTGTTGGGAATCAATGAACTGGGACTGACGTTTAAAAGTATAAAGAGCCACTGAACTCTGTCTTAGGATCCTGTGTTGCTTATTTTGCTACTTTGCAAATCAAGCCAAATATTGTTGGCTCCTCATTGTTTGTGTGCAGATCGATACCACTTGACACACCCATGAAGAGAGATTCAAGGTGGTGTGGTGAAAATAGAGGGCAGGTAAACAGAAAAAATAAATAAAAAAAAGCCAGAGATGTGCAAACTAATTTAAAAGTACTTATCAAAATATGCAAGATCATCAATGAACCTTTTATTCTGGACCAAACTCACTGGTGGGGCTAACTTAATCTTTTTGAATGGATCATATTAAAATGCTGAAGGCAGCAGCGAGAAATGTTAAATAAAGCTACATCTGAAGGTACTTTGTAAATAGAAGCATGTGACCCATATTTATAAATGTGTTTGGTATTCCTCAGAGAATGTGCTTGTCTAGGTTATATTCTATTGGTATTAGAGAACAGCCTCGTACACACGATCGGATTTTTCGTCAAACAAATCCGTGGAATTTTGTCCAAAGGGCGTTGGCCGAAAACTTTTTATGCATACATACGGCAGAACATTGTTGGCCAACATACACAAAACTACGTGTTTTTTTGGCTCTTTAGCGCCACCCTTTGGGCAACTTCTGCTAATGTTGTCTTATGGTTAGCATTGGTTTGGAGCATGCGTGTTTGTACTTTGGATAATCCGACAAGACACATTTGTTGTCAGAAAATTTTAAAGCATGCTATCCCACATTTGTTGTCGGAAAATGTTAAAGCCTGCTATCCCACATTTGTTGTCGGAAAATGTTAAAGCCTGCTATCCCACGTTTGTTGTCGGAAAATGTTAAAGCCTGCTATCCCACATTTGTTGTCGGAAAATTTTAAAGCCTGCTATCCCACGTTTGTTGCCGTAAAATTTTAAAGCCTGCTATCCCACATTTGTTGTCGGAAATTCCAACAACAGTTGCCTGATGGAACGTACAAACGGTCGGATTATCCTACAAAACCCTGCCATCACACATTTGTTGTCGGAAAATTTGATCGTGTGTACGAGACTTTCTTTATAGTGTCCACAGTTTCTATTCCTTAGAAACATTGGACAATCCTATTTTATAGACATTTAAAAAATATGGGAGTCCTAGTTTGGGCAAACAGGTTACTAGATTTTGCATACGATTGTCAAAGTTATCTTAGGTATATCATGTTTGGCACCGTAGATCCAGCCAACAGTACATGGGAAAATGTAGCTAAAGATGAATCTATGGAGGATACCTGGTCTAGTAGAGTTACCATGCACGGGATTTGATAGTGATATTTGATTCTGTTGGTATATAACAGAGGCAATAAATTACATGGACTTGGTTTATGGGAATTTCAGGACAGGCAGCCATGTCGATTAGAACTTATATGTACTAATGTTTGGAAGTACTTAAAAATGTTCAATAGTATTGTTATATATGAAAGTCCAGAGTGGGAAGTAAATTTAAGTACACTTGTAAATATTGAAAAACTGTCTTAAGCCTGTTTTGTTATATAGACATGATGCATCAATGTCCAGTGCTGGGCTCCAATATTAGGTAAACTTGGTGTATTTTGGGGGCTGAGGTTGGATGCTGAATGGAGGCTTAATGTTATGTCAATTGCACATACAATGTATGAAAATCCAAGGATGCACAGTCTAAGTTTAGATAGGAATGGCTTACATGGGAATTCAAGGCTAGATAGTGATATTAGAAAGACTTGACTTACGTGGCAGCCCAAGGCTAGATAGTCATGATATTTAGACTTGACTTTCCAAGTCCACCAAAGCGTGTTATATTAGGTGGACTTTGGTTTTTCATGATAGTCCAGGGATGGGCAGTGAGGTAGAGATGGCTTAAATGGAAGTCTAAAGCTAAGCAGTTGTGTTAGGTAGACAACATCCTTGGATTGCAAGGTTGGCTAGGAATGTTAGGAAGACTTGACCTACATGGGAGTCCAAACCTAGATAGGCATGTTAAGCCGACTTGCCTTATATTGGAGTCCAAGGCTAGATAGACATGTTAGGTAGACTTGGTTTATATGGAAGTCCAATGCTGGTCACCTATAAAGTTCTAGAGCTGGACCTTCCCCCTGGTCTGAACTTTTTAATTAGCAGCATGAGATTAACGTTTTGATGAAAATCGGTTCAGTTGATTTTAGCGAAAGGTGAAAAGCATCCAGTTCCTAATGCCTAGTTATTTTTCTTTAAAAACACAATGTGAAAGTACAGAAAAGTAAACTAGAGATCATCCCAGTTTTTTGCCATCTCACATGGTCAAGCATGTTTCGTCAAGGTGGTGGAATCCCAGGCATGAATGCAGCCACCTGGTCAATCCATTTTTGTTACTGAAATGGATCAACCAGATGTATCTACTTTTCAGTGCTAAAATACTGAAATCGATGGACCAGATGTATCTGCTTTTCATTGTTATATCTCCCAGGCGATTTTGGTGAAAGAGTTAGCTTATTTTATCTTGGTGTAACATGCCACATTTAGCATGTTACAAATGAGGTATCAGCCATTAAGAAAATCAACTCATACAACCTAAAAACTCACCTATGTAGCTAAAAGAACTAATACATAAACTGCTAAATCTTATCCAGAGTTTAATATAAATTTCCAGACTTCTGGACTTAAAGTGAACAGCTAATGAAAGATCAACGTTCGATGGCCATACTAGGCCTCAAATCATTAAAGTTCTGTAAATCTGAAGCCCAATTTTTATTTTTATTTTTTCAAATTGAAATTTTGAAACTCCTTTCATCATAAAAGAGCAAAGATGGTAGAAGTTCCAATAGCTTCAAATGTTTTTTTTTGTCTGGAGTTTGTATTTAATAAAATACTTAAAGGTAGGCTTCCTTAAAGCCTAACCTTAGTTTTATTTGAATGTTCTTTTGAATAGATTGGGGAATAGTTTACATTTCTGTCAGATTTTTTCCCCTCAATTGGAGAGATTTTCCCTAATTTCCTGTCCTGTTGACACCCAGACAGGAAATGGGAGGAGCCATTGTCACCAGGAAATTAATGCATAGACTTCTTTTTATATATGACAAATATTCCTCAGGTTTGCACATCTCTGAAGAAGAGGGGACACTATGAGCCTATATTACTTTTAGGGGGGTGGGGGTGAAATGGGGATAAGGGGTATTTAAATCAGAGCAGGGTTAACCTTTTCCCTGCCAATGTTTTTTTGTCCTGCCACTGGTTAGCTTAGTTTCTGCAATTTCAGGTGAAAGCGTTAGACCTCTTTTAGGGTCCATCCACACGTAAGCGTTCCCTTGAGGTGCGTGAATGTACACATGTTAACGTGCGTTGCGTTAAGACAGCTTATTTTTTGTGAATAGGCTGCCAATGCACAGCAACAGATAAAAAAAGTACACACCCCTTTTTTTAGCAATGCAGCAATGTGGTGTGTTATGCGCTGGACTCCACTGTACAATACGTTGGGGTGCCATTCATAATTAATGACACCACAACGCATAGAGCGAGTAGGTTTCCATTCATTTTAGTAAAGCACGTCGGCGTGTGCATTGCAGTAAAGCGCAAGTGTGCCTGGGCCATCGGTGTTCCTTTCATCCATGCGTAGAGGCAGTCAATTGAGCTGTGTTACTAAAGGATTAGCTTTGCAAAGTGAATTTTCCATGTGTAAGGGAATTTTTAATTAGCTTAGTGATGTGAAACTGTGATGACTTCTACCATCTAATCATGTGCAAGCAAAAGTCAGTTTTTTTTTCTTTTATACTATTAATGTGATTGGGTATTTCTTGCAAAGTGAACCACATTCACTACAGTGTCGTGGGTCTCTTCTCTCAATGATGACCAGTGTAATGAGGCCCTTCTCCCAGTGATGACCAGTGTAATGGGACCCTTCTCTCAATGATGACCAGTGTATTAAGTTCATTCTCCCAGTGATGACCAGTGTAGTGAGTTCCTTCTCCCAGTGATAACCAGTGTAATGAGTTCCTTCTCCCAGTGATGACCAGTGTAATGAGTTCCTTCTCCCAGTGGTGACCAGTGTAATGGGCCCTTTCTCCCAGTGATGACCAGTGTAATGGGACCATTCTCTCAATGATGACCAGTGTAATGGGATCCTTCTCCCAGTGATGACCAGTGTAATGGGACCCTTCTCTCAATGATGACCAGTGTAGCGAGTTCCTTCTCCCAGTGATGACCAGTGTAGCGAGTTCCTTCTTCCAGTGATGACCAGTGTAATAAATGGGACCCTTCTTTCAGTGATGACCAGTGTAATGGGACCCTTCTCGCAATGATGACCAGTGTAATGAGTCCCTTAGCCCAATTATGGCCAGTGTAATAAGTCGCTTCTCCCAGTGATGACCAGTGTAATGAGTCCTTTCTTCCAGTGATGACCATTGTAATGAGTCCCTTCTCCCAATGATGACCAGTGTAATGAGTCCCTTCTATCAATGATTACCAGTGTAATGAGTCCCTTCTCCCAATGATGACCAGTGTAATGAGTCTCTTCTATCAATGATGACCAGTGTAATGAGTCCCTTCTGTCAAAGATGACCAGTGTAATGAGTCCCTTCTCCCAATGATGACTAGTGTAATGAGTTCCTTCTCCCAATGATGACCAGTGTAATGAGTCCCTTCTGTCAAAGATGACCAGTGTAATGAGTCCCTTCTCCCAATGATGACTAGTGTAATGAGTCCCTTCTCCCAATGATGACCAGTGTAAAGGGACCCTTCTCCCAGTTATGACCAGTGTAATGAGTCCCTTCTCCCAATGATGACCAGGGTAACAAAGTCTCTCTCCCAATGATAACCTGTGTAATGGGGCCCTTCTCCCAATGATGGCCAGCATATTAAAGGCCTTCTCCCAGTGATGACCATTGTAATGAGGCCTTCTCCCAATGATTACTATTGTAATGGGGCTCTTCTCTCAATAACGGCCAATGCAGTGGGGCAGTAGAAGCCTTCTCCCTGCAATGACCAGTGTAATGGGGCCCTTCTTCCAATGATTACTATTGTAATGGGAACCTTATCCTAAAAATGACCAGAATAATAAGGCCCTTCTCCCAGTGATGATCAGTGTAAAGGGTCCCTTCTCCCAATGATGACCAGTGTAGTAAGGTCGTTCTCCTAATGATGACCAGTGTAATGGGGCCCTTGTCTCAATAATGACCAGTGTAATGGGGCCCTTCTCTCAGTGATGGGCAGTGTAATATGGCCCTTATCCCAAAAATGACAAATATAATGAGGCCCTTCTCCCAACGATGACCAGTGTAACAGGGCCCTCCTCCCAATGATGACCAGTGTAACAGGGCCCTCCTCCCAACAATGACCAGAGTGATGGGGCCCTCCTCCCAATGATGACCAGAGTGATGGGGCCCTCCTCTCAATGATGACCAGAGTAACAGGGCCCTTCTCCAAAATATGACCAGTATAATGATGACTAATGTAATAGGGCCATACTGCCAATGATTACCAGTGTAATAGAGCCATTCTGCCAATGTAAGGTGATCCTTCACCACATCAACTAAGTGGAAATTCATTTTGCAAAGTGAACATGCTCCACTCTATTAGTAAATCAGCCACACACTGTTTGGCTGGAGCAATATATAAAAAGTTGCACCCACCCAAATTCTAAAACTTGTTATCCAGTATGACATCAAACTCTTTCAGCACAAGATGGCTGTCGGGGGAGTGCATGCGTGACAGGAACGCATCGATGCTAAAGTCATATCTTACATTAGGTTAGCGTCAGCCGTATTTAATGGCCACATTTACATATCGCTGGTGTAGCTGCTGTGAGTCGGAGCGCATTACCATAAAAAAAGAACATGTAGTGTCTTAGTGTTGCTCGCTCAGCCGGAACTCCAAGAAATTATAGACTCGGATAAATGATTCAGAAACCCGGGATTATTTTATTATTTTATGCTATTGTCTGAGAATGCGAATGTAAATTTAACCCATTCTCTCCCTCAAAGGAGCCTTCGCTGGCAGTTTAGCAGTTGACAGTTAGCGGGTTAAAAATAAAATACAGATCTATTTGTCTAGAACATAAGAATGTTTGTACATATCGTTCACCTGCTTGTTGTATATAAAAGCTTTTAAAATAAGAAATCCTCTGTGTTATCTTGCTGAGTATTGTGTATTTATTTTGTACATAACCGGATTTGATTTACTAAAGGCCTTTGCTCTATCCAAAATGCAAAGAAAAGGTTTTGCCTTCAATTCTGACTCAATCCCCTTGAGTCCCAGACTGTTTTATCCTTTTGGAGATGTCTCAGTTCTGCATACCTTTTAATACCTCTAGCCTACCCCAATGTCAGTGGCCGCTGGTGGTAACAATTTTTTGGGGGGGTGGCAAACTGTCCCCCAGCCCCCCCCCCCTGGTTGGTCAGTCGGGACAACAGCAGCACTGGAGCACTTACTGCGTCTTCTCCTTCCCCTGCTCTCCTCCTTGGCATCATGGGCATCATGGGTGGCTTCCCCTTCCCCTGCTCTCCTCGCACCACAGTGACATCCGTCTCCTCCCTCCTCCTCAGAGGCCAATCAGAAAGCTTCTCCTTTTGGACAATCGGGAGATGGGTCTCTGGACCCGCTTCCTAATTGACCGGGAGGAGACTCAGTGTGAAAATAGCGAATATTAATTCGCTATTGTCACACACCTGGATGGGCTTGGAGCGCAGTGCTTTGCGCCCCGAGCCCAACCTTTTTTAAAGCCTATTAGAGCTTCTGGCTCTAATCACGTGCTTAAAAAAAAACACCCTCCCCATTGGAATCCATGCATCTGGCGCCCTGTATGTAGATCACTTACTTTGTGAAGTTTCTGCACAGCGCAGCCATCTCCAGTGTGGGTATCTGAAGCCTCAGTGTCCTTCTTCCTGGATTATGTGCATGCTGGCTACCCAGCATGCACTTGTTGATCTCGCGCATGTGCAGTGTGGTGCAATTTTGGTCAGCCTGGCATGGCACAGATTTTCCATAGATGCCACTGTTAAATGTTACTGGAGCCGTGCAATGCCAAGCTGGCTAAGAATTTCCATAGACACCAATGTTAAATGTTATTGGAGCCGTGCGATGCCAAGCTGGACAGGAATTTCTATTAATGCTAATGTTAAATGTTACTGGAGCCGTGCGATGCCAAGCTGGCCAATAATTTCCATAGACGCCATGCCAAGCTGGCCAAGATTTCCCAGGAGCCAATGCAAAACTGAAAATGACGCCTCCCCTAGAGGAGGAAGTGAAATTAGATATAGGCATAAATCGGCTAACTGAACAGAAAAAATATTAATAAATTGCCAATTTATTTTATGGATGCACATTAGTGCTGCATGGTGAGGAGTGAGAAATGTGGATGGAACTCCGCTTTAAAGTGGAACTGTGGGCAAAACCTTGTTTGGATAGAGTAAGGGAGTAATTTTTTTTGCCATTGGTGTTCCATTGGGGAGATTACCCAAAACTTCATGCCCCAATACCAAAACAGGAAGTGAGAGGCTATCCCTTAAAAGTGAGGGAGATCCCTAATTTCCATCAAGGTCAACAGACCTACGACCCCAATTAGAAGATCTTCTCTATTCCTGTGTAGGGGTTGGGGTTTGACGTGAAATAATTATACTTCCACAGAGGCACCATCCCCAAAAGATATATGGCTAAAATTTGGAAAATGGGGTGGAGTGGGACTTTAATTGTACCTTGGTGGAGCATGAACAAAAAATATACGTACCACAATTATAGAAAAATATAAATTTTCTTTCTTATTTGCCTGCCTTCTTTAAAAGTCTATTACAATTTAAGACAGAATGCAGTCTACTATTGCTTGAATTCAGGATTTGCAGATGTCAAGAAATGTGACCTACGCGTTTCAAGGGAACCCCGCTTCGTCAGGACCCCTTTTTCTCCTTTGTCTTTTTTCCTCTTATTTAGTTTTTTCTTTCTTTTTTTTCTTTCATCTTTCCTCTTTCTTTTTTCTCTCCTTTTCCTTCTTCCTCCCTCCCCCTCCTTTCTTTCCTTCCTATCCTCTCTTTTCTCTTCCCTTTTTCCTTTCTTCTTCCTTTTACCTCTTTCTTCTTTCCACTCTACCCCATTTTCCGAATTTCTCTCTATTCCTGTTCTGGTGACCACTCAAAATGTAGGATTTTCTATCACTTTCACTCTTGGTCACCAAGTCAAATACCTTTTCGAATGAAGCCAACAGTGCTACACATTTATCCCTTGTTCCCATTTAATATATATCAATCAGTTCATTGAATGAATAGAAAGACACGACTCAGTTCACATCAAAGTGAAAATAAGCGACTATTCAATGGTACAGCCTTCAGGATTACTTCCTTACATGTTCCCTCTTGTAAAATGAACTTCAAATACATTTCATGTAATTGAAAAACACAATTCGTATTTGTTGTACAATGGAGAACAAAGAATACGATCAAAGCGTGAATGCCTGTGAACGCACCTCAAAGACGGAGAGGTCCTCTAGTTCCCGGAGGGTGTAAAACTGTTTTGGGTCAGTACAAAAACAGGAAAGTGTTGTCGTAGAAAGCCTAGGTCAGCAACTCTCAAATCCAGTCGGCAAGTACCAGAAGTACTTTTATTTGGAGGAGCTCTTCGCAGAAACAGAAAAGACCCCTTTAGGGCTCCTTCACATGTGCTGTGGCTCGTACTGCATGAATGGGCACCTCCTGGAGTGCAGGCTACCTCATCTATTCATTTACAGATTCCTTCACAGGATCTATGAAGGAAAATACTACAATAATCATGGTTGCAATGCTTTGCAGGTTTCAATCTACAAAAATAATATTTATGGAATTTTTTTTAATCTTTATGAGGGCCTTTATTTATTTATGTTTAGCAAAAAATAGAATTAGCCTTAAAGGTCCCTCGGCGGCTGTCTCGGCTCCTCCTTGCAAAAGCTTTCCACCTTCATGCGAGCTTTTCGGGCGCGCTCCCGTGATACAGCGGCGGGCATAGCCGCCGACTGTATCACTCGGCCCCGCCCCCGGTGCGCCGCGTCATCGGATGTGATTGACAGCAGCGCCAGCCAATGGCTGCGCTGCTATCAATCCGTCCAGTCTTGCCAATCAACGGCCAGGCTGGGAACCGAAGAAGATCACAAGGACGTGCGCGGGACTTTCGAGGGGTGAGGTAAGTAAAACGGGGGGGGGGGGGTACCGTCGGATGTTTTTTCACCTTAATGCATAGGATGCAGGAAAAACATAAAAAAAAACAGGTGAAAAAACATCAAAGACCAAGGACACAGCCACCGTTGTTGCGACAACCTTGACATTGACCTGAAAGAAAAGAAAACAAACGCACAACACCAAACACACAACAAAACAAGGGAGGGTGGGTGGGAAAACCTGTCTCCTTGTGCTGATCTTCCCGGGCTGTGCACGTGGGCCGTCCCACCTCCCCTTTTATAGCACTCCACCCCCTTCCCATAATTGATTCACACCCCCCTCCCCTGAGAGCACATCCTTCTATTAACCCCTTTGTTGCCTTCCTCCACCACCAGTCATGCCCGGCCCTCCATTATCTTCCCTTTTTGTCTTTTTCATTCCGGGCCTCCCATTACAAACAAGTCTCCCTCTTGGATGGACTTCCCCTTTAAAATCACTATTTTTAATAGCTAGTAACCCAAACTTGTTGATATGTTGGGAATTTATTACGAGCCACATGCCACTGTCATCTGTCATATATCATATATCACTGCTCTCCCCTGGCTAAGTGAATTTATAATCTGAAAACCACTGAAAATGGCCATATAATATTTGATGTCGCAGAGAGAATATGGATATCATTTCTGCTGACAGAAAGTTATAATTTGAAATCAGCACGGCCTATATTTTAAATATATTTCTTTCATCGTTAGCTCCCTCACAAAACACATCTTCAGCCGATTCAGCAGATTAGCAGGAGAGACAGCCTCTGGTCTGTGGAATGCAGAGGCAGAGCACACATGTTTTACATTATCCATATGGCCTCCAGATGTGTGTAGACTGTGAGGAGCTCAAAGATTCTCCAGATCTTCCTTCACAATGAACAAAGGTAGCCTGGTCTCTGAAGGCCCATACATGTGAGCCTTCACATTGGCCATTCATGAGAATCCTGGAGACCTGCAACATACCAGTTACTGTGTGATAGTTACTATCTATCTATCTATCTATCTATCTATCTATCTATCTATCTATCTATCTATCTATCTATCTATCTATCTATCTATCTATCTATCTATCTATCTATCTATCTATCTATCTATCTATCTATCGCACCCTCCTAGTTAGCTGCTAGGCAGCTAAGTAAATGTAGTTCTTTTTGGGCTCTTCTGTAATCAGTGCAGTAGTTGCTGATTGTTTTGGACTGATCAAGGTCTCACAGGCTGCAGGACTTGATTGCTTCTCCCTGCCTTCTGGAAGGCTCCAGAATATAGGAGTGGAGAAGCTCAAATCAGTAACAGGCCTAAATGTCTTCTCCAAGGTAATGGAGAAAGAAGTTGTACAACAGTTACAACATCATTTAGACACCCATAAATTACTCGACCCGTTTCAATCGTGTTTCTGTCCTGGTCACGGAACAGAAACAGCGCTGCTCAAAATATGGGATGACGCCCTTGAGGCAGCAGACGAAGGAGAATCTTGTCTTCTGGTGCTGTTGGACCTAAGCGCTGCTTTTTACACTGTAGACCATGGATTACTACTGACTCAGCTAGCGGAAGTAGCCAGAGTCGTGGAATGTGATTTATCTTGGTTCTCCTCCTTCGTGGAAAACCGATCACAAATAGTGAAACTCGGGCCTTTCACTTCTGAAAAACGTACGGTGTCTTGCGGAGTCCCTCAGGGATCTCCTCTGCCGCCCGTACTGTTTAACATCTATCTCCGCCCTCTTTTTGAAATCATTAGTAACCAGAAGTTACTTTACCACTCTTATGCAGATGACACACAACTGTATTTTCGCATATGCAACAAAAAGGATCATTATCTTGGACTAGAGAAATGCCTTATTTTGATAGACAACTGGATGATGAAGAGTTATCTTAAACTCAACGGTTCGAAAACAGAACTTCTCCTGTTTCACGCCAACCGAAAAAATCATCCCGACAACATGGATACCCCCGCCCATTCTGGGTAAAACTATCACCCCTAGCACCAAAGTCAAAAGTCTCAGAGTCATTTTCGAAACCAACATGACAATGGATGCACAAATAGGGTCAGTAGTCAGCGGATCGCACCATCTGCTACGCCTACTATGCAGACTCACTCCCTTTATCCCGAAAGAGGACATTGCAGTCGTGGTGGGAACAATCATCAACTCCAGACTTGACTATGCAAATGCCCTCTATCTAGGACTCCCCAAATACCAAATCACTCGTCTGCAAGTCGTTCAAGATACGGCCGCTCGATTAGTGACCGGCAAAAAACCATGGGAATCAATCTCACCTTCTCTGAGATCCCTTCATTGGTTGCCAGTAAAAGATAGAATCACTTTCAAGGCACTCTGCCTAATGCATAAGTGTATTCAAGGAAACGCCCCTCAATAGCTATGCGAAAAAAATAAAAGCTCATAACCCCAATCGCATTCTGCGATCCACCAACCAAAATTTATTCCAGATACCCAAAGCCAGATACAAGTCCAAAGGAGATCGAAGATTTGCAGTCCAGGGACCTCGTCTGTGGAACGATCTACCAACCACCATTCGATTGGAGGTGAACCACTTGGCCTTCAGGAGAAGGATTAAAACCCATCTCTTCTGAGGTCAAAGGGGCTTTACGCATGGAATCGATTCAGTGCCCAGAGGTGATTCAGTTTGCATGTGTTGTGCTATATAAGTTTTTCACTCACTCACTCACTCACTCACTCACTCACTCACTCAGTAACCTGAATATATATGGGCTCTCAGCCAATCCCTGGGGAGTGCGCCCAGTAGGTTTCAGAGCCACCTGGGGTCTGGAGCAGTCTTGTTCTTGTGCATGAGGAGAGATTCCCAGCCTGGAGGGCTGCTACTCTCCCAGGTGGCCCAGCTAAAATTTTCCTGAGCTCACAAGGTCCCAGTTTTGTTAAAGATGGGAGACCTGCTTACTAAGAAGCTCTGATGCTAAACAAATCGATTTCATTAAGGATCCACCCTGCATTGTATCTACATACTGGGCCCCTTAATTAATTATATGCCTTATATTTAGGGATTAACGCACCATCCCCCTTGTCCTGCTCCGCGCCTGCTTTACTACTCATCGGGTGTATTATTTACTCTATTGCTGAATTGCATTATATGTATTTTACTATTTTATTGCAT
Source organism: Rana temporaria (assembly GCF_905171775.1). Lineage (NCBI taxonomy): Eukaryota > Metazoa > Chordata > Amphibia > Anura > Ranidae > Rana > Rana temporaria. Next base: position 18,116,424 of record NC_053499.1, on the reverse strand, counting down.
TATTTTTCCTTTAGATTAGTTCTCCTGAAGAAGCGGGTCTCCCGCGAAACTAGTAGAGAATGCGACCAATCTTTGATGTACATTATTGTTCAATTTTTGCAACATTTTAATTGTAGCACTACCCCCTCAGGAGCCGCTGGTTGTTGTTGGGATCGGCATATTAAGTTACCTCTTACCGTTGTCTAGGGGTGAAGTTGATGAGTAGATTTAGTGAGCGAATGTCCAGTCAGTAAATAAAGGTTTTCTGAATGCTTTATTCTCGGCCCAACATGACCAACATCAACATGAGGTAGAGAGGAAAGGTTGATGAAGCAATAGAGAACTTTGCAGTATCAGGCCTGGATATGAAGCGAGCAATCCTGCTCTCAGTAGTAATAAACACAGTTCGTCGCCACTCTAGCCAGAGTGGGTGAAGTGCCCCCGGACAAACTCCTGCCACGAGTTTGGCAGCCGAAGCGCTACTTTAAGGTTGCTGGGAGGAACAGGTCTCTGCCACAGACCTGGCTCTAGGGACCTCTGCCACAGGCCTAACACTTGGATGAGCTGAATGGATTGAGCGAATCCTCCCAGTAGATTAGGTTAGGGTCACCGGGTGACAGTTGAAGTGTACCTGTCAATGTCCGGTTCACCAGATCCCCGATGGTTCGTTCAAGCCCCTCAGATAACCTGCCTCTGGGTTCTCCTTGAGCCAACCCCCCACCGTTCAGCACATAGCTTGGGATCTCTTCAATAGAGTCGGGGACCCAGCGAGTCACTGGAGCCCCTTTCAGCAACATGGAACTCCGAATAGCAAGCGACCCCGGCCTGGTAGGCCATATCGCTGGGGTCTGTTGGATGCGCACACCCTAAAGGTGGCTGCTGCACCTGGAACTCGCGAAGAACCAACAAAAATGGCGTCTGCCACAGATATACTCTCCCCCAGCATGCCCCGCGAGGGAAAACCCCTCTAATTTGGCTGCTGGGGAAAAGCGCTCTGCCAGAACCCCTTCTAGCGCCAACTGTCGCCCTAGGGGTGGAATCGGCACCCCTGGAGCGCAGACTGACCTACAGGACAGTTTCAGGGATGACAGCAGCCAGATTTAGCAAATTATGAATGGGAGCAAAATAACTCTCCCATTCCCCACTAACTTTAGCGTAGTGCCCATACTGAAAGTAAGGGAGCGCTACATAATTATAATAAAAATATATTTTTTTACTTAATATTGTTTACTATGTCTTATCAGTACCGAAATAGTCCATAGATCAATTGGGTGGATATGTTCCAGGTTTAGCCTTAGCAACTAAACCCTCACCCCCACCCTTCCCCTCTATTTTTCTACCAAAACCTGGATGATGGAACGTTATTATTTTGATTATAACTTTCATATATGAGGCTATACTCCATTTGTTTCATCAAGGATCCGTTCTGGAGAGTTCACTAAGGAAGTGTCTGCCTGATACTGGAAAGAGGGCATCCAAGTATGCAGAGAGAAAACATCTACAACGCAGAGCTGTGGGGAGGAGGGGCGAGCATGTTCTGGACGTTCTGCTTCCACCATGTAAAACGGCTCAGATCAGGCTGACCTTTTAATGAGAGGGCACACCTGGGGCACTGCCCAGGGCCCTAGCTGCATGGGGGGGCCCCTGCACTCCCCCCAAAGCAGCTGGTCCTTGAGCCCACCTGCCCCGTAATTGGGGGGGCCCCATGATGGCACTGAGAGTGATAGATACACAGGGGAGGCAGTCTGGCTCCTACCTACTTGATGTCTGTTTACCTGCATTGTCCATCATTGTAGGGGCCCCAGAGCATTACTTTGCCCAGGGGCCCATGATGCTATTAAGACAGAGCCCTGACTGAAGCAGAGCATGATCCCCTCCCTTCAGAGACTGGGCCGCAGGGCAGATTCCAACATGAAACGACCCCAAACACACCTCCAAGATGACCAATGCCTTGCAAAAGAAGCTGAGGGTAAAGGTGATGGACTGGCCAAGCATGTCTCCAGACCCAAACCCTATTGAGCATCTGTGGGGCAGGTGGAGGAGCGCAAGGTCTCTAACATCTACCAGCTCTGTGATGTCCTCATGAAGTAGTGGAAGAGGACTCCAGTGGCAACCTGTGAAGCTCTGGTGACCTCTATGCCCAAGAGGGTTAACGCAGTGCTGGAAAATAATGGTGGCCACACAAAATATTGACACTTTGGACCCAATTTGGACATTTTCACTTAGAGGTGTACTCACTTTTGTGAGGATTCACCTTCAAGTTTAGTATGCCGAATTGGAACAAAAATTTATGGAATCATGGAAAATCGAACCCGAGTAAATCTGCCCATCACTATTTATAAACATATATAGATCATGAATACAGATTCTTGAAGCATCTTTCATATTCAGTTCAGGTTTTGCTTGTGGCCATGGAGAAGCCGTAAGCACATGGAATGTATCTGTATGAGGATATTACACACAGATGTATATAACTATACACAGCTGTAATAATGGTGACTACAGTCTCCACTGCAAAGAACAAATGTGAACATTTATAGAAGACTTCAGTAGTTCATACAGACATTATAGCGCAAAATAGTTTATAAAATGTATATACAAGTTACAGTGAAATTGATGATTTCATTGTCCGCGGTAAAATGTAATTTAGTATACTGATGGACAGATAAACTATCTGCATACAGCTTCTGTTTCTATCCAGGGATGACTGTGGGTACTCCAAGGCACTCCACTATATAAATAACCTTCTAGATAGTAACCACGTATTTCGGGGGGAACACCAGATATGGAGCCATGTGAAAATGCAGGCCACTAATTCTCAATCCTTTCCACTGAGGCCGCGTACACACGGTCGGGACCAAACCGATGTGACTGGTCCTCGGACCGTTTTCATCGGTTCACCTCTGAAGTGGCCGTACGGCCTGATATGTGTACACACCGTCAGGTCCAAAATCCGATCGGGTCAGAACGCGGGTGACGTCAAACACACACGACGTGCTGAATAATAACGAAGTTCAATGCTTCCAAGCATGCGTCGACTTGATTCTGAGCATGCGCGGGTTTTGAACCGATGCTTTGTCTGTACAAACCATCGGTTTGGTCCGATCGGGCAGCGGTCCATCGGTTCGGTTTTGAAGCATGTTTTAAAAATTTTGGACCGAAGGAAAAACAGACCGATGCCTATACACACGGTCGGTTTGGTCCGATGAAACTGAACTTCGGTTCATTCTCATCGGTTCGTCCTGACCGAGGTGTACGCGGCCTAAGGGATTATGTTTGGGGGAATGGGATGGGAGGGTGGAGTTGTATCAAAACACCAACCCAGTAACTAGTTTGAAGTGCAGAAATTCAGACCTTCTGGAAACTCCAATGAGTTTCAGGGATTTATAGGGTTGGACTTGATGGACTTGTGTCTTTTTTCCGACCTCGCCTACTATGTAAATATTAAACCTAAAGCAGGCAGAGTAGAAGATAGACCGACAGATTGGGCAGGGAGTTCCAGAGGATGCGAGGGGCTCTGCAGAAGTACTGGAGGCGAGCATAGGAGGTTATGAGGGCGCTAAGAGCAGGAGGTCTTGGAGGAGCATATAGGATGGTTTGGGTGATATTTTGAAATGAGGTTGGTGGTGTAGCTGGGGGAAGATTTGTGGATGACTTTGTATGTTGTTGTAACTATTTTGAATTGTATACCTTGGGCAAATGGAGCCAGTGAAGGACCGAGAGGTATAGGGGAAAGTCCCTACATGATTAAAGGAACACTAAGGCCTTGTACACACGAACGAACATGTCCGCTGAAACTGGTCCGTCGGACCAGTTTCCGCGGGACATGTTCGGTCGTGGTAGGGCGGACCGGACAGTTTCCCGGCCTAGCGGACAGGTTTCCAGCGGACAAAAAGTTTCTTAGCATGCTAAGAAACTTGTCCGCTGGAAGCCTGTCCGTCGACATGTCCCGATGGTCAGTACGACTCATCGGACATGGTCCCGCTGGCCCGAAATCCCACGCATGCGTCGAAGTGATTCGACGCATGCGGGGAAGCATTGAACTTCGTCACCGCGTATTCTGTCCGCAGGGAATTTGGTCTGATGGTGTGTACACACATCAACCAAATGATCCCAGCGACATGTCCGATGAAAACGTCCGTGGACCGTTTTCATCGGACATGTTGGGTGGGGTGGTGTTTGGGGTGGTGTGTACGAGGCCTCAAGGGTTCATTTTTTTATTTCACTAAATTGATTAATCTAAGCTAGAGCATTTAAATGTTCCTTACCTCTTTTTCATTTTTCCCACCAAAATATAGTAATTTAGGCTTTTAAAAAACGCCATATCCTGTGCCTCCTCTTCTTGCTTTCCACCAGCATCTGAGCCAGGGGCCGTCTTCATAGCATCATGTCCCCTGGGCAAAGTAATGCTCTGGGGCCCTACAATGGAGACAGTGTAGGTAAACCGAAATCAAGTCGGGTAGGATGTAGGGGATATCAAGGGTGTAGAGGGGTCAGAGAGCTGGAAGGGGTATCTGGGATGTAGAAGGGGCGCCCGGGCTCAAGGATCAGCTGCTTTTGTGAAAGGGCAGGGGCCCCCAGCAGTGCCCAGGTTGCCCTCTCATTAAGACAGCCCTGGGTTTACTTCCTCTTTAAGTGTGCATTGTGATACGCTGCAAAAAAATGCAGTAAGACCCAAAGTTCTGGTGCGTTGTGGTGAGAAATGTGCTGCTATTGTGTGGTCCTCTGGAAGTGTTGAGGGAATTTTTAAATTCTACTTTAGCAATATACAGCTCTATATTGAACAAGGTTCAAAAGGACATGACATAGGAAATGAGTAACATCAGAATAACACAACAATGCAGTCAGAAGTTTATTTTCCCTTCTGAACTAAAAATGAAATGTAGAAAAACAAACTTTCATATTTGGTTTACTTCGAAAGTGGAAAAGTTAATTTTCTGTGACCCCGGAATTTCCATCCTCACCACCAAGAGAAGAGGTGTCTTGTGGGGAGCCCCGGCTTTCCGCCGAGCCTCATTCCTGTAACTGAACAGAGAGGTAGTGGCTTTCTCTGGCGGCACCACGAGACAGCATTAGACAACATCTCAGATGTGTGCAGACTGCGAATTTGTATATCTATACCCTGTGTGCTCAAAATGTCATCATCTAATGATCAGTTTAGTGTAACTGTTATGCCCCTCACTACACTGGACTGAGGTGTATTCGGACACACTGTTAACTCCTCTCATACAATGCATTCCAGTAGGGCGCAGAATCCTTTTGAACTTTTATGAGTACAAGATAGAGTAAAACTGAAAAGATACAAACAAGGTACAATTAGTAAATAATCACACAATTAGAGCATCCCTAACTATCTAGCTAGAGACACAAAGAGTAAAACGTACCGGAGATGGATCGGTAAGGCTGACGTGGGATAGAACTCAGCAGACATGTGCTTGCTTCCAAGGAGAAAAATGAAAAGAAAAGCCTGAAGATGGTACAAAGCATTCTGGGAAGGAAATACGGAGGCTTTGCATGGGACCAAAACTAACCAGCTATTCTAACTAACTGAATTGAATGGAAATGGTGCAGTTAAACAAAATGTCCATTAGATAGCAGCATTGATTTAATTTAAACAAATTAAAGTCAATGAAGACTATGAGCCTTATTTAATGAAGGCATAACAGTAATAGTGGGTGTGATCACCTGTCCTTCAGTTCTTGGGTGCCTCCCCTGCTTCCAGGGAGAATGTTCTGGAAGAGGGGCAGGGCTAGGAATTGGAGTGACAGGGAGCTGATTTGAGGAGCCCTGACCAATCCCCTACTAGGAATTGGCATGGGACATGCCTCCAACTTAAGCTCAGGTCCAGCCCACTGTTTGTTTGTTTTTCTTTCTTTCTTTCTTTCTTTCTTTCTTTCTTTTTCTTTCTTTCTTTCTTTCTTTTTTCTTTCTTTCTTCTTCTTTCTTCTTCTTTCTTTCTTTCTTTCTTTCTTTCTTTCTTTCTTCTCTCTCTTCTCTCTCTCTCTATTCTTCTATCTTCCTTCCTTCTCTGACATCCCTAACAACTATTAAATGCTGAGTTATTTTTCTCTTTCTTTTCTTTCTCACTTTCTTTTCCTTCCTTTCTTACTTCTCATGACATCCTATTATACCCTAAGTTCCTCTCCATCTCTTTCTTTCTTTCTTTCTTTCCTTCTTTTCTTTCTCTTTCTTTCTTTCTTTCTTTTCTTTCTTGTCTTTCTTTTCTTTCTCTCTCTCTTTCCTTCCTTCCTTCTTTTCTTTCTTCCTTCATTCTCATGGCATTCCTAACAGCTATTAAACGCTGAGTTTTCTTTCTTTCACTTTCTCGTCAAGCAAAAAATGCTGGAGCTTACACACGACCGTTTTCACGATCAATTTAAAAAAGGTAATTTATCTCGTTATGAAAAAACGGCCGTGTGTACGCGGCATAACAGCTATTAAACGCTGAGTTCACTCTATCATACCCTCCTCTATCTCTCTGTCTTTCCCTCTCTCTCAAACGTGCTTACATCTCAATGTCCCCCATCACACTACTACAGACATACTCCAGGAACACGTGTGCTCAGACAACAGCTGAGTCACACAGAATCGCATGTCAGTGGAAATCACATTAATTTCAATGCTGCCTGTGCAAATCAATGCAACGCAACTGTGACGTGACTCTGGGGAAGGGGGGTTTGCTACTTTGTTGCGATGCAGTGCAATTTAAAAAAATGTGTTTGGATGAAATTTCTGTGTGTTTTTTCACTCAACTATTTTCCTCCTCCTCCAGAAATCACAGTGGTATGAAAACTGCATCACAAACGTGTCAAAAATGCACCAAGTTGTACTGCTGTTGCACTACATAGTCACATTGGAAATCTGATGAAATTGCAGTTGTACTAGAGTGATCCAGGCCTCATGCTGCGTACACACGATCATTTTTCGGCATGAAAAAAACGTTGTTTTTCAAAAACGTCATTTAAAATGATCGTGTGTGGGCTACACATCATTTTTCAGGTTCTGAAAAACAACAAAAAAAAATAAAAAATTCGAACATGCTGCATTTTTTAACGTCATTTTAAACTATGTCGTTTTTCGAGTTGTAAAAAATGATTGTGTGTGGGCTAAAACTACCGTTCATAATGGAGTAAGCACATTCATCACTCTGTAACAGACAGAAAATCGCGAATCGTCTTTTACTAACACAGAATCAGCTAAAGCAGCCCAAAGGCAAATAGAACTCCCCCTTCAGAGTGCCGTCGTACGTGTTGTATGTCACCGGGCTTTGCTAGATAATTTTTTAAAAACGATGGTGTGTAGGCAACATCGTTTTAATGATGAAGTTGGGAAAACGTTGTTTTTTGGACATGCTGAAAAACAATGTTTTTTTTTTCATGCTGAAAAATGATCGCGTGTACGCGGCATTAGATATTCAGGCCAGATTTGCACTGTTGTAGTGTACATTATTGCAATATTCAACAATGCACGTTATGCATGTTGGTGCACTATATCCCTATGGCCCTTCCCAACACCCATGCCTTGTAGTGCACTGCATTGTTAAAATTGATGCATGTATTAACACAATGCATGTCACACATTACATACATACTACATGCATGTTTGTTAATGCACCGCATAGATGTCAACGGGCCCTCAATGCAACAAAGTGATTGTGATAAGACTTAATTTGTTATGTCATCCTTTCAGTGTGGTTCAGTAAAAATGTTGTGTTAATTAAAAACATCAGCTTGCTACTTCCCAGCAGCTCATATATCATTTTCAAATAAAAGAACTGTGGGAAACATTTTGTATCTTTTCTTAACCACTTGCTGACCGCCCTATAGAACTTTTACTGCTACACACCGGCAGCTGTGCGCTGGATCACGTATGTATATATATATATATATATATATATATATGTTATTAGGGACTTCCTCCTGCAGGGGGTGCATACACACCACCGGCAGGCTGCTTCTGCTAAGATAATTAACAACCGAAGCTGATCTGTAGGTGCCAGGCACTCAATGTCCTCTGGCACCCCCACCGATTGTCAGCAATACACAGAGAACTGAGATATGCCCTTGTAAACAAGGCAGATTAAATGGCAGAAGAATGAGTGAATGCGTTTCGAGTGTTATACCCTCTTCCTCAGAGCTCATGGCATTACATAAGAGCATGTAACAATTTTCACCTAGCAACAAGCAAAATTAAAATTCTCAACTGGCTCCAGTGGAAATTTAAGGTCCTGTTTAAACTGTAATTCAGCAATACATGTAATATGTATAATTCTTTACATAGTTGATTATTTTGCTGCACTGGCGCAATCAGCTTAGGTACAAACCTGTATAAAAGTAGAATTATCCTTTAATCAAGTATAAGATTCAGAGACGTAAAAGCCTCTATTACTTTGTGCTTTGTCCCCATTGCTAGTATTTCATCATTTTCTAGGTGATTTATGTGCTAAGGTTGTCAGTACAGTTGAGATAATTGGAATTTATGCCAGTGATCTCTTCACGTACCATGCATAGCTACTTTGCTTTTAAGTGAAGGTTCTCTTTAAATTTTGTTTACAGAACAGAATAGCCTTTTAAGTTCTCTGCATGGCAAACTTTTTCTTTTTCTTTTATAGAACACAGGCAGCCACCAACAAAGGCTTCTCCTTGCATTGCAAACACATTAGTAGAGCTCAGCTTCCCAGGAGCCGAGCCAGCTGGACAGTAAAGATTCCACTTGAAGAATGAAGTTTGGAAGAGCAGAGAAGGAATTCTAAATACCATGGAAATTGTAAAGGAACTACTGGCGCTGTGCAGAACTGTTGTCTTAAAGTGGACCCGTCAATAGAGGTTGAAACCATTTTGTGGGTCAAGATTTAGCCTATTCGTTCAATAGGAACTGTGGGGGTAATCCACAAAAGGGATACGCCGGCGTATCTACTGATACGCTGTCGTATCCCTGTTTCTATCTTTGGAACTGATCCACAGAATCAGTTTCCAAGAGATAGACAGAAGATCCGACATGTGTAATTGAATTACACTGTCGGATCTTAAGGATGCAATTCTAGGCCGGCCGCTAGGTGGCGAGGCCATTGCGGCCGGCCTAGAATATGCAAATGAACACTTACTGCGATCCACGAACGCTCCGACGGGCCCGTCGCTCTAATGCTACGTCGTTTACGTCGAGTTACGCCGTGTAAAAATAGGGCTGAGTCCTATTTGACTAAGCCCTATTAAGTATGGCCGTTGTTCCCGCGTCGAAAATTCAAACTCTACGTCGTTTGCGTAAGACGTCCGTGAATGGTGCTGGACGCCATTTACGTTACCGTCTAAGCAAATGACGTCGGAGCGACGTCAGTTAGCGCAATGCACGTCGGGTAAGTTACCCGACGGAGCATGCGCAGTACGTCCGGCGCGGGAGCGCGCCTAATTTAAATGGGACTCGCCCCATTAGATTCGGCACGCCTTGAGCCGGACGGATTTGAGTTACACCGCCGCAAATTTCCAGGTAAGTGTGTTGTGGATCGATACCTAACTTAGGAAATTTGCGGCAGTGTAACTTAAATCACTTAAGTTACGTTGCGCTGCGGGGCTGTGGATTTGGCCCTCTGTCACCTTGTCATGCCATAGGGTCCACATGTTTGCCAAACTCTTGGCAAAGGCCAGAAATTTACACCAACTAAAAACATCTATCTTTGCAGTTTGCTTGTGGTTCTGTAATTCCTAGGGGGTGGGCTTAATGAAGAATGGGAATGTTTTAGTACAAGCTGTGGCTTGGAAGATTTTGTATATCTAGAAGGGACCTAACATTATTAATCAGTAAGTGTTGAAGTAGATATATACCCTAATTCTGTTTCAATAATGTTTCTTCATTTTCACAAGTAGCTAACATGTTATGTCCCGCCCACGCAGGGGCTAGCATTGACAGTGGTGACAAAGCTTAGCTAACAAAGATAGATAAACTGCAGCAGCATAAAACGAGGAATGATGTAACAACAGGAGATATGCCTTTATCACATTTTTTTTTTTACATTCAGCTGACAGCTGATGACTCATCGGTTGTTAAGGACACGGCAGCCGGCATCCCGGCCCACTTCTTAGCAACCGGCTATATACATAGGGCTAGATTCAGAAAGATCAGCGGATCTTTCTGCTGGCGTAACGTATCTCAGATACGTTACGCCGCCCTAACTTTGGGCGCAAGTTCTGTATGAAAACTGCTGCGCAAACTGTTGGCGCTATATAAATCCTGTATAATAATAAATAATAATATGCAGAAAGAACTTGCGCCCTTAGTTACGGCGGCGTAACGTATGTGTGGCGGCGTAAGCCCGCCTAATTCAAATGGGGATGTTGGGGGCGTGTTTTATTTAAATTTGACTAGACCCCGCGTATTTGACGGTTTTTCTGAACGGCGCATGCGCCGTTCGTGAAAAAAACCCAGTGCGCATGCTCGAAATTACGCCGCAAAGCCTCATTGGTATCGACGTGAACGTAACTTACGCAAAGCCCTATTCGTGAACGACTTACGCAAACAACGTAAAATTTTCAAAACTTGTCGCGGGGACGACGTCCATACTTAACATTAGCTACGCCTCATATAGCAGGGGTAACTTTACACCGAAAAAAGCCTAACGTAAACGACGTAAAAAAATGAGCCGGCGGGACGTACGTTTCTGAATCGGCGTAAATACCTATTTAGCATATTCCTCGCGTAACTTTACGGAAGCGCCACCTAGCGGCCAGCGTGATAATGCAGCCTAAGATACGACAGTGTAAGACACTTACACCAGTCGGATCTTAGGGATATCTATGCGTAACTGATTCTCTGAATCAGGCGCATAGATACGACGGTCGGCACTCAGAGATAGGACGGTATATCAGGAGATACGCCGTCGTATCTCCTATCTGAATCCGGCCCAGTGAATGTAAAAAAAAACCCGCAAAATCGTGCCAAAAAAAATGCAGAAAGCACTGCAGAAATTCTCAAAAGCAACATGCATAGATGTGAATTGAACCTGAGTTCAGGGTTTAAAAAAAAGAGTTCAAACAAAAGACACAAGAACGAAAAGCTTTATATACCAACATTTATTGATATGTACATCAGAGGTACAACACATAGCAAAGTATATTATATTCATATTGTTTTGTATAAAGAATTTCCAGTTTTATACATAAGTTACAGAAAAATGATGTGACACGGTTTTAGAGCAACGTTCTCTACACCTGAAATTCAGAAGGTAAATCACGCTAAACAACAGACACATCACAAAGGAGAAATTCTATAGGTCAAGAAGAGAAAAACACAAGGCAAGGGCGGAGTTTCCCATTTAAAAGTCATCCAATGAACATTTTACACACATATTTAAGCATTTCCTGCTTAAAAAAACATCTCGATATACTTCAATAATTTTACACAAGTACAAATCAGATTAATAATTCCCTTTTACTTATTGAATTGGATTAATAATTCACATCTTTAAATGAACATCTTTACTGGTTTGTCAAGTAAAATTACCTAAAGTGATATAGCAGACAATAAGTTAACCCGACCTTAAATGAATGAGCAGCAGAGATAGGAGGCGGGGTTTGTCGGAAAGTTTTGTGACGTATCTAAACATCTTCAAATTTCTCCAGATCTCTGAAGAAAACCAAAGTGGTACTCCCTATTTAGGTGATTGACAAAAAAATACACAAAAAGTGGACAAATCCTATGTAAACAATATTAATTGACAATAGCTGTCTTCTGCTGGGTTTCTAAGGTATTATGTAAAAGGGAAAATGAAAAATAAAGCCTGGGACCCAATAAAAATGTAAGAAATAAAAATACTGTTGTGCAGCTGTATTACCAGGAAAACTTATCTATTTCCTATTGACAACAGAGCAGAGGTACAAAACTTTAAGGAAGCAGCCGTTGTGCTCTTACATGTTTCGTCATACTCAATAAAGAGGAACACAATTCTAGGCACAGACTGTGGTTCCTGTTGCAATCAAGTAGGAGGGGCCGGTCTGGTGTGCGAACCGAGACTGGGCACTGCTGCCCCAAAACTAGCCTTCCCAGTACCCTGCAGGGCACTGTGGCAAACAAGACAGGAGAGAGGCCAATGAGGGGGGGTTGACACCATGTTTTACCGAACAGAGGGGGTGTAACACCATGTCACTATACCCAAGGGGGGGGGGTGACACCATGTTTTACCGCACGGGGGGGGGGGGGGTAACACCATGTTACCATACCCAAGGGTGGGTGACGCCACGTTTTCCTGCACCAGGTGACACCAGCCCTAGTGATGCCACTGGCCATGATTACATACTATGGTATTGTGACATTTATACCATGAACTAGCCCCGTATGTTTGTTCTACCAGGAGTTATAGGAGTGGCATCAGAGTTTGAGTCCATTCCTTGGAAATTGTGAAAAAGTACACCTAGCTTCGGGTCATTCTACAGAAGAACTGCAACTCGATCTAGATAAAGCTGACATTTGTTTTTTTTTTGCTTATAATTTTTTTTTCGGGCTGCTGAAAACCAAAAAAAGTCCCACAATTACTTGGAATCCATTGTGCCCTTTGTAACGTAAAGATGCCCTAAAAGGCATTAACAACAATAATTTTATCTATTCTATAAAATTACCAACATTTGTGCTACTTTAACTAACCATACCTGTCTACTGCTGTAACATGCCAAGTTACATAATAATTTTCTAGCTAGCTTATAGTCTCTGTCTATAACACATCTAAATCACTAAGCCACTTATTAGCAAAAAAAAAAGAAAATCATCAAAAATAAATAAGTAAAAAATATCCCATTGTTACGGCCATTGTACATCACAATCTGGAGTTGTCACTCTCATGATTTATCATCAATTCAACATCACAAGCGTTGCCGCTTACAGAAACCGTGAGACACATTCGAAAAATATTTACAAAACACCAGCTGTATATATGTATATGTATATACACTTTAAGATGTATAGTAGTAGAAAGGGGAGATTGTTTCTTTTTCCAAGTGAAAGTTGGATTGGAAGCCTTTAGGCCCCGTACACACGACCGAGTTTCTCGACAGAATTCAGCCAGAAACTCGATCGGAGCCGTATTCTGCCGAGAAACTCGGTCGTGTGTACACTTTTTGCAGAGGAACTCGTCGGGCCAAATAGAGAACATGTTCTCTATTTCCTCGTTGTTCAATGAGGAAAGTTGGCTCGCCGAGATCCTCGGCGGCTTCACACAAAACTTGACGAGCAAAACGATGAGTTTTGCCCGTCGAGTTCCTCGGACGTGTGTACGGGGCCTCAGACTTATCTAACTGGACAGGGCAGAATGTTGTGCCAACCGCAGTAACTCCAAGCAACCAACCAGATTTTACCATTCTTGACCGGCGGTAAGAGCAAAAAAAGATGAATTCTGATGGCTAGATATGAGTTATCGCCCTTTGCACGTTTCTCTTTGTCCTATTAAATAAGCAAGGCGTTATTTCCTTTGAAATATTTTTACTGCATTGCGAACTATTTCCACCGAAAAATACACACTGTATGTCTAACATTTATCTAGGCAAAGTGCGGGAGGCACTTAACTTCATGCTGGCACAAACTGTCCATTAATAAATTTATAAGAATTTCATGCTTCTCTGTCTTAAATATTCAAGAGGAAAAAAAAGTTTTCTTCTGTAGCATAAAAAAAATTGCCTTTAGGTCTTAGTAACCAACTCAATCTCCAATCATCCGTTTGTAGGCAATACACCTTCACACTGAAACAAAATTGGTGGACAAAATATACATTTTAATAGGCTATGTAGATAAAATAATAGTTATATTTGGTTAAGAAAGCAGACGTATTTTAATTTATTTTAAGGGAACATGTCAAAGGTAAAAAAAATAAAAAAAATATATGAAAGAAGATAGTTGGAGGTTCTAGATAATATATATATATATATATATATATATATATATATATATATATATAATTAAATATATATAAAAAATATGAAAGAAGTTAGTTGGAGGTGCTAGATATTATTTATATATATATATATATATATATATATATATATATATATATATGTATATATATATTATATTATATAAATATTAAAGAAGGTAGTTGGAGGTGCTATATATATATATATATAAAAAAAAAAAATATGAAAGAAGGTAGTTGGAGGTGCTATATATATATATATATATATATATATGTATATATATATAATTATATATATAAATAATATGAAAGACGGTAGATGGAGGTGCTAGATATTTTATATATATATATATATATATATATATATATATATATATATATATATATATATATAAATATTAAATAAGGTAGCTGGAGGTGCTAGATCCAGAGGTGGATTGATCTCACAGTCAAAATATATATAGATTTTAATGTTATTAAATGCACAAGCAAGGAGCAGAGGGATCCGAACAGGAAATACATCCATGATCCTGGGATGATTGTTGTCCTGCGGTTGGGGGTGTCTCTGTTTGCCTGGTGAATAGGCCCCTAAGCTTGAAAAACGTTCAAGTTACCTCAAAGGTGAATAACTCTCTCCTGTGATGTTTCCATAGACCTATTAAACATTAGTATACCCTGGGATCATTTTAAGCTTATGGGAGGATCCTCTGTGTTTTCTATTTGTTCCCCCTATGGCTTACTAGCAATGATGGGGTTTGCTCTCTTTATGCATGAACTTTATTGACTCCCTGTAAAGGCTGATTAGTCAATCTTTTTGAAAACCGATGTTGTGACAATACTTATAATGCTTTACGGCTCCTGAAGAAGCCGATTGGAGAAACATGTCAAGCGAAGAGCATTTGTCAACGACATAAAAATTTGTATACAAAATTCCATATTTAAGTATCTTTTTAATGTTGGAGCAAATTATTATTTTTTTATGTGTTTGTGTTACGGCCCCTTTCTTTGTTCTTTCAAAAAATTATGTTTATAAATGTTTAGCCCATCCAGGCCTAATGCCGCGTACACATGATCGGGCTTTTGCCCAGCCAAATCATATTGGAATTCCGACGTAATTCCATCGGAAAAATATAGAACATGTTCTATATCTAAACTCCGATGGAATTCATTTTTCCATCGGAAATTCCGATCGTCATAAGACTACACAGATTCTTACCATCAACTTGAAACTCTATTGAAGAGGTCCCGTTAGAGTCCCAAAAATGTATTGGCTTGTTTTTCTGACCTTTTATGATGAAAATAACTATTTATGATCTCTCAACATTTGGTCCAGTGCTTTGGTTTTTCCTCCACCACATAGGACAAAAATATGGGAGCTGCCATTGTTGTATTGTTTTTTTTCCCTCCTACTTAATAGTCAGCAGTTAAAGTATTTTATAGGTTGGATGCCAAATGGTGATTTGACAGATGAGCATACTTTTCGCTTGGCTCAGTGAAGCTGTCCCAACATCAACCAGCCAATCATTTGTAAAGAACCTTCTGTTTTTCAAAATCTTCTGCACATGACAGTGAAAAATGCAAATCGATGAGGTTTTTAGGTGCCAAAGGATCATATTTTATAATTTTGACACCTCCTGTTTCAGGAGGTAACAGAACCACCCTTCTTTAGGACCAGAATCTATTGCCACTGAAATGTGCTTGTTATCAACTTGTAATAAAATAAGTTTATTCGCACCTAGCTGACTCATTGATTCATCCTGGCATTCCTTTTCTTCTACAATTCAAGCCTCCTTGGCATTCCTATTTTTTTACACTTTAAATCTTCATCCAAGGTCCCACAATGGGTATAGTGTTACCCTAATTTAGGAAACAGTCTAACTGCCCTAATGAAACCATTGAACCTACAGTTGTCTACATCATCGGACCTAAGAAGTCCCTTAGATCCAGTGCCATTCTTGACCAAACTTTTCTTTTTATTATCTTGTGACAGTTTCCGAAAACAGTAGGAAGTAATTTATAGAAGATTAAAAAAAAATCTGCTCTCTTTTAAAGAACATATTGATTTTGATAGGTTTGCCTGTTTATAAAACTGTTCAAATCCACCACTTTTTGATGGTGATAAAAACGCTGTACTGTAATTTTTGAAGGAGACATAGAGCGTAGTTTTTTACAAAATATTTTGATTAAAATAGACACTCTAAACCTGCTGTTCTGAATCATTTTTAAAGTAGGAAAGCAGGAAGAATATCTTTAAAAAGGTAAAATCTTGTTTTGACTGCACCTGGGAAATTTTTATGCTCTATTTGGTATTGGATTTGCCAGCTTTCTTAACCGCTAAAAAAAAAAACAATTTTTTCAATCTTTATAAACAAGCCCTAATGCTGTCCATTCACGTAAAGTCAATCGTAGACTAATTTATTGAACAAATAAGAGATCAATTTGGTTACATGTGTTTGTTTTTTGTTTTTTACTCCAGATTGTTCCTTTGCAATGAAAATTTGTGGAAGTTATTTCAGTGCAATCCATTTTTTGAAGACTCAACCCTTTCATTGAAATAATCCTTATAGCCAATGAATGTGTATGGCCAGCATTATCACTACAACTAAAGATTTTCATAAAAGAAAAAGAAAAGCAAAAAAAACATAAAATATAACATAAAAAATAAAATAAAAACTATGTTACAAATAATTTGGCAATGTAATAAATTATAACTTGATGAACCCTTTTCTTTACAAAAATGGAACGGAGGAAGGATTGAGTTGGCAACTTCTAAAAAAATTCTGTTAATTTCTTACCAAAAGGGTGTCGATATAAAAAAGGAATGTATGGATCGGCTTTTCAACTCTCCTGTCATAACAATAGCATGAGGGTGTTTTCAGAAGAAAAGTTACTGGTCCCATTGTTATAATATTTGGTCCATAATTGTAAAGGCAAATGTTTCATTTTGTAAACTACATGACTTGGTGTCCAACAAGGCCTAGACAACAGGTTTACTGCTATAGATATATTATAAGCCTACACACAGCTCAGGCATGCTGAGTCTATCCACCAGTGCAGAGTGACAGTTGTCCAGGCCTAGTTTATGATCTGGAATTTTCCTTGCCATCTATTAACACAGAAGACTTAGCCTGTCTGAAAGAGGAATTGGTTGTATTGCCCATGGCAGTCAGAATATCATTTTCATTTGCCAGTGCAGATGGGAAAGTGAATGGTTGACTATGTTGTTCTTCCAGACACTTTGAGAAACGAGGTATCTATTCCTCTTTAATAACACAATGAGTTTGAGATTCTGTAGGATAAACTAGGCAACTGATTGGTGACTAGAGGCCTAAATTATTTACACAACACCCTCGGGCCTAGGTCAGCCTGGGGCCTGCCGCTTGATGGGAGGCCATATTGGAAGTGAATGATTTCTGAACGATGGTTGATACCATTACAGTAATATGTAAACCAATCAGAGAGAGGTAAAGTTGAGGATATAATTAAGGCTGAAGCCTCGTACACACGACCGAGGAACTCGACGGGAGAAACACATCGTTTTCCTCGTCGGGTTCCTTGTTAGGCTGTCGAGGAACTCGACAAGGCAAGTTTCTCCATTCCCGTCGAGGAAAAAGAAGACATGCTCTCTTTTTGGCCCGACGGGATCCTCAACAGTTTCCTCGTCGAAAAATGTACACACGACCGGTTTCCTCGGCAAAAAAAAAATCCCAGCAGGTTTCTTGCTGGTTTTTGCCGAGAAACTCGGTCGTGTGTACGAGGCCTGACGGGGGATATTAAATATTGTGTCAAAGATTTTTGGCCATGGTTCAGCTCTAGACCACCTTGATCTGTGCAACTTCTATTCATATTAGTAGAACAATACAGATTTTAAAATAATGTTATTGCATTTGTGCTTTGCAAGGATGGAAGAAAGAGTAAATAGCAATTAGCAATTTCCAAAGCTTTGACTTCATTTTTATGAGTTTAAAATCCTTAAAGGAAGTTTCCATTCTGAGGTAATTCTGTTCACTTAGCATGTTCTTGTTTTATTCAGCAATGTTTACTAAATATTGTGCTTTGCTTTTTCTGCTCTACAGTTTTTTTAGCTGTTTGGGCAAAGCCGTATATTTCCATTTCCCTGGGCCATAACTCTGCTATGCTGGGCATTCTGTTGATGCCAGAGATCAGAATTTCTCAGGTTAACAAAAATGTGCAGTAAAAAATAAGTGGCAGAAAAATGCATTTAAAATAATTATATATATATATATATATATATATATATATATATATATATACCGTATATATATACACACACACACTATATTACCAAAAGTATTGGGATGCCTGCCATTACACGCACATGAACTTTAATGGCATCCCAGTCTTATTCTGTAGGGTTCAATATTGAGTTGGCCTACCCTTTGCAGCTATAACAGCTTCACCTCTTCTGTCCGCAAGGTTTAGCAGTGTGTCTATGGGAATGTTTGACAGGTCAGGCACTGATGTTGGATGAAAACGCCTGGCTCGATGTCTCAAATTTAAATCATCTCAAAGGTGTCCTATCGGGTTGAGGTCAAGACTCTGTACAGGCCAGTCAAGTTCCTCCACCCCAAACTCGCTCATCCATGACTTTATGGACCTTGCTTTGTGCACTGGTGGGCAGTCATGTTGGAACAGGAAGGGGCAATTCCCAAACCATTCCCACAAAGTTGGGACCATGAAATTGTCCAAAATGTCCTGGTATGCTGACGTCTTAGGAGTTCCCTTCACTGGAACTAAGGGGCCCAAGAAAACCACTGAAAAACAACCCCACACACCACACACCATAATCCCCCCTCCACCAAATGATTTGGACCAGTGCACAATGCAAGGTCCATAAAGACATGGATGAGCGAGTTTGGGGTGGAGGAACTTGACTTGCCTAGAGTCCTGACCTCAACCTGATAGAACACCTTTGGGATAAATTGGAGAGGGGTCATCTCAATATTGAACCTTACAGACTATGACTGGGATGCCATTAAATTTCATGTGTGTGTAAAGGCAGGTATCCCAATACTTTTGACAATATAGTATATATGCCAATGTGCTTTAAAAAGAGTTGTTTGACAGTTTGTTCATGCCAATGAATTTAAGCCATCGGAAGTTGCAACACTCCTTTGAGTTTGCTATAATCTTATGTATGGCTGCTTATTGCAGTTGACCAAGTGATCAGTTATTGAGTTCAGTATTGGCATTAGTTGTGCCTGTTCTACAAACACAAGTTGGTATTTGTCAAGTAAGTGCAAAAGTTGGCATTATGTCCTGCCTGGAAAAATAAATTCCTAGGAAAGGACTGCAACAGTTCATTAAGTCTGTATTTTTTGCACAGCCATGATGGCAAAATGACCAGGAAAATCAAAACACTCTTCTAAAATACAGCAAAGAACGTGTACAAAGGTGTCCGGGTATAACATAGCACAATAAATCATACAATCTATGCTGTATTCTGTATCTTCTCTATAACAATGCATCATTTTCATCCTGGGTTATATTGTCATCCTTTGGCAGGGATGTATTGGTTGCAAAATCAGTAATGGCAAAGGCAGGACAGGTGACACCATTCATGAAGAAGAACCATCGGTATTACCATTATTGTGTGCTTAATGCTTTGTGCTTTATCTTTTTGTGCTTTAACCATGATTAAAAAAAATATATCAAGCAAACATACACTTGACATGAGCTTCATTAAGCGTCTAGAATTTAAAGTCTTGTGTACGGTATAGTAATCAGATTCCTCGTTTCAGTCTCTAACCTGAACTCGAAGACACCGTTGGTTTGTTGGCGCCAACATGGACAATTTCATAAATTAGGTGCATGGTTTGTGTAGGAAATAACACAGTACCTCATTCTTCTAACCCAACACCTCCAAACTATAACCCTGTTTAGGCAATGATCAGAACCTGGAAGAGGCAGAGCTTGGAAAAATTACAGTGGTTTCAAATAAATACATCAATTCTGGATTTAGCCAGAATATAAGGTTTTTTGATTAGCAAGGTTCACTGATTACTGTGCAATTAATAACGAGTTCAAAAGCTAAAAATGGATACACAGTAACCTTATAGCAACTAGAGCAATTATGCAAATTGGGACTGGTAGTTCTCTTGGATCATTCTCTACCAGGGTTCCATGGAAACATCTGGAGGTTTCTGAAGGCTCCTTGAGTTGTCGCAGATTGATTTCCCACCACTACAAGGAGATCCCTGATAAATAAATATTTCCAGGATCTGCAGACTATGTAAAGCAGTGGTTCTCAACCAATCCAGTGCCGTGACCCCTTGATAAAATTTCCCAAGTTGTGGGGACCCCTTACAGTAAAAAAAATATTTGCAAGACAAGTAATTTGCACCCCTAACCCACGGACATTTAGCGCTGCCTGAGTCCCTTCCACTCGTACAGTATTAAAACCCCTTATGGTACCACGCTTTCTCTTTGTACTCCTTTCTTTCCCTTTTCCTAATTCCCCCCCCCCCCCAATCCCTCTAGACACCTTTCTTGTTTTTTCTCTTATTCTTCCTCTCCCTTTTTCTTTGTTCCTCCCCCTCTTTTCCTCTCACTTGCATGTATTCTCTATTTTTATTCCTTCTCTTACTCCTTAGTTGGGGGTGGATAAGTGTCAGTGCTGGCGGGAAGTTGGTGTGAGTGGCAGTGCTGGTGCGGGGTGGGATCAGTGGCAGTGCTGGTGGGGGGTGGGATCAGTGGCAGTGCTGGTGGGGGTCAGGATGAGTGGCAGTGCTGGCGGGGAGTTGGGATGAGTGGCAGTGCTGGCAGGGAGTTGGAATGACTGGCAGTGCTGGTGGGGGGTGGGATCAGTGGCAGTGCTGGTGGGGCGTGGGATCAGTGGCAGTGCTGGTGGGGGTCAGGATGAGTGGCAGTGCTGGCGGGGAGTTGGGATGAGTGGCAGTGCTGGCAGGGAGTTGGGATGAGTGGCAGTGCTGGTGGGGGGTGGGATCAGTGGCAGTGCTGGTGGGGCATGGGATCAGTGGCAGTGCTGGTGGGGGTCAGGATGAGTGGCAGTACTGGCGGGGAGTTGGGATGAATGGCAGTGCTGGTGGGGGGTGGGATCAGTGGCAGTACTGGTGGGTGGTGGGATCAGTGGCAGTGCTGGTGGGGCATGGGATCAGTGGCAGTGCTGGTGGGGGTCAGGATGAGTTGCAGTACTGGCGGGGAGTTGGGATGAATGGCAGTACTGGTGGGTGGTGGGATCAGTGACAGTGCTGGAGGGAGTTTTGATCAGCCAACTTAGGTGCTCTTGATCAAGGTCATCTGCTGATCTGAGAACTGTAGTGGGGACTTTTAAAGGCAACTATAACCACAGGTTGTGTTACTCTCTGTTTGTCCGGCTTCACTGTGTCTCCGAATTTGTGGTGTAGGAGTGACACCTATGCCAAAATCAGGAGATAGGGTCTCCTCCAGCCCCTCCCACTACACACCTTACCAGTCAGCTGACCTCTAGTCTCTGCCTCCCAGCCATGTCTCGAACTAAATGGTCAGCTGCTAAGAGGCTGAGTGGGTGTCCACAGGCTCCAGTGACAGCCCTGGGTGGCCGCAAAAACACTGGGAGAGCGGTGCTAGCTTCAAGAACAGCCCAGGATTTGGTGACCCCTGACATCATTCGACCCCCGAGGGGGTCCCGACACCCAGGTTGAGAACCACTGATTTAAAAACTGGGGTAAAAAGGTTGAAAAAGGCTACCTTAGATCAGTGATAGTGAACCCTGGCACCCCAGATGTTTTAGAACTGCACTTCCCATGATGCTCATGCCACTCTGCAGTGAGCATCACGGGAAATGTAGTTCCAAAACATCTGGGGAGCCAAGGTTCGCCATCACTGCCTTAGATTATATAAATCTTTTAAATAATTATAGTTTTATATTCATGAAAATGTGTTTTCAAAGACGATAAAATATAGAATGTTCCCAGTAAATCTTCATAAACTCTTATATGCTTTGAGCCTTTGTCTACTAAAATACTCTGTGATACTGTGAACTGCCATCCTCTACGTTGGGAAGGAATTAATTGTATGTATGTATGTAATGTAAACTGTAGCATCACCTGTGCTATCTAACTAGAGCATTGCAATGCTTGTACTGCTGTGCTGAGCCAGGTGCTAATACGTGGTTTTCATGGCAACTGTCCCCAGGGTACCGCTAACCTAATCTCATCACCCTGCAGGCTCTAATGAGGGATTGGTTGATGCTGAGTGCTTGGGGATGCCTGTGGGGATGTGATTGCTGCAGGTTCTCTACAATACTTCTAATTGTGCTTCCGATGAATGATAAATTGACTATTTCTATCTACAGAACTTCACGGCACAAGCAGCTCCAGCTCTTTAACTGTCCTTGAGCCATCGTTGTACTGCTTACACCCTGATGCCTCTTTCGGTATTTGATTGTAGACAGGATTAGGAGAACTGGAGGAAACTGTCTCTGTTGCCTATAGCAACCAAACTCAACCTTGCTCTAGAAATAAATGTTACTGGGAATCTGGTTGCTATGGGCAACAGAGGGGTAGATTCACAGAACAATTACGCCGGCGTATCCATAGATACGCCGCGTAATTGCTAAGCTGCGCCGGCGTATCTACTTTCTGTATTCAGAAAGCTAGATA
Source organism: Rana temporaria (assembly GCF_905171775.1). NCBI lineage: Eukaryota > Metazoa > Chordata > Amphibia > Anura > Ranidae > Rana > Rana temporaria. The sequence continues at coordinate 18,093,933 of NC_053499.1, read as the reverse complement.
CGCAGACATTAGCCTAAGATACGACTGGCATAAGTCTCTTACGCCGTCGTATCTTAGGGTGCATTCTCACGCTGGCCGCTAGGTGGCGCTCCCGTAGTTTTCAGCGTAGAGTATGCAAATTACATACTTACGCCAATTCACAAACGTACGTGCGCCCCGCGGTAGTTTTTTACGTCGTTTGCATAAGTCGTTTTCGTCGTAACGTTGCTCCTGCTATTAGGAGGCACAGCCAATGTTAAGTATGGATGTCGTTCCCATGTTGCGATTTGAAAATTTTACGTCGTTTGCGTAAGTCGTCCGTGAATGGTGCTGGACGCCATTTACATTCACGTCGAAGCTAATGACGTCCTTGCGACGTCATTTATCGCAATGCACGTCGGGAAATTTGAGGGACGGCGCATGCGCAGTACGTTCGGCACGGGAACGCGCCTAATTTAAATGATCCACGCCCCCTACCGGATCATTTGAATTACGCGCGCTTACGCCGGCCCCTTTTACGCTACGCCACCGCAACTTACGGAGCAAGTGCTTTGTGAATACAGCACTTGCTCCTGTAAGTTACGGCGGCGTAGCGTAAAGACGATACGCTGCGCCGCCGTATCATTGCGCGGACCAACGTGAATCTACCCCAGAGACTCTGGGCCTCATGCCTATGGTAATTAAGAAGCTACTGCCCTTTGTGCTTATAATGCAACAGTGGGAAGAGCTTCTGATTGGTTGCCATGGGCAAAAAAAGCTTGTATTCCTTCAACTATTTTGTTGCTATGGGCAACATAGATACTGGGCCTCATGGAATAACCTAAACTGAAACAACTACAGACTTTGTCGCCTATGATAACCAAGAACCTTCTGCCTTTTGTACTTCTAGCACAACAGTGTGAAGAGGTTCTGATTGGTTGCCGTGGGCACAAAAATAACTTGTTATCTTGTTGCTATGGGCAACATACGGTAGATACTGGGCCTCGTGCAATAAAGTAAACTGAAACAACAACAGACTTTGTTGCCTATGAAAACCAAGAAGCTACTGCCATTTGTACTTCTAGTGGAACAGTGTGAAGAGGTTCTGATTGGTTGCCGCGGGCACAAAAAAAAAAACTTGTTAGTTATCTTGTTGCTATGGGCAACATAGATACTGTGCTTCTTGCAATCAAGTAAACTGAAAAAATAACAACAGACCTTGTTGCCTATGGTTACCAAGAAGCTACTGCCTTTTGTACTTCTAGTTGCCATGGGCACAAAAAGCATTTATTCCTTCAAACACTGGCCTGTTACTTGTTTCTCCACTCTTTTCCTTATTTAATTTGTGCTTATAAATATCAATAAAGAGATACATGCTAACTCTCCAGTGCAGGAACCCACTGCAAGCAAAATGTATTCAGTCAAACCAATACAAGATAGATGTTAATTGGTCGCTGTGGGTTACTCCTCCTAGGAATTATTACTTAAAGTAGAACTAAACCTTCCTATTCTTTATGTCCAAGGAAGCTGCCATCTTAGGGCCAGATCCACGTACCCTGGCGCATCTTTCCGTCCAGCGTAGCGTATCTCTGATACACTACGCCGCCGTAACTTACAGCATCATTTCTGTATCCTGAAAGAATTTGCGCCGTAAGTTACGGCGGGGTAGTGTAACTTTGGCGGCGTAAGGGCGCGCAATTCAAATGGATGTGATGGGGGCGTGTTTTATGTAAATACGTCTTGACCCAACGTAATTGAAGTTTTTTTTGAACGGCGCATGCGCCGTCCGTGGGGGTATCCCAGTGCGCATGCTCGAAATTAACCCGCAACATTCTACGTCTACGTCAAAGCCCTATTCGCGAACGACTTACGCAAACAAAGTAAAAAATTCAAAATTTTACGCGGGAACGACGGCCATACTTAACATTGAGTACGCCTCATGTAGCAGGGGTAACTATACGCCGAAAAAAGCCTTACGGAAACAATGTAAAAAAAATGCGCTGGCCGGACGTATGTTCGTGGATCGCCATATCTAGCTAATTTGCATACTCAACGTGGAATTCGACGGAAACGCCACCTAGCGGCCAGCGTAAATATGCACCTATGATCCGACGGCGTACTAAGACGTACGCCAGTCGGATCGAGCCCAGATTCAGTCGTATCTTGTTTTGTGGATACAAAACAAAGATACGACGGGGCATTTTAAAAATTACGCGGCGTATCCATAGATACGCCGGCGTAATTCGTTTGTGGATCTGGCCCTTAGTCTCTGTTTGATCTGCAGTTGCCATGGTGCTGCACATGTTAATAATTATGATACCAGCCATTGAATGGCTTGACGGTCTGGTTTAAAGCACAAGCAGCTGTAACAGTTAACATTCTCGGCATGTCTTAAATGTAAGTATTTTGGAAAACCGTTAAACCGGAACTAAACTCTCCTGTCCTTTTCAGTGGTGCTACACATGTGATCAGCCACTTAATGGTTTGACAGTTTGGTTGAAAGCACAAGCAAATGGGCATAGATGTGCGCAGCCTATTGCATTAGGGTGTGCACTTCAAAGCTCAAACACACATGCTTGTGTGACATATTTACCGGCCTCTTCCCAGCTCGCCATCCTGAAGCAATAGGGGGATGGGGGAGCAAGGGAGCTCACAGGGGGACCTGGGCATCAGAAAGAACAGGGGGTGGCATATATTGGTATGGTATTGGCGTTTTCCTCTTGTGTCAGCTGAATGTCGGCGAGAGAGAGAGGAGGAGAAGCCTACTTTCAGCTGCTGCAGGAGGAAAATACAGATTGGTTCCACTAAATTCCACCTCCTGTCCAGGTTCTTGGGGTCAGCAAGGAAGAATTGCAGTTTACCTGTCACCTGCCCATGATCCCTGAGAAGATCGCCATTGATTAGGGTGTGCCCAGGCACACCTGGTACCCCCCTTGCGCACGCCTATGCAAATGGGACAGTTAGCATTCTCGGGATGCTGGGAATGTAACTGTGTTTTTTAAAACCGTTAAATTGATAAGTTTAGCTTCACTTTAGTCCCCTTTCACACTTATACGATACTTTTACTTGTCTCACGATTTTGGACTGCAAAATCGTATGACAAGTCATTCTCCATTATTTTCAATGACTACCATTCATACTGGCACGACTTTAATTAGTGCCGACTTCAAAGTAGTCCTTGCACTACTTTGGTCTGATTTTGATGGCACTTACACAGGCATTCATTGAAATCGCGGCAAAATCGCGGTAAAATCGCGGCCGCGAAATCGCGGTAAAATCACGCGACTTTGAAGTCGTACAAGTGTGAAAGGGGGCTAAAAGTGGAAGTAAACCCATCAATTTAACAGTTTCAAAAAACAGTTACATTACCGGCACCTGCTGGGAATGTAACTGTCACATAGGTTGTGCGTTCAACCAAACTGTCAAACTATCCAAAGGCTGGTGTCATAACTAATGTCATGTGCAGCCCCATGGCAGTTAAAGATTAAAAAGAGGCCAAGATGGCAGCTTCCTTGGCTGAAAACGATAGGAGGGTCCACTTTGTAATAGAACTAGTAGTGCCCCAGGGCACAAATCAAAACCCCTTTTCGATCCTCACACGGGGCACCAAAAAACAAAACAAAAAAACAAAAACAAAACTCCTCACGGATTTGACAGCGGACCTCTATTTCTTGTGAGATTCGTGAGGGGTTTTGGTTTGTGCCCTGGGGCAGAGGCGGATCTTTAATCAGGCTAAATAGGCGGTCGCCAAAGGCCTCGCGCCCGACTAATTTGCCTGACGGAGGAAGGGGAGAACCCAGCATCGGGAAGAATGATGGCACTGCCTGTGGACTTGCGGGACCAATCTCCTTGTGCAAGGACTCTGCACTAAAAATGTAATCCTTTTTCCCATTATGGGCGTGAGTGGGGCCTCGTGTCTAAGTTTTGCCTAAGGCCTCACAAAGCCTAGAGCTGCCTCTGCCCTGGGGCACTACTAGTTCTATTTTTCAGACTATACGGATTGGACAAGACCCGGTATAATACACACACCAATCCCTCCAAAATCGACTTCCACTTTAAGAATAACGTTTTCTCATTGGACAAGGCCCTTTACCTTTCGACAATTGTGCTTCAGTAACCATGAGAACTGTAAACCTTTTCTAGGAAGTTTTAAATATTGGAAAACACAAGCAGATATTGAATAAGTAATGCTAATACCCAAAAGAACTAAAATATTATTTTAAATAGCTTAATAAAAATAAATAGAAATAAAATATAATATTGATTTAATCATAAATAAATTATAGGTATGGATCATATGTATATACAAATCTGTATTAATATTTAGGCAGCTAAGGTAGCACTCTTTAGGCAGTGTCTAAAAATGGATGATAATTGCTGTCTATATAATATAAATATATATTAAGATAAATGAAATAAATAAAAAATATTAAAATTGTAAATGTTTTATAGTGCACCAGGAAGACTGTCCAGTATGGAATAATTTGCTATTCTATAGTACACATAGAGCTCCCTATTGAGATACGGAGTCCCTATTTTCACAAGACAGCTTAGTTGTTTGAGCTCCTTGGGGGCTGAGCTTGCTAAAAAAAAAATGGGCGTGGCCCTGAGGAAATATTGGTCTTATTGGTTGGTTATGAGTTAGCTAAGTTAGGAACGGAAACGTAATGATTTGGAAATATTGAGAAGCATGACATAAGATGTAATATGCAGATACACTAGCTCAGTAGTGCGCACTGTGTAAACATACTGGTCACTGAGTAACAAGAGCTATGTAATACTATGAAGAAGGAATGTAGATCCAGACATTGGTAGGGGATCAACCATTGAACGGAATGAAGTGAACACTGTTCTGCAGACAGAACCCTCCCCAAGGCTGCAGGTTTTTGTAATTTTTTGTTGTTGTTGTTGTTGTTGTTACCTGAGTCCATACAATGAGGTGCGAGCTCACTCATACATTCTCGACACCCCAAATTGATCGTTGATCTGATATTCCCCTTTTTGCATATTGCGAAAACACGGAGGCCCCGAAGAAGGTATTTCTGTGCTGTGGCAGTAGAGATTATTGTGGGGGTAATGATAGTTATTATGAGATAGTCATGTCATACTGTAAGTTGACTCTCTTCCTCGAAGACAGGCTGCGGCGGTGGGCTTTCCGGGAACTCTTACGCCTCCTGGGTCTCCTCCACAACAGCGTTGAAGTCTGCCGTTTTGCCGTTGTTTGCCAGTGTTACCTGAAAACAATCAGTGTTATGGTCTGGTTTTAAAAAAAGACAATATAGATCCTTCACTACCTAAAGTGTAATGTGATTGTTCTATTGGTCCCCCCTGTGTGTTAGAGAATTGTATTGTACTTGAGATAGTATTTTTTATTAACTAGAGCTGAAAGCACAGCAAGAGAAGAAAATATAGGGGCAGATCCACAAAGATCTGCCCCGGCGCAGCGTATCTGAGATACGCTACGCCGCCGTAACTTACTTTTTTTGGTTTGAATCCTGAAAGAATTTGCGCCGTAAGTTACGGCGGCGTAGTGTATCTCTCGTGGCGTAACGGCGCCTAATTCAAATCGGCGAGTAGGGGGGCGTGTTTCATTTAAATGAAGCGCGTCCCCGCGCCGAACGAACTGCGCATTCGCCGTCCCTAAATTTACCGCCGTGCATTGCGCTAAATGACGTCGCAAGGACGTCATTGTTTTGACGTGGACGTAAATTACATCCAGCCCGATTCACGGACGACTTACGCAAACAAATTTTTTTATTAATTATACGCGGGAACGACGGCCATACTTAACATTGAGTACGCCACCAAATAGCAGGTTTAACTATACGCCGAAAAAAGCCGGCTAGAGACGACGTAAAAGAATGCGACGGCCGCTCGTACGTTCGTGGATCGTCGGAAATAGCTCATTTGCATACTCGACGTGGAAAACGACGGGAACGCCACCCAGCGGACGCTGAAGAATTGCATCTTAGATCCGAAAGCGTAGGAAGCCGTACGCCTGTCGGATCTACCCCAGATGCCGTCGTATCTTGTTTTGAGGATTCAAAACAAAGATACGACGAGGGAAATTTGAAAGTACGCCGGCGTATCAGTAAATACGCCGGCGTACTCTCTTTGTGGATCTGCCCCATAAAATTTAGTGTTGGCTACAATTTTTTTTTTCTCTATAGCTTTTATTCAGAGCTACGACTAAGCACTAGATTTGGTGCGAAACGCGTCAGCTGTCCAGGTTTTTGTAGTGCTGTTCCTATTTCAATAAAGCAACCTTTGTTCAGAGTGCGGCTGTCCAGAAACATCCTTTGTTCCTGTCCTGCTGAATGCATTGCCTGCACCTGTGATATCTGCTACAGTTGATTTTCATTAAAGTCTCCACCATTCTCTCCCTTTAGCTTTTATTTACGTTACTTAACTGCAGGGCTTTTTTTTAGCGGGAACTCAGGGGAATGCACCTCCGGGCACTGGATGTTTGAAATGCCAAGGGGTGTTGTTGCTGGAGGGATCTATTGTTGCTGAGTAGGTCTATTGCTGCTAAAAAGGGGAATCTATCCTTGCTTGGGGGGGATTTTATGTTGCTGGGGGGCAGTTGTTGACTGGAGAGATCTACTGTTGAGGGACGTGTCTATTAATACTGCCTTCTGGGGGAAATATTGTTGGTGTTGGGGTGTAATGTGGCTGAGGTGGATCTACAGTATTTTTGCTGGGAGATATTTTGTTGTGGGAGGTCTATTGTTACTGGGGGGTTTCTGTTGTAGCTGAGAGTTTCTATTGTTGCTGGGGAATCTGTTGTTGTTGGCAGTGGCAGCCCGTTCATAAGGGATGCAGGGCACCGCCCCCCTAATCTCTATGGCCCGGATTCAGAAACAACTTACGACGGCGTATCTTCAGATACGCCGTCGTAAGTCTGAATCCGGGCCGTCGTATCTTGGCGCCTGATTCAAGCAGACATGACCAGTTTCACCAGATATGTTTGGTCGTGTGTACAGCCGACCGGACCGGATTACCAGTCGAGCAGACTTTTTCCAGCGGACAAATGTTTCTTAGCATGCTAAGAAACATGTCCGCTGGAAGCCTGTCCGTCGGACGTGTTCGGTCGTCTGTACGACTCACCGGACACATCCGATCGGCCGCCATCCCTCGCATGCGTCAAAGTGATTTGACGTATGCGTGGAAGCATTGAACTTCCAGGGTCGCGCACGTTGCCGCGTCATCGTCGCGGCCATGTCGCGACACGTCACCGCGTTTGTTTTCCGCTGGGATTTTGGTCTGATGGTGTGTACAGCCATCAGACCAAAATCCGGCAGCGGACATGTCCGATGAAAACGGTCCGCGGACCGTTTTCATCGGACAGATCCGCTGGTGTGTACGGGGCCTTACGCAAACGACGTAAACGACGCAAAATTTGACGCTGGCCCGACGTCCATACTTAACATTGGTTGCTCCTCATATAGCAGGAGCAACGTTACGCCGGAAAAAGCCTTACGCAAACGACGTTAAAAATTCCGCCGGGCGCACGTACGTTTCTGAATCGGCGTATCCAGCTCATTTGCATATTCTACGCTAAAATTGACGGAAGCGCCACCTAGCAGCCAGCGTAAATATGCAACTAAGATACGACGGCGTAAGAGACTTACGCCAGTCGGATCTTAGCCTAATTTCGGCATATCTTGCTTTCTGAATACAGAAAGTAGATACTCCGGCGCAGCTTTGAATTTATATAGATACGCCGTCGTAAATTCTTGCTGAATCTAGCCCTTTGTATGTAAATATTCCTCTCGGTGATGTGTTTAGCACAGGTCCATTCTGGGAATGACAATGGCTTTAGCCTTCTATCAGCTGATTCTGGGTCATTAGAGATCACAAGTAAATGTACTCCAGTGACCCACAAAAGAGCTTTGGCCATAATTCTCTTATAAGAGTGGAAACTGGAGCAATCCCATCCAAAGATAGAGAGGACATACAAGCTCTGCACAGATGGAATTACTATACCATGGTATGTCTCTGCCCACATCCCTCATGACACTGGCCACCCAGGATCCACCTATCCTGTTTTTTCTTTCTTTTTTAAAGAATCCTAATGACTCTGCAGGGGCATAGGAGTTGATTTACCAAAGACAAATAGACTGTGAACTTTGCAGATTGAAGTTGTTCCAGAGCTTAACAAATGAGGCGAAGCTTCATGTGCAAAGAGTACCCAATCACGTGCAAGGGAAATTTAAAAAAAAAAACAGCATTTTTGCTTGCACTTGATTGGATGATGGAAATCAGCAGGGCTCCTGCTCATTTACTAAGCTCTGGAGCAGGGGTCTCCAAGCTTTCTAAACAAAGGACCAGTCAGACTTAAGGGGGGAAGCCTATGACCATTGGGAGTAGAACACTTCCCGATGGTAGTAGGGAAAAACAATGCCCCACTTTAGGTATCAGTGGGAGGAATTGTGTCCCATTATTGATGTCATTGGGCCTCATTGTTGGTGTCATTGGGAGAAATGATTCCCTATGATTGGGAAGAATTGTATCCCATCATTGGAGTCATTGGGCCTCATTGTTAGTGTCATTGGGAGAAATTGTGTACCATCATTGATGTCATTGGGCCTCATTGTTGGTGTCATTGGGAGAAGTTGTCCCCCCGTCATTGGTGTCATTGGGAGGAATTGTGTTCCATCATTGGTGTTATTGGGAGGAATTGTGTTCCATCATTGGTGTCATTGGGCCTCATTGTTGGTGTCATTGGGAGAAATGATTCCCTATCATTGGTATCATTGGGAAGAATTGTGTCCCATCATTGGAGTCATTGGGCCTCATTGTTAGTGTCATTGGGAGAAACTGTGTCCCATTATTGATGTCATTGGGCCTCATTCTTGGTGTCATTGGGAGAAGTTGTCCCACTGTCATTGGTATCATTGGAAGGAATTGTGTTCCATCATTGGTGTCAATGGGAGGAATTGTGTTCCATCATTGGTGTCATTGGGAGGAGTTGTTTTCCATCATTGGTGTCATTGTTAGGAATTGTGTCCCATCATTGGTGTCATTGGGCCTCATTGTTGGTGTCATTGGGAGAAATGATTCCCTATCATTGGTATCATTGGGAAGAATTGTGTCCCATCATTGGAGTCATTGGGCCTCATTGTTGGTGTCATTGGGAGAAATGATTCCCTATCATTGGTATCATTGGGAAGAATTGTGTCCCATCATTGGAGTCATTGGACCTCATTGTTAGTGTCATTGGGAGAAATTGTGTCCCATTATTGATGTCATTGGGCCTCATTCTTGGTGTCATTGGGAGAAGTTGTCCCACTGTCATTGGTATCATTGGGAGGAATTGTGTTCCATCATTGGTGTCAATGGGAGGAATTGTGTTCCATCATTGGTGTCATTGGGAGGAGTTGTTTTCCATCATTGGTGTCATTGGTAGGAATTGTGTCCCATCATTGGTGTCATTGGGCCTCATTGTTGGTGTCATTGGGAGAAATGATTCCCTATCATTGGTATCATTGGGAAGAATTGTGTCCCATCATTGGAGTCATTGGGCCTCATTGTTGGTGTCATTGGGAGAAATGATTCCCTATCATTGGTATCATTGGGAAGAATTGTGTCCCATCATTGGTGTCATTGAGCCTCATTGTTGGTGTCATTGGGAGAAATGATTCCCTATCATTGGTATCATTGGGAAGAATTGTGTCCCATCATTGGAGTCATTGGGCCTCATTGTTAGTGTCATTGGGAGAAATTGTGTCCCATTATTGATGTCATTGGGCCTCATTGTTGGTGTCATTGGGAGAAATGATTCCCTATCATTGGTATCATTGGGAAGAATTGTGTCCCATCATTGGAGTCATTGGACCTCATTGTTAGTGTCATTGGGAGAAATTGTGTCCCATTATTGATGTCATTGGGCCTCATTCTTGGTGTCATTGGGAGAAGTTGTCCCACTGTCATTGGTATCATTGGGAGGAATTGTGTTCCATCATTGGTGTCAATGGGAGCAATTGTGTTCCATCATTGGTGTCATTGGGAGGAGTTGTTTTCCATCATTGGTGTCATTAATAGGAATTGTGTCCCATCATTGGTGTCATTGGGCCTCATTGTTGGTGTCATTGGGAGAAATGATTCCCTATCATTGGTATCATTGGGAAGAATTGTGTCCCATCATTGGAGTCATTGGGCCTCATTGTTGGTGTCATTGGGAGAAATGATTCCCTATCATTGGTATCATTGGGAAGAATTGTGTCCCATCATTGGTGTCATTGAGCCTCATTGTTGGTGTCATTGGGAGAAATGATTCCCTATCATTGGTATCATTGGGAAGAATTGTGTCCCATCATTGGAGTCATTGGGCCTCATTGTTAGTGTCATTGGGAGAAATTGTGTCCCATTATTGATGTCATTGGGCCTCATTGTTGGTGTCATTGGGAGAAATGATTCCCTATCATTGGTATCATTGGGAAGAATTGTGTCCCATCATTGGAGTCATTGGGCCTCATTGTTAGTGTCATTGGGAGAAATTGTGTCCCATTATTGATGTCATTGGGCCTCATTGTTGGTGTCATTGGGAGAAATGATTCCCTATCATTGGTATCATTGGGAAGAATTGTGTCCCATCATTGGAGTCATTGGGCCTCATTGTTAGTGTCATTGGGAGAAATTGTGTCCCATTATTGATGTCATTGGGCCTCATTGTTGGTGTCATTGGGAGAAATGATTCCCTATCATTGGTATCATTGGGAAGAATTGTGTCCCATCATTGGAGTCATTGGGCCCCATTGTCAGTGTCATTGGGAGAAATAGGGGAAAAATAAATTGTACCTTTACAACCCCTTTAAGTTTTATCCACCCAGGCTTTAATTATTAAACATTATTATGGAATGGAGTTATTTAAATATTTCGGAGCTGAAGAGCCCAAAGAAAGACAGAGCACAGGAACTGCCCTTTGGCCTTATGGGCTTATCTGGTTTCTATTGGTAACCCATCAGTTTTCCTGTGTGCGCTGATTTCCCTTTGTCTCCTGCTAATGATTTTTTCATATGAGATTATTTCCTCTTTAGCTTTAGTAGTCCTTTAATACTGAAATGAAAGCAAAGCATCAATTAGGAAAAGATTTAGCAAAGAAGAACAAAGCGCTTGTTCAAGCGAACATGAGGAATTTTGCCTGTAAGCGGCTCATGCTAAGTGCGCATTTTGCTCTATTCCACGCTATGCTCATATCATATAGCTAAAGAATATTTTGCATTGTAATATAATGTGCAGAACAAATGCTTTGTATTTTCTGCTAAGATTTGCAAATGTCTAAAAATGTTCATGCGTATCAGAATGTGAGAATAAAGTCCGATAATATTTCTTACTCTCCAGTCTCCATCCTGACCAAAGGGAGGCCACAATCTTCATCAACCCTCAACATAGGTCTCTGATTGCATCTCATTGTGATTTTAATAACATCCACTTGTCAAGCCCTGAGGAAGGGGAGGCCTTGCCCTGAAACACGTTGGTTTTATCTGACGCTCTTAACCAACAAAGGTTCAAAATGACCTCTGAGTGATATGAACTTTGGTACCAGGTTCTCCCTAAAGCAGACCTTCACCCTATAGGTCATGTTGTGCTGCCCTGCATCCTCCCTCTCCTACAAAAGTAATTTATTTGGGCTGCAAAGCAGTACTTCCCCCATTTCTTGCCTAGGCGAGAAGTTCTCCCCACAAACGAGAGAGCCCCTGGCAATCTGCGCATGCGCAGGGCCTCCCATGAACAAGCAGAGACTGCTAGCAGGGGAGTCTAAACATTCCGCCGTCTTTGCACATGCGTGCAAAATCACCTACGTGTGAGCAGATATGCCTAAGGCCGGGCAGAGCCCATAGGCACAGCTACGTATGCTCCATAATGGTGGTGCCTGAGGAAGGGGCAGAGCTACCTGGGAGAGGTAGACTGATTTTCTGCTTTATTACCCACCTCAGGCTTTTTCTTTGGTGAAAGACTTAGGGCCAGATTCACATAGAACTGCGGCGGCATAACGTATCGTAGATACGTTACACCGCCGCAAGTTTTCATCGCAAGTGCCTGATTCACAAAGCACTTGCACGGGCCAATTCAAATGGGCGTGTGCCATTTAAATTAGGCGCGCTCCCGCGCCGGACCTACTGCGCATGCTCCGTTTCCTAACTCCTGCCGTGCTTTGCGCGCCGTGACGTCATTTTATCGAACGGCGACACGCACGTAGCGTACTTCCGTATTCCCGGACGTGTTACACAAACGACGTTAAATTTTTAATTTCGAAGCGGGAACGACAGCCATACTTTAGACAGCAATACGATTGCTGACTAAAGTTAGGGCACCAAAAAAAACGACTAACTTTGCGACGGGAAACTAGACTAGCGGCGACGTAGTGAACGCGAAAATCCGTCGTGAATCGCCGTAACTCCTAATTTGCATACCCGACGCTGGTTTACGACGCAAACTCCACCCAGCGGCGGCCGCGGTATTGCATTCTAAGATCCGACAGTGTAAAACAATTACACCTGTCGGATCTTAGGGATATCTATGCGTAACTGATTCTATGAATCACTCGCATAGATAGAAACAGATACGACGGTGTATCAGGAGAAACACCGTCGTATCTCTTTGGTGAATATGGCCCTTACATCCTGCAATGTAAATGTATTGATGAGCACTGTAGGCCACTTTCAGATGGGTTTTTATAGCTGATGGTTGTTCTTCTCCTAAAAACACTGCAGACATTATATTTTTTGTATACTTATGTTGGTCCAGCTTGGCTTGAAGTAAGTATGCATATCTGATATCGAGAGGGCTGCTAGGGAGGCTGTAAATCAATGTAGTAATCTGCACTACATAAGTGAGAGACGTGATCTTCTGTCTTTTCCATAGGGAGGTCACTTTCTCAGCACCTCTGCCATTCATAAAATGCCTTGCATTTTCTTCAATCAATACAAGGCATTAGTTGATTGGACAAGGTGGAGAGGAGGGCGGTGACTTCACAATCTCTACCTCATCAATTCAGAGAATACCTCGTACTTGTTGAAAAAAATATATAATGCATACTATGACTGTCATGGCTATGCCTGCTCCTTCTGCCTATCCACCTATCTACCTGCTGTTACTGACCCTGGCCTGACTTTGATTACTCTTCTGCCCGATGCTTTGTACTTGATCAGTTGCTGACCCAAACTGCCTGACCCTGCTTACCTGCATCTGAGCCTGCTGACCTGTGTCTGTGTCCTGTTCCAGTCTCCCTTACAGTACAATCCAAAAAAGAGAATAATGGGAATCCCACCTATATGTAGATTGCAGTACAGCCTGCTCTTCAGCAACGCACAGCTTGCTCTGCAGCAATGCAAGCACTGGCCTTCAGCATCCTGCAACAGAAGACCAGTCAGGCACTTGTACCCGCTCTGTGCTCAGGCGCTCCTGTCACTTCACTAGGGTTCCTGAGCCAAAGGTGTAGGCGATAACCTACCTCCACACATCAGGCTCCACCACCAGGTACATTATAAAAGGACTCCTTGTGTTCTATGTGCAGAGGGAAACTCATTTGCACAGAACCTAGAAGATCATGACTCATACTGTATGGACTGCTACAGTAATATACAGCACCTCCAGTGGCCCTCCAAGTACCAGATATGCATACCCACTAGGGTTGTCCCAATACCACTTTTTTAAGACCGAGTACAAGTACCGATACCGATTACCGATACTTTTTTTAATGTCACATGACTGTTTTTTTTACATTTTTTTAAAATATTTTTTATGTATACCGTATATATTTTTTACAATGTTTTCTCTTTTTTTTTTTAGAGTGGGGAGGGGGCAGGGATGGACTGACCCATGATATCTCCCCCTTGAGACAGAGAAAGAGACAGAGGATAGAGGTTCCCGAGTCAATTTCTCAGCAGCCTCAGCTGCACAGAAAATGAATGGGGAGGAGACAGCGGCTCCTCTCCATTCATAAACTGAGACATCATAATCACAGGAGGTTACAATGTTTCAGTTATGTGAATGGACAGAGTCAGTGATCACCAACTCTGTTCATTTGGAAAAGGACATGGAGAGGAACAGCAGAACGCAGAGGGACACAGGGGAAAACTGGAGGGGGACAGCAGCAGAATGGAGGGGGACAGCAGCAGAATGGAGGGGGACAGCAGCAGAATGGAGGGGGACAGCAACAGAACGGAGGGGGACAGCAACAGAACGGAGGGGGACACGGAGGAAGAACGGAGGGGGAAGGCAGCAGAACAGAGGGGGACAGCAACAGAACGGAGGGGGACAGCAGCAGAATGGAGGGGGATGCAGAGGAAGAACGAAGGGGGACAGCAAAACGGAGGGGGACTGGAGGAAGATGCAGGGACAGTAAGCGGTGATCATGTGTGGGGGAGTTACAAGCACCGATCACCGCTGTATAGATTTCACTAAAGCAGCTGAAAGCCGCGGGGGGAGAAGCTTGTAACTCTCCCACACACAGATCACCGCTGACTGTCCAGGTATCGGATGAGGCATCGGGAGCATTTGCCCAAGTACAAGTACTCGGGCAAATGCTCGGTATCGGTGCCAATACCGATACTAGTATCAGTATTGGGACAACCTTAATACCCACATTGAGCCAAGCTGGCCCAAAGTAAGTATGCAAAAAACATAATTCATTGAGCTCAGCATTAATCAAATGGGCAACAGCCCTCCATACTTCGGCTCCTAGCCCTATTAAGGTTCCACCTCCTCTTTTATATCAATATGCCAGGGCAGGTTGAAAATGAAATGTGCATTTTTCCGCACCCACAGTTTGCCACAGCAAGCTGCCCACTGCCTCTTAAGGGTTGTAAACACGGGCCGAATATCGGACAGCATTGGCTGATTCAATACAAATTGGCTGACAAGGCCAGTGTGTACGGCAGCTGGTTTCAACAAAGGCCAGCCGTTCGGCCGGCTTCTGTCGAAGGGGCATGACCAAAAAAAGGTCTGCCGATAGGTATCTGATCAGCGCTCTCAACCAATGGCTGAGAGCACTGACCGGTGTGTTCAGGCATTGGAAGTCTTCCAGAACACAATAACTCCTGTCGTAGGGGCATGACCAAAAAAAGGTCTGCCGATAGGCATCTGATTAACGCTCTCAACCAATGGCTGAGATTGCTGACCGGTGTGTTCTGGTGGGGAAGTCTTCCAGAACACAATAACTCCTGTCGAAGGGGCATGACCAAAAAAAGGTCTGCCGATAGGCATCTGATTAACGCTCTCAACCAATGGCTGAGAGCGCTGACCGGTGTGTTCTGGTGGGGGAAGTCTTCCAGAACACAATAACATTGCATATTTAGTACAGTAGCTCCTCCTGTGCTCATCATTTTTTTTGTTTTTTTTTTTAAATCAGACTGCTGGGTTGAACGGAAAAAAAACTAAAGTGTGTACTAAGCTTTACCCTTCCTCTGGGGGTCCAAGGTGGGGGCAGACCCTGTGGGTAGGCTGTATGGGGCCCCATGATTTCTAAAGGCAGTGCTGTTCTTTATATTTGAAATGTGTGTGTTATTTTTCTGCTGGTTGGACTAAAAGGACAGAATGGGCACCCACCCATGCAATGTTTGCCCTTGGCCTTGGTCTGGAAGCATCTGCATATGGCATAAAGCGCCAGAGCACAGGGCCAGCGTGTTCATTTACATTTTTACCATAACTCTTCTGCAATATAAGTTGGTCGCAATAGATTTTTTTTAAATTGCTGTTTTATGCCAGTGGGTATGTTAAGCAACTGAAGTGTGTGTACGTGTATGGTGGCTATCTCACTAGCATCAATAAACCACAAAAATATTCTTTATTAGTAAGAGGCATTAGGATGCAAGATTAGTATAGTCCATGCAGACAGAGAGGCAAGCAGGAAGCATTCAGAGATATCGGTGGCATGCAATAGAGTACAGCAGATTCGCACATGCCGCAAGCAAGCTCCAGGAGACAAAGCAAGACAAGCAGAAGCGTCTAGCAAAGAAGTTTAATGTATTAAAAAATAACAGCTGCTTTTCGTCAATGGCTGGAGATGAAAAATTCATGAACATTACAGAACAAATGAACCTTCTCACACATCATGTTCTCTAAACTAGGCGCAGTCAATGTGCAGAGCACCCCAATTGTGAATTGCCCAATGTTCACGTTATTATTCTACGCCTACAGTGTCGATAGGAACAGTAACCATGTCAGATTGATTATATACAAATCATGTACAAAAAGAATATGCGTCTAGCATTGCTAACACAAACTCGTAGGCGTACATACAATAGGTCTTAGAAAAATAAATCCCATTAATACTGGTGCATCTGGAATCTGACAATGTAGACTGCAGACTTAAACTAGACAGCATGTGCGGGCTGAAGTTAAAAAACGATAATATAGATTCACTCCCCTTCCACCATAAGGCAGTAGAAAATGTAATAACTAAAGTTTAAATATTTTATATGGTAGAAGGGCAGAATGTTAGCTAAAATATTTAAGAAGCTCCATTTTTCAGTACAATGGAACCTTGGATTTGCGAGTAACGCGGTTTCTGAGGCGTTTCGCAAAATGAGCTGTTTTTAAAAAAAAATCCTGACTCGGATTGTCTCGGTTGTCTCGCAAGACAAGCAGGATTTAAGCCTCTGGGGTGTGCATTACCGCATTTGGCCAGAGGTGCGGGGGGCGCCGGTGACGCTCGGAGACACTTGGAGACGCTCACTCGGAAACACTCATGCCGCGTACACACGATTGGTCCATCCGATGAGAACGGACCGATGGACCGTTTTCATCGGTTAACCAAAGAAGCTGACTGATGGTCAGTCGCGCCTACACACCATCGGTTAAAAAAAAACGATCGTGTCAGAACGCGGTGACGTAAAACACAACAACGTGCTGAAAAAAATGAAGTTCAATGCTTCCAAGCATGCGTCCACTTGATTCTGAGCATAACTGATGGTCGTGCCTACTAACGATCGTTTTTTTTCTACCGGTTAGGTATCCATCGGTTAAATTTAAAACAAGATTGCTTTTTTTTAACCTATGAATAAATAACCGATGGGGCCCACACACGATCGGTTTGGTCCGATGAAAACGGTCCATCAGACCGTTCTCATCGGTTTGACCGATCGTATGTACGCGGCATCAGTTCCAGAGTGCCTCTGGCCAAATGCGATACTGCATAGACAAACAGTGGCTGTGGAATGAATTATCTGAGTTTCCATTGATTCCTATGGGGATACGAGTGCTTTGGATTACAAGCATTCTTCTGGAACAGATTATACAACATCTGCCATAATGTTAAAATCAGACGGCCTTGTATCTCTTGCTGCCCTCCATTGGAATTTCCTTTTGCGCGCCAAGCACTTTCCCCGACTTGTTCATTCCCCGACTTGTTCGTTGGGGTAGGCGGTAAACTTTGGTGGGGGTGGGTCAGCCATGCCTCATGACCTTTGACCTCTGGGAACCTGCCTTCTGGCCTTTGACCTCTGAGCGAGGTCCCTGTTCCAATTTCTGAGTCCTAGGCGGTGTACACACGGTCGAACATGTCCGCTGAAACTTGTCCGCGGACCAGTTTCCGCGGACATGTCCAACCGTGTGTACGGCCTAGCGAATAGGTTTCCAGCGGACAAAAGTTTCTTAGCAAGCTAAGAAACTTGTCCGCTGGAAACATGTCCGTTGGACATGTCCGATGGTTAGTACACCTAATCGGACATGTCCGCTGGTTATGACGTGTAACCAGCGTCCCTGAAATCCCGCGCATGCGTCGAATTGATTCGACGCATGCGTGGAAGCATTGCAATTCCGTGTTTGAGAACGTCGGTGTCTTCTACGTCACCGCGTTCTCTGTCCGCTGGGATTTTGGTCTGATGGTGTGTACACACATCAGACCAAAAGCTCCCAGGAGACATGTCCGATGAAAACGGTCCGCGGACTGTTTTCATCGGACATGTCTCCTCGTGTGTACGGGGCCCTAGACTTATTCTTCAAGGGGAAACTCTAACCCTAACCCTTTCCACTTCATTGTTGCTGTATCTACTTGAAAATTTTATAATACAGAATATGAAAAAAAATCATATGGACTTTTTTTTTAAATAGGCTGCAGCAAAGCATTGTGCGTAGCTATCCATATCAACCAAATGTCAAGAATTTTATTAATGAAATATGTCTTTTGATTGGTTTATAGGGGATACTGCACTTGCATGCTTATCTGTGCATTTTAAACGAAGACCTAGTCAATCAAGAGGGGATCAGGATAAAAAAATGCCTTCTGGGTGCACTGCCCCTAGTCAGGTCATCTAATGGCAGATACCGTATTTATCGGCGTATACCGCGCACTATTTTGCCCTGAAAATCAGGGCAAAATCGTGGGTGCGCGATATACGCCGATACCCGCTTTCCCGCCATGAGTTTGAATACTGCGCCCGCATATAGCGAGCGCAGTACACTCGTGAATCTTCGGCCAGTCTTGGCGCCTCTCGTACTGACGTCCTGACGTCCTGAGCGTACAGGACGTCAGTGCAAGAGGCGCCCGAGCCTGCCTGAAGATTCACGAGTGTACTGCGCTCGCTATATGCGGGCGCAGTATTCAAAGTCGTGGCGGGAAACGAGCGGGAGGACGCCGCCGAAGGACGCCGGACCCGCCGAAGATGGACACCGGACCCGCCGAAGATGGACACCGGACCCGCCGAAGATGGACACTGGACCCGCCGAAGATGGACGCCCGACCCGCCAAAGATGGACGCCCGACCCGCCGAAGACGGACGCCGGACCCGCCGAAGAGGACACCCGAAGCCGCAGAAGGACGCCGGACCCGACGAGGCCGCAGATGGACGCCGCGCAAGACATCAAAACTGTAAGTACAAAAAAACAAAAAAACTTTTTTTCCCACAGGATTGGGGGCCACTTTGGGGGTGCGCGGTATACGCCAGAGCGCGTTATACCGCGATAAATACGGTAATTATTGGTGTAAGCAAAGCATAAGCAGCCATAAAAGCTTTTTTTTAACTGCTGGAGCTAAGAATATTTCAAAACGATTGTAGGAGTTCAATATTATCGTGGTAAATAGATAGCATTTTCGAGACCTTGTACCTGCTGTTCGTCTCTCACAGTGGAGAACTGGCCTTTAAGAGTCAAACTACTCTACTGTGGCCACCCGAGGTGGCATCATACATCACATGATAGCTCCTGGAGAGAAGTATTTAATGTCTTAATTTAACCCTGCCAAGTGGTTGCAAGTAGAAAGCAGGAATGGTGATTGAGTTTTGAAAAGCTTTTAGCAAGGTTCAATCAGATGCCGTCTCGTTTAGTGTCTCAGGGGCCAAAAGGAAGAACGCTAGTTCCCAACTCATTTGTAATCTCATCCCTCTCATACTGGATTCTTCAATCGTCTTCAGGAAGAATTCAGGAAGGGGCCAAATGACACCAATTGTATACTAGTAGAGGGTTTGTTACGGCTATAGCCATAGGCGTGCGCACAGGGTGTGCCGGGTGTGCCCAGACACACCCTAATCATTCCATGTGCATTAGTATTATCACTCTGTGTAGCAACAGGAACATGGGAAAGATCTCCCTCTTACCGGCTCTGCCATAAGAGAAGTGTTTATGCTCTTCTCTTTCACTGTGCCAGAAGGAAAATTAATGTTCCAGGGTCATATATATGTAGACACACACACATGCATGTGTGCTTGAGCTTTAGGCCCCCTTCACACTGACACGTTTTTCAGGTGGTTTCGCGCTAAAAATAGCGCTGCTATACCGCCTGAAAAAGTTGTGCCCTGTAGTCTTCAATGTGGAAGCCCGAAGGCTTTCACACTGAAGCGGTGCGCTAGCAGGACCGCTCCAAAAGTCCTGCTAGCCGCATCTTTTGAGCGGTATAGGAGCGGGGTGTTTACTGCTCCTATACTGCTCCTTCCCATTGAAATCAATGGGAAACTGCGATAATACCGCCGGCAATGCGCCTCTGCAGATTGAACCGGTCGATCGAACCGGTCGTTAGTACGCACGACCATTGGTTCAAAATCCACGCATGCTCAGACTAAATGAGGGGAGGGGAGTGCTCGTTCTTGTAAAACTAGCGTTAGTTTTGGAGATAGCACATTCATCACGCTGTAACAGACAGAAAAGCGCGAATCGTCTTTTACTAACACAAAATCAGCTAAATCAGCCCCAAGGGTGGCGCCGTTGGATTTGAACTTCCCCTTTATAGTGCCGTCGTACGTGGTTTACGTGTCCGCGTTCTGACACGATCGGTTTTTAAACCTATGGTGTGTAGGCACATCAGACCATCAGTCAGCTTCATCGGTTAACCGATGAAAACGGTCCTACGGACCGTTCTCGTCGGAGGGACTGATCGTGTGTAAGCGGCCTATGATGGGAGGGGGTGTGTTCCTTTCCTCCAATCAGCAGCGATGTTAGCTATCTTGGCTGTATGCCCAGACATCACACTCTGTGTTAACCAGGAAGAGAAAATCTCCTAACACGATCTGAATGTGCTAAACCAGGGGTCTCCAAACTGCGGCCCAAGGGCCAGATGTGGCCCTTTGCCAGCCTTTATCTGGCCCTTGGGGCACTATTCCTCCCACTGACACCATCAATGGGCACTATATCTTCCACTAATACCAATGATGGGATACCATTCATCCTACTATCAGGGGCACTACTCCTCCTCCTCTTAGTGACCACCGACCCTGAGGCCATATTTATCTTCACTGATGCTGGGCCTGTGCAATTTTTTGCCTCTGCTGGCCACATTTCGGCCCCCCTTAAGTCTTAGGCCCCGTACACACGACCAAACATGTATGCTGAAACTGGTCCGCGGGCCAGTTTCAGCAGACATGTTCGGTCGTGTGTAGGCGCGAGCGGGCCGAATTCCAGCAAACATTTGCCCGCCGGGCCTTTTCCCAGCGGGCAAATATTCCTGGACGTGTTTTAAAACCGTCCGCTGGAATCCTGCCCGCTCGGACATGTACGGTCGTCAGTACAGACCAACCGTACATGTCCGAGCGCCCGCTGTCCCTCGCATGTGTCGAATGACTTTGACGCATGCGTGGAAGCCTTTAAATGGCAGGCCCGCCCACGTCGCCGCGTCGTCGCCGCGTCATCGTTGCGGCGACGACGCGGACACGCCCCGCGTAGTGTTTACGCGCGGACTTCTGTACGATGGTTAGTACAACCATCATACAGAAGCCCTCTGGCAGGCATGTACGGTGAAAACGGTCCGACGGACCGGTTCCACCGTACATGTTTGCTCGTGAGTACCCGGCCTTAAAGGACAATAAACTGGCCCTTTTGTTGGAAAAGTTTGGAGACCCCTGTTCTAAACAGTATATAAATTTGAAGACAGCAGATATACACGTAAAACCTATGTAGGGAGATTTGGTTCATCCCTGTGTATCATCTGAGGCGGTTCACTTCCCTGGGTGTATAGAGGGTTTACATCCACTTTACAGCTGTGTGGTCACAGGGAGTGGGAGTAGCAAATATAAAAGTAACATTAATTGCCCATAATTGAGTTCCAGACTTAAACCCAACCTCACGCTACACTCTTATAAAAAGACACTAGTATACTACATCTACCCCTATCAGGAGTTCCGCTCCTTACCTTACACGCTAAGGTCCTCGTAGTGTACACAACATTTAGAGACACGACTGGTACTCGACACGGTGGAAAGACTGCATGTGTGAGAGCATTGGGACATGGAAAAGTGACAAATTGCACCAACATTTCAAAACAAAACATCCCTCCAATCCTTAATGGATGGACAGGGACATGCATGCATTACAAAAAAAAAGAGAAAAAAAAAACATAAAGTAAGGAAGATACAAAGTTACAATGAAAAGATGAACATAGAAAAAAAAAGCATTATTTACAAAAGATAAATCATGCAATGTTAGCCAATCTACCCCAAATATAGTAAGATACATCACTGCCAGACTGTCAATGGCAGCGGCTAGAGTCTTAGACACATCTATGAAGGCCATTTTGTAAAGTAAACCAAGACATAGCCTTTCAGTTCACTAGGCGAGAGCCACGAGCGCCTAGTGCATGAAAGGGTGAACAAAATGGCCAACTCTATGCACAAAGCAACACTTCTGTTATGTATATTTGATACAATTTATATACATTATATGTACATATGGCATCTCAATAACCTCTTTGCTGTTGGAGAAGTTGGTGTCTAGGTGCCCATTCCATAGGTTACAAACCCCTCAACCAGCAAAAAAGGCACGGCGTTTCAATGACAGAGGTATTCTTGGAACACATACACCAGGAGCTATCACCCCTAGGACTGCTCTATTGCTACTTTGTATCATGGAAGAACCTAACCACACGAATTGACCAATGATGTGCTATAAGCATTGGCAATTGTTTAGAGATTAGCACCCATCAGAATATACCTGACTGCTGGAGAATGATATCTGGTGACCAGTGTTAAATTTCGACATCAAATTTAGATTTAGTTTTAGTCATAGGCCTAGATTCACGTACCCCGGCGTAAGTGTGGGCAGGCGTAGCGTATCGTATTAACGCTACGTCGCCGCAACTTAGAGAGGCAAGTGCTATATTCACAAAGCACCTGCGTCCTAAGTTACGGCG
The DNA here is from genome assembly GCF_905171775.1 of Rana temporaria. NCBI lineage: Eukaryota > Metazoa > Chordata > Amphibia > Anura > Ranidae > Rana > Rana temporaria. The sequence goes on along the minus strand of NC_053499.1, from coordinate 18,071,417 downwards.
GCGTAGCGTAAATGTGCAGGCGTAAACGTGCCTAATTCAAATTGGGATGAGGTGGGCGTGTTTTATGCAAATAAAGCATGACCCCACGTAAATGAGGTTTAAAACGTACGGCGCATGCGCCGTCCCACGTATCCCAGTGCGCATGGGTCGGATAGAATGCCTAAGATACGGCGAACACTGCCTACGACGTGAACGTAACTTACGCACAGCCCTATTCGCGTACGACTTACGCAAACGACGTAAAAAGATACGCTTGTTCCGACGTCCATACATTGCATGGGCTATGCCATCTAGAGACCTGCTTTATCTTTACGCCGGCGTATGTCTTACGTAAGCGGCGTAACTAATTGCGACGGGCGTACGCACGTTCGTAAATCGGCGTATCTTGCTTATTTGCATATTCGACGCGGAAAACAACGGAAGCGCCACATAGCGGCCAGCGTAAATATGCACCCTAAGATACGACGGCGTAGGAGACTTACGCCGCTCGTATCTTAGCCAAATTTAAGCGTATCTGGTTTCCAGAATACGCTTAAATATACGACGGCGCAGATTCTGAATTACGACGGCGTATGTACTGATACGCCGACGTAAGTCTCTGAGAATCTGACCCATAGTCTTTTGACTAAAATGCCATCATATTTTAAAAATACTGGTATAAATCCTGCGCTTATCCCACCCCCCCTGGAAGAGGCGAATTATTAAACTGTTGACTAATAAGTAAATTAAACATATAAGTGGAGAACGACTGCAACCCAAAAAGGTCCGGACCCCTGACACAAACATATATAATTAAAAAATAGGTGCGCTAATCAATAACTTCACAGTGCAAATATTTGGACATAAAAGCCCACTAATACAGATATAAGTGTAATATGTGATAAAAAAATGATTATATATATTTTTATCAAATATTACACTTAGTCATTTTTTAGTCATCTGAATTGTTTTAGTTTTAGTCATAATTTAGTCGACTAAAATCTCCAGTACATTTTAGTCGGCAAAAATCGTTAAATAGTTCAATTGTACTGCATTATTTAAGCATTTCTCTAAAATTGACAATTTCATTATATACTCCTGGAGAATAATTTGTTGCTTAAATATAATGAAAAATTTGAGAGGGCCGCAAAGGTTTAGTAAACCCAGTAAAAATAAATAAAAAATAAGCTCCAGGGCTTGTGTGCTTGGCGTTAAGATCAAATTTATTTTTCAACTGTGGTCCAGTATGAATTTGAACTTTTTGCCAACACAGAAGTCCTGATGAAGGGGAACTTTTAGATGTAGAAACACGTTGGCTTTTAAATTTTGTGCCATGATATAACATTTGTCCTAACTTACTCAACCTTTGTGCCACTATCATCCTTCTAATGTTCAACAGACTTCTCCGGGGATCTTTTGGGGTATTCCAGTTGACACAGAGAGCCTCTAGAAATTAGAATCAAACTTCTGCTCTCTATCTACCCTAGGGTCCAGCGCTCCATCAACACATAATATCGTGTCATGGTGCGCTAATTCGCACCGCCATTACTCGTAGCTCAACAATGGCCACAGAAAAGCTTTATGTTTTGTGTACAACTGTTAAAAGGCATGGGGATGTAAGTAATTATATTTTTTAAATGTACATAGTACATAGTTAATAAGGTTGAAAAAAAAAATAAGATTAAAACCCACATCTCCAAAACCCTCAAACCTCAATCGATCCAGAGGAAGGCAACCCCCCCCCCCCCCCCAAAAAAATACATAAACCAACTGGGTAAAAAATAAAACCTTCCTGATCCCCATCAGTAATGGGATGGTCAAGTTTCTATTTTTAAATGAGGGACATTTTATCTTACCAGTTGAGACTGGTTTGCTGAGTCCTTATTTATTACTGATTATATCTGTTATAATGTACAGTGGAACCTTGGATTGCGAGTAACGCGGTTAACGAGCGTATCGCAATACGAATACTGTATTTTTAAAAATCGTAACTCGGTTTGTGAGTGTTGTCTCGCAAAACGAGCACGATTCAGACCAAATCGGTGTCCAGTACCGCGTTCGGCCTGAGGGGGGGCGCCGGAGCCGAGCAGAGCCGAACATCGCTGATTGCAGCCGATCGGCGTCATTCTTACTAACTACGACCTACAAAGCCATCCACAATTCTGCCCCCAGCTACATCACTGACCTAGTCTCTAAATACCAACCTAATCGTTCTCTTCGTTCTTCTCAAGACCTCCTGCTCTCTAGCTCTCTCATCACCTCCTCCCATGCTCGTCTACAGGACTTTTCCAGAGCCTCTCCAAGCCTATGGAACTCCTTACCCCAAACTATCCGTCTATCTCCTTCTCTATTAGCTTTAGAGGATCCCTGAAAACCCTCCTCTTCAGAGAAGCCTATCCTACCCACACCTAACAACTGCATTTTTATTTTGTCCATCTGATCACCCCCCACATCTACTACCCTCTGTTCCACTTGACCCTCCCTTCTAGATTGTAAGCTCTAACGAGCAGGGCCCTCTGATCCTTCCTGTATTGAATTGTATTGTAACTATAATGTCTTTCCTGATGTTGTAAAGCGCTGCGTAAACTGTTGGCGCTATATAAATCCTGTATAATAATAATAATAATAATAATAATAATAATTCGGAATTGCACAGAAAGGCCAGAGGACAGCTCGGTTGACCTCAACAAATCTCGGGAATTAAGTCTTTCTGAGGTTTGCCGAGGTCAGCCCAGGTGTCCTCGGCTCTTTTCGGCCATTTCTGAGGCTCTCTTCGGCGCCCCCCGCCTCTGGCCGGATGCGGTATTGCATCCCATTGAAGTCAATGCGGAACAAATTATTTTCGTTTCCATTGACTTCAATGGGCATACACGCTTTGATATGCGAGTGCTTTGGATTATGAGCATTCTCCTGGAACGGATTATGCTCGTAATTCGAGGTTCCACTGTATAAATACCTAATAGTTGTTCTTAACTGCACAACTCTTACTTGGTATTGGAATTACAAATCCTTGTCTCAATAATGAGCACCCGCAATGTATTGCCCCCTGCTTTTCTTCCTTCCATGATACATTGTAGCAGTTCTAGAGAACACTCTCTTCTATAAACTTCACAGGATGTTACATTGTTACCCTCCAAGTCTTAACCAGTATATTGGGGGTGACCTGACCGGTTGTAACTGTAAACACTACAACCATACAACAGAATACACAGTACATGCAAGTGCAAAGGAGGAGCATGCAGTCTATATACAGGTCTCGATATCCATAAAGGTGAAGGGTACCTTGCAGTCGTCAACTGCCACAGAATTGTGCGCTGCGTAAATGCATTGGTTGGAATTGTTCTCCCTGTGGTTTTTCATGTCGTCATAAATGGACTGAGTCTTGGTCATTTCAATTTCCTGCTGTGCATGCTGCTTATCCAGATTGTCCAGCTCTGCCTTGGATAGATGGTAAACGATGCCGGCACCGAAGGAGTCACCAACGACGTTGACGGAAGTCCTCATTCGGTCCCTGGGGTAGAGTGGAAAAAAAGACATAGGAGATGGTCAAACACAAGGGGGGGTAATTCATTTTCCTAAGGGGTTACATGAGAAACTGGGACTATTGTGGAGGACTAAATTAATAGGGCCTGTATTTATAAATTCCGTTCACTGGTATATACTCCCCCAGCATGTGACATCACTTTCTCAGCAAGACAGATGGTATGGCCTGTAAGAGAACTATTAGAACAACCCTGGCGCGCATACGTGCGCATGCACACGTGCACAGGCAACAGCAGGCTTCCCAGAGCGCTGATGCGCATGCGCATGCACACGGACAACAGCAGGCTTGCCAGAGCACTAATGCGCAGGAGCGCGTCCCTAACCTGATACCTGTTGCTGAACTTGGCCTTCCCTGACTCTGCTTTTGGACTCTGATACATTCCTGATTACCAGTTCCTGATCTCGGCTTCCCTTGGATCTTGCTTCTGCCTATGCCTTTGTACTTTGCTGCCCGCCTGTTACCGAACCCTCTGACATGGGGGCCTCTTACTCCCTCTGACATGGGGGCATTTATAACTCCCTCTGTCATGGGGGCATTTATTACTCCCTCTGACATGGGGGCATTTATAACTCCCTCTGTCATGGGGGCATGTATTATTCCCTCTGACATGGGGGCATTTATTATTCCCTCTCACATGGGGGCATTTATTACTCCCTCTGACATGGGGGCATGAAGTATTCCCATTGACCACTAACAAGAGCATTTATTACTCCCTCTGACATGGGGGAATTTATTACTCCCTCTGACATGGGGGAATTTATTACTCCCTCTGACATGGGGGGCATTTATTACTCACTCTGACATGGGGGCATTTATTACTCCCTCTGACATGGGGGAATTTATTACTCCCTCTGACATGGGGGCATTTATTACTCCCACTGACACAGGGGCATTTATTACTCCCTCTGACATGGGGGCATTTATTACTCCCTCTGACATGGGGGCATTTATTACTCCCTCTGACATGGGGGCATTTATTACTCCCACTGATGTGGGTGAATTTATTACTCCCTCTGACATGGGGGCATTTATTATTCCCACTGACACAGGGGCATTTATTACTCCCTCTGACATGGGGCATGAAGTATTCCCATTGACCACTGACAAGAGCATTTATTACTCCCACTGACACAGGGGCATTTATTACTCCCACTGACACAGGGGCATTTATTACTTCCACTGACACAGGGGCATTTATTACTCCCTCTGACATGGGGGCATTTATTACTCCCTCTGACATGGGGGTATGAAGTATTCCCATTGACCACTGACAAGAACATTTATTACTCCCACTGATGCTGTGGCATTTATTAATCTCACTGACATAGGGGCATTCATTATTTCCACTAACACAAGGGCATTTATTACTCCCCCTGAGACAGAAGTATGTATTTGTCCCACTGATAAAGGAGTATTTATTCATTCCATAGACACTGGGGCATTTATTACTCGCACTAACACAGGGGCATTTTTTTCTCTTACTGACACAGGGGTATTAATTATTCCCATTGGCCATTGACAAGGGTGTTTATTAATCTCCCTGACACTGTGGCATTCATTACTCTCGCATTTACTAACACAAGGGCATGTATTCCTCCCCCTAAAACAGATGTCTTATTCATCCCACTGATAAAGGGGTATTTGTTCCTTCCACGGACACAGGGGCATTTGTTTGCTTACCATTGGCCATTGACAAGGGTGTTAATTCATCCACTTGACACTGTGGCATTTATCAGGACCGTCTTTAATATTGATTGGACCCTTGGGAACCATTTTCTTGGGCCCTCCTGAATCCTCTTATCAACTATTTCAGGGCAGTGCAGGCTCAAGGGGCAGCTGCTTTGGGCCCCACAACAATGACTGGGCCTAGGGCAGCTGACCCTTTTGCCCTGTGTTAAAGACGGTCCTGGCATTTATTACTCTCACTGACAATGGGTCATTTATTACTCTCCCTGGTACTGGGACATGTATTACCCCCACTAATGCTGTAACAATTTTTACCTCCACTGTCAATGAGGTATTCATTGCTCCCAATGATCAATGGAGCATTTATTACTCCCACTGATGGTGGGGCATTTATTACCCCCACCGACAATGGGGCATTTATTACAACCAATGATCACTAACTTGCGCGCTTCTATTGCTCCCACTGATCAATACCACAGGAGCATTTATCACTCCCTCTGATGCAGAGATATTTATTACTTCCAATGATGCTGTGACTCCAATGATTACTCCTTCTGACACCGGGGACATCTACCGCGTTTCCCCGAAAATAAGCCCGCTTCTTATATTAATTATGCCAACAAAAGACACAGTAGGGCTTATTTTCGGCGTAGGTCTTACCATGTAATGTGCTGTCTTCTCTCCCCCTCTCCCTCCCTGCCTATCAGGAATCCCCAGTGTGAACTGAGTTCAAATGCTTGTACAATCCTATAATCCCCTCTATTACAGTAGTATATAATGTACAATGTGTGTGTTTCTGTAATATAATTGTGCCAAATACATTTGTTATAGCGCCGCTCTGCATTTTTCTTACCCGCCGGAGCTCTCTTCCCCGCAATTATATTACAGAAACACACACATTGTACATTATAAACTACCGTAATATAGTGGATTATAGGATTTTACAAGCATTTTTAACCACTTAAGCCCCGGACCATTTTGCAGCTAAATGCCCAGGCCAGGTTTTGCTATTCGGCACTGCGTCGCTTTAACAGACAATTGCGCGGTCGCGCGACGTGGCTCCCAAACAAAATTGGCGTCCTTTTTTCCCCACAAATAGAGCTTTCTTTTGGTGGTATTTGATCACCTGTGCGGTTTTTATTTTTTGCGCTATAAACAAAAATAGAGCGACAATTTTGAAAAAAATTCAATATTTTTTACTTTTTGCTATAATAAATATCCCCCAAAAACATATATAAAAAATTATTTTTCCTCAGTTTAGGCCAATACGTATTCTTCTACCTATTTTTGGTAAAAAAAATCGCAATAAGCCTTTATCGATTGGTTTGCGCAAAATTTATAGCGTTTACAAAATAGGGGATAGTTTTATTGCATTTTTATTAATTATTTTTTTTTTACTACTAATGGCAGCGATCAGTGATTTTTTTCGTGACTGCGACATTATGGCGGACACTTCGGACAATTTTGACACATTTTTGGGACCATTGTCATTTTCACAGCAAAAAATGCATTTAAATTGCATTGTTTATTGTGAAAATGACAGTTACAGTTTGGGAGTTAACCACAGGGGGCGCTGTAGGAGTTAGGGTTCACCTAGTGTGTGTTTACAACTATAGGGGGGTGTGGCTGTAGGTCTGACATCATCGATCGAGTCTCCCTTATATAAGGGATCACTCGATCGATACGTCGCCACAGTGAAGCACGGGGAAGCCGTGTTTACATACGGCTCTCCCTGTTCTTCAGCTCCGGGGAGCGATCGCGACGGAGTGGCTATAAACGAATAGCCGCGCCTTCGTCCCGGTTCGCTCCCCGAGGGAATCCACCCGCCGCCTGATTGGACCCCACATCCGCTAAAAGGCAGGGACGTATATATACGCCCATCTGCCTGTCCGTGCCATTTTGCGGACGTATATAGTCGTGCGGCGTGGGTTAAGGGGTTAACTAGGGCTTATTTTCGGGGTAGGGCTTATATTGCAGCCCTCTTGGAAAATAACGCTAGGTCTTATTTTCAGGGTAGGTCTTATTTTTGGGGAAACAGGGTATTATGCTCTCATGACTGATGCAGGGGCATTTTTTGCTCTCACTTAACACTAGCAACCGGGTATATTTTTACTGCTCCTGACTTCTGAAGCATTTATTTTTCTCTTACCAGCCACAATCCGACCCCAAAACCAACAGACAGTGAACTGGCCTTTTTTTAAAAAGATAAAATACCCACTTTTTAGAGCCTACAGACAAAAATAAAATTAAAATAACACAAAAAAAAATTGTAGTTATCATTTTGAATAAATAAATTTTTTTCACAAATACAATAAAACAAAACAGGTAAATGAAAGCCTGGGTAGCTACTATTAGTATATGTTCACATGTTTCTGGTGAGGACCAAATGATTGGGAATTGGAGGTTTTATACTTACAATAGCCAGTCCACAGCGACGAGCAGGCTAATGTCCTGGGTGGGCAATCCTACAGCCGTCAGGATGAGAAGCATGGTAACCAGACCTGCGCTGGGGATACTGGCTGCCCCCACACTGGCCAACGTCGCTGTCAAGCTTGGAAGCAAAATAATACACATAAGAGAGAATCAAACAGAGTTCAACACGATTTGAAGCTAATAATCATTTAGGCCTGGCCTGAACCTATGGCATTATTGTCACTTTTCAGAGGAGCTACTATGCAAAGGAGACAGAACCCCAGAAAGAATTTATTGCAATAAAAGGAAGGACCAGTAAAATGATCTGAAAGCCTGAAAGAGAATCTGATTGCTTGCCACTAGGGTGACCACTTTTCCAAACTACCATTCAGGGACACACCCCCTCTCTCACCTTCCCCAAAAAAAGATGAGGGGGGAATGATGGGGAATTTGGCGGCGGGTTATTTGTCAGGTGAATGTGCCACTTGCCACCAGATGCAGTGTCACTTGTCACCCATAGCCTGCCACCAGATGCAGTACTGCTGTCACTCCCTCTGCATGAGCCACGTGCGTAGAAAGAAAGAAGTGGCGTCACTATCTGGAGAGTAAAGATCACACCAGTCCCTGCTGCTTGCCGCTTGGTGCCAGAGAAGGAGGAGGTGCCGAGATGAGTGGGGACAGCAGTGCTGCATTAGGCGCAGGCCTCGCTCCCGGTTTCACGGTCTGAGAGTAAATTGTCACTGGTTGTCCTGTTGACTGTGTCCTCTATTTCATTCTGGGACATTGTCCCGGAATGAAGGTGCCCGGCACCCAGGACAGACATGTCAATTGCGGGACAGTCCCGGGCAATCCGGGACATGTGGTCACCCTGCTTGCCACTAGATACAAAAACATTATTTCCTGCAGACCTGAGCTCCAAATGCTGCCCTTTGTTAGCTCTTCTGGCACTATTCATCCCACTTACTCCAAGAGTGGGAAATAATTCCTTTCCACTGACTGCATCAATGGGGCATTATTCCTCCAGCATAATATCAATGATGGGGTACTATTTCTTCTACTAACCACAGGTGGTAATTTCTATACTCCCAGTGACCACAAAGCCAGAGGGATTTTTTATTTCCACTGAATCTAGGATATCTCCCTCCACTGGCCACAATTCAGGCCTCATTCACACGAGATGGATCTGTTGCCACTAGTCCGCCAGCTCCATTGATCTCCGCTGAGCCGGTGGATGACAGGTCCCTCTCTGCTCACTGAGTGGGGAGGGGCTTGTCAAACACTGCTGCTTGACGGTCTAAATGGTCTAAACGGTCCATCTGTGTGAAAGGGGCCTTAGACCATACACTGGATCTGGTTGTAAGTTTTGTGACACCTATAGTAGTTGTTCTCAACCTTATAGTACCAGGACCTGGCAAATTCTTCCAAAACCATTCATGCCTCAACAGTAAAAAGAAGCTTATATTCATCCAATAAAAGTATGAGAATATAAAATACAGTATGTATGTAATTTCTGGAAGGTTCTGAATGGGGCTGGTCAGTGCTGTGATATGGGTGGAGGGAGTCGTGGGACTCTGCAGCAGATTTGGCCAGCCTGTAAGGGATGAGAGCTCTGGAGGAAGCTGGAGACAGCTGTGGGGAGTCTAGAGGAGGCTGTGGGTCTCTAAGGCCCCGTACACACGACCGAGGAACTCGACGTGCCAAACACATCGAGTTCCTCGGCGAGTTCAGTGTGGAAGCCGCCGAGGAGCTCGGCGGGCCGACTTTCCTCATTGAACAACGAGGAAATAGAGAACATGTTCTCTTTTCGGCCCGACGAGTTCCTCGACGGGTTCCTCGCTGAAAAGTGTACACACGACCGAGTTTCTCGGCAGAATCCAGCTCCGACCGAGTTTCTGGCTGAATTCTACCGAGAAACTCGGTCGTGTGTACTAAGAGGTTGGGGAGTTTTCATTGGCACAGTGGGAGAGTGGAGGGCACTGTGGGGGCTGGAGTGGGACACTGTTGGCGTCTAAGGGCAATATAAGGGGGGCTGGAAGTTCTGCAGCAAGCTAAAGGGGGCACTGTAGGGGGCTGGTCGTTTTGTGGGAGGTTAAGCAGCACTGTGGTGCCAAGGGCTTTCAGGGGCTTGTGAGCACAGTGGAAGGTTGAGGGGCAGTATGGCCCACTATTGCAAGCTGGGTGACACTATAATAGCTTGGGGGCAATGTGGCAGGTTAGGGAATGTGCAGTCGACTGGAGGCCCAGGAGGGAGGTTGCAGCCTAGCAATGTGCCACAGCCAGATGGCTGAGAATTACTGACCTAGAGTACAACATTAACATCTATAACAATTTACAAATTTCCTTGTCTGAGCATGAATTTTTTTTTCATACATCTTGTTACTTACCTTACTGTCACTATCTGACCACCATCCAACACAATTCCGTTCATCTGAGCAATAAAGATAGCAGCCACGGCCTCATACAGAGCTGTACCATCCATGTTGATCGTGGCCCCAACAGGAAGCACAAACCGTGTCACTCTTTTGTCAATGCCCAAGTTCTCCTCAAGACAGCGGAAAGTGACTGGCAGGGTCCCGGCACTACAATATGACAACAGTAAATGGTATCAAAACTGTGCACACTGCAGGGAGTAAACATTGTGAAAAAAGTTTAGAGGTTCTTGCACTTTGTTGCAATGTTAACCCAACTCCATGCATATCTGATCCTTAATGTATAGGTGGCACCAGTGCCTTTGGTCAATGTTCTTGCTTAAAAAGCAGTCCACATGCTGTCTCTAATGGTAGTGATGAGCTTGGGGATGGCTCCTTGTCAAGTAGGAATCATTTTAAGTTTGGCTTTGGTTCAAACCCATCGATGGTGGCACCTGGAAGTAAGCTGTCATTCTGTGGCCAATAAGCTGCAGTCAGGACATTCCCTGCCCAGTAGTGACACAAACATAAGGGTTCGGCATGCTTTTGAAACCAGTGACCTGGTTCGGAACTTCTGATTGGTTCCTTTTTCAGGCCTCTGAAACTTGAAGAAGGAACCAATCAGAAGTTCCGAAATGCATCCCTTTTTGATGACCTCACTTCCTATTTGCGGTCCATGCTTGTTGTAGGTCCCCCACCGCTGACATCACTTCCAGTATTCAAGTCCAACGCTGATTCTGACAGCGCAGCCGCTCCATTGGTGCCTCCAGAGCTGTTGCGTCTTCCTGTTGGCCCTGCTGGGACTTTTTCTGCTGCATAGTGACTTCTCTGGGAATTCTGAGGACCAGATCCTCAAACGAATTACGCCGGCATATCTATGGATACGCCGTGTAATTTCAAAGTTCCCCCGTCGTATCTCTGTTTTGTATCCACAAAACAAGATACGACGGAATCTGGGCTCGATCCGACAGGCGTACTAGTACGCCGTCGGATCGTAGGTGCATATTTATGCTGGCCGGTAGGTGGCGTTTCCCTCGAGTTCCGCGTCGAGTATGCAAATTAGCTTTTTTTTACGTCGTTTGCGTTCGGCTTTTTCTGGTGTATAGTTACCCCTGCTATATGAGGCGTATCCTATGTTAAGTATGGCCGTTGTTCCCGCGTCAAATTTTGAAAATGTTACGTTGTTTTGCGTAAGTCGTTCGCGAATAGGGCTTTGCGTAGAATGACGTCACCGTCGTAAGCATTGGCTTGTTCCGGTTTAATTTCGAGCATGCGCACTGGGATACCCCCACGGACGGCACATGCGCCGTTAAAAAAAAAACTTAATTTACGTCGGGTCATCTTTGAGGATACAAAAAAAAAGCAAGTTACGGCGGCGTAGGGTATCTGAGATACACTACGCCGGATGGAGAGAAGCGCCGCGCTTCGTGGATCTGGCCCTTAATATACATCTCTTTAGAGATATTAAAAGTGTTTTAATATTGCGCTTAGAGGCGTCTCTTTTCTGTTTATTTTTGTTTCTACATCACCCTTGATGAGCCCAGGTGGCACCCGACACCCAGGTTGAGAAACACTATTTTAGAGAATGCATCCTAATAATTCAATAAAAACTTGTAACATTACAAATAAAAAAAAAAAAAACACTCAGACCTGCTACCACCATGGTATCTGTTTAGATCCTCCCTTCACCTCTCCACACATTCACATCAAACAGCTGAGCTTATGGGCGCCATTCTTGGAAACCCTTCTGCTTAGCAGATCCCTTGTAATGATATATGGAACAGACTAACCAACATCCAATGGATAGAAAGCAGATGCGCTATTGCCTTTTTTATCTCCGTCTTCATGTAAAACATGAAATGTACACACAAGGAAACCGGTGTGGGCTGTCGCCACCCAAATTGATGTATCAGAACAACATACGCTTTTAAATTTCACGGGAGGACCTCTCGGAATTAAAACCAGCCTGCACACATTTTTTTTTTTTGGTAGGCGGGTGGAAAGATTACCTGCGAGCGCCAGCCGTGAAATTAAATTTGCTGAAGCAAGGGAAGTCAGCACAGTCTAGAGATATTTAGTGCAGCAAAAGGAGCGCTTTGCGCTGTTATTGCCAAATAAAATAAACACCAGTTAACTTCCAGCTACTGGTAGGCTGTGGCCTTCATACCCTCCAGCTGTAAAGTATCAGTTAAGGGTTGTCTCCTATTACTATACACACAAACTTCCCAACCGCTCAACAAGGAGAGGGGAGGGAGGGGTGACCTTATGATACCATTAGAGTATGCTGCCTTCATTATAGGGGAAGCAGGGGCCTTGTTCCCTTTGTTTCTTTTGTCTTATAGCGCTCAGGACTGAATTAGAAAAAAAAACGCAAAAAATCTGTGGCAAAAATGTAAAAATTAACCACTTCAGCCCCGGACCATTTGGCTGCCAAATGACAGCGCCACTTTGGCAATGTGACGCTTTAACTGACAATTGCGCGGTCGTGCCGCGCTGTACCCAAACAAAATTGACGTCCTTTTTTCCCCAGGAATAGAGCTTTCTTTTGGTGGTATTTGCTCATCTCTGCGATTTTTATCTTTTCCGCTATAAACAAAAAAAGAGCGTAATTTTTTTTAAAAAAAACACAATGGGCCAGATTCACATACGAGCGCGTAACTTTGTGCGGACGTAGTGTATCCTATTTACTCTACGCCTCCGCAACTTGGACGGGCAAGTGCAGTATTCGCAAAGCACTTGCTCCGTAAGTTGCGGCGGCGTAGCGTAAATGGGCCGGCACAAGCCTGTGTAATTCAAATGTGGAAGAGGTGGGCGTGTTGTATGTAAATCAATCGTGACCCCACGTAAATGACGCGCCTAACGAACGGTGCATGCGCGCGCATGCTCAGAATCACATTGCATTACTCCATAAGATACGCCAGGCCCATTGCCTGTGATGTGAACGTAACCTATGCACAGCCCAATTCACGTACGACTTACGTAAACAACGTAAAAAGATACGCTTGCCGACGTCCATACTTTGCATTACCTACGCCTCATATAGCAGGGGTAACTTTACGCCGGATGTAAGCCTTACATAAACGGCGTAGCGGCCAGCTAGTACGTTTTTGAATTGGCGTTTCTACCTAATTTACATATTCGACGCGGAAATCTACAGAAGCGCCCCTTGCGGCCTGCGTAAATATTGCACCCAAGATACGACGGCGTAGGAGACTTAAGCCGCTCGTATCTTGGCCAAAACTATGCGTAACTGATTCTAAGAATCAGGCGCATAGATACGACGGCTCACTTTCGGACTTACGACGGCGTACGTGGAGATACGCCGTCGTAAGTCCGCTGTGAATCTGGCCCAATATTTTTTACTTTTTGCTATAATGAATAGCCCAATAAAAACAAAACAAAAAAAAATAATCATGTTTCCTCAGTTTAGGCCGATATGTATTCTTCTACATATTTTTGGTAAAAAAAAATCACAATAGGCGTGTATTGATTGGTTTGGGCAAAAGTTATAGCGTCTACAAAATAGGGGATAGTTTTATGGCATTTTTATTATTATTATTTTTTTACTAGTAATGGCGGCGATCTGCGATTTTTATCGTGACTGCGACTTTACACATCGGACACTTTTGACACATTTTTGGGACCATTGTCATTTATACAGCGAATCAGTGCTATAAAAATGCACTGATTACTGTAAAAATGACACTGGCAGTGAAGGCGTTAACCACTAGGGGCGTTGCAGGGGTTAAGTGTGTCCTAAGGAGTGATTCTAACTGTGAGGGGGAGGAGTTACCAGTGACACGTCAGCGATCTCTGCTCCCGATCACAGGGAACAGTAGATCCCTGACATGTCATTAGGCAGAACAGGGAAATGCCTTGTTTACAAAGGCATCCCCCTCTTCTGCCTTTGCCAACTGCAATCGTGGGCCGCCCAGGACCTGCGGGCGCACTCACGAGGCACGCAGAGCAGCAAATTTAAAGGGACGTACAGGTACACCCATTCTGCCCGTGTCATTCAGCTAACGTATATCGGCAAATGGTTAAAGCAGAAGACCTAACCAAAAAAAACACAAACGAAAAACAAGATAAAAAATGTATATTAACCTAATAAAAGCTAAAATAACAAAACCAACAATATTTTTCTTCAATCCAGAGATTTCCTCCCCAGTACTTTTTTCTATCAGTAGATGTCATGAGTCTGATGGCCAGCATCATTCATCCTGCTTTCTCTGAGGCCAGGTCTTCCTGGAACTGCCCCCAGCCTGTGACTGGACAGTGAAAGCAGAAGCAGCACACTGATTAGCTCATCTCTCTGTCACCTTTGCTTTCTCCTCCTATCAGTAAGATTCCTGACTATACATGAACTGGTTCTTCCTCTCTGCTAAACAGGAACTGCAACAGGTGTTGGCGGGCATTGTGATCGACGATGAATTTACACCGGGGACATTGGGCCAAATTCTCAAAAGAGATACGCAGGCGGAACTGCTGTTCAGCCTGCCTATCTCTGTGCCTAACTTTGGAAACGATCCTCAAAAGGATTTTTCCAAAGTTAGGCAGAAGATCTGACATCTGTAAGACACTTACACTGTCAGATCTTAGGATGCAGTACCGCATCCGCCGCTGGGGGCATTTCGAGTCGAAATGCCGGCTAGCGTATGCAAATGAGTACTTAAGCAGATCCACAAAGCATTAAAGCTTTGTGTTTTCTGCATAAGTTACGATTTGCACGCGTTAAATTAGGGCTGGTTTTACAATGTGTAAAGTTAGTACACCATGTAAAACCAGACCTTTTTTCCGATCGACGCAATTTTTTTTTAAATTGGAATTTTTTTTCCCGGCGCGTATTTTTTTTTTTCACCCGTCGCAACTTTATTGTCCCGTCGCAATCCACAAAGCCCGGGGTAAATTACGTTCGCGCGCTGCACGTCGGGAAAATTACGTCACACGCATGCGCAGTACGGCCGGCGCGGGAGCGCGCCTCATTTAAATTGTAATCGCCCCCCGGAGAGGAGGACCGCCTTGCGACGGAGGCACTTAAGTTACACGGCCTGAAATTTCTAGGTAAGTGCTTTGTGGATCAGGCACTTAGGTAGAAATTTAACGCCTGTGTAACTTAACTGCTGAAAGTTAAGTTAGGCAGCGTTTTTGAGAATTTGGCCCATTGTTTTTTTGTTTTTTAATAAAGTAATTGTCAAAAACGTGTACTGTCTTTGTTCACTTTGTACACTTTTTGGTGAATGGGTAGGCATACTCATTTACATGTGGGGGATGAGATCTGGGGGTCCCCTTATTAATGGGGGCTTCCAGATTCTTATAAGCCCCCCCGCCTGCAGACCCCCACAACCACAGCCCAGGGTTGTGGGGAAGAGGCCCTTGTCCCCATCAACATGGGGACAAGGTGCCCCAAAGCACCCCCCCCCCCGTGTTGAGGACATGTGGCCTGGTATGGTTCAGGAGGGGGGCCGCACGCTCGTCCCCCTCCCCTTTCTGGGCTGCATGCTCAAATAAGGTTCTGGTATGGATTTGGGGGGGACCCCACAATGTTTTTTTGTTTCATTTTGGCATGGGGTTTCCCTTAAAATACCAGACATGAAGGGCCATGTAAGGATTGGGATGGGCCCCACATTGTTTTTTTTCTGGAATTTTCTATTGATGGCATTCTTTTATTTACATTTCAGCTGTCAGTGGGGAACTCTGTTGACAGCTGATGAGTCACCGTTTGTTGAGGTTGCGGCTGCCAGCGTCCCGTTCTGCGGTTTAACAGCCAACTATTTTTCACACACAATTTGAATCAGAATTATTTTTAGACCGATCCGAATTTGAATCACTCCGAAGATTTGAATTTTCGTTAGAAAATTAATAAACAAAATTAAATTTAACAAAAACTAAACTAAACTAATTCGGAATCTAATCAACGAAACAAAGTTAGTAACATAATGAATCTATAAGAAACAAAACAAATGTTTCCATTCTACACATGTCTAATTATGATGTTCTCATTTTCTGTCCAGCAAAGATGATGGCACAAAGGTGGGGAGATCATACCTGGAAGCTGTACCAAGAGCGGTAATCCAAGCCTGGAAAATTCCAGCCAGGAAGGAGAACGGGCTTTTCCTGGTGATGGCGAAGTACAGTGCCGGCAAGAAGATGCCTCCATGGATAATCAGTCCAACGATGACAGTAACCATGTACATTCCCAGCTGCCTGGCGACCTGTTCCAGGTCTTTAATGGCGATGATTTTCCCACAGATTAGACAGGCAATACCTAAAGGAGAGTACCTAGGAGGGAAACATGTTGGGTTCATTAAACCAAAAAATAGTGATGTAGTGCAATCAGCCATATGACATAATCCCCAGGAGTATGGAAAAAATACTTGCAAATAAGACAAAAAAGATTCCCTTTTTGACTACTAGAATCAGGGATGGACTGGCCATTGGGACTACAGGGAGTTTCCTGGTGGGCCGATGGCTCAGTGGGCCGGCTTTAGTGACAGCGGCCTGGGAGTTTCTCACTTCTGCCTAATCTTGTCCCATAAGGGGGGGCACCAAACTGATTCTTTGCCCCGGGTGAAATAATGTCTAGCTTCCCCACTGGTCCTGCCTATAAGAGTACCAGTATCAGCCGCTCTACTCTAATTAAGAGTGGCTAGTGAAGCGGGAGAGGGTGCTTGGGTGGCCGGGGGGGGTGCGGGAGTTGTCCGGCCGCTGTGAGAGAGACCTGTCATAGTGGGCCAGTCTGGATGAAGTCCAGGGCCAAATTTTTGTCCCAGTCCAGCCCTGAATAGAATCAATGCTGTATTCTGGCCTAGGCCAACAAGGCCCAGGCCTAGGGCAACATTTTGCAGGGGTGCAGCACGGAAAAAGAGTTTCCCCGCCGGTTTGCGCTACACTGTTAGTGTAGCGCCAGTCTTATGGGGCAGACTGGGCTGAGAGGCAAATTAGTCTAGCACCCCCATAAAGCGTCTGCACTGCTTCCGGTATGTGGGCGGCCGGTATTCCGCAACTGTGGTGGGGGGGGAGGGCGCTCTGCTTCTAATTTTGACTGTCCTATCAGCCTGGACCACAAACCTACCTCACTGTGCTATATGTTTTCTGCTGCACCATTGGCATGGTTATATCTTCTTAGTCCTCTTCACAAAATTATCAGAAATTTGTGCTTAAAGTAGAACTATAGGCAACACTTCTTTTTTCATTTTGCATAGGGTAATGGAGGGTTATAGCCCATGTCAGTTTTATTTTTTTTACCATCCCTGTCCCATTGCAGAGATTTCCCTTCACTTCCTGCCCCATAGCCAAACAGGAAGTGAAAGGAAATCTATGCAAATTAAAGGAATCCATTGCCCCCCCCCCCCCCAGGCCCTCAGAACTAGTGTCCCCACTCGGAAATTAAGGACGGGTCTTAAACAGAAAGGGGTGTGGTCTTGACAGGAAGGGGTGGGTCATTTTTAAATTAGGGGGTGCACGAGTTTAGTAAGGCATAGGGCAGCACAAAACCTAAATACACTACTGACTAGAATCCTGAAAAACTCTGGGTTTTAGTTAAAGTGGATTTTCCATCCCAATTTTTTTTTTCATTATTGTGCTCACTAGACCTAAAAAAGAAAAAAAAATTTTACTCATCTGGAAATGCCTGTTGCTATGCGGTCCCACGAAATCTGCCTTTGGAATCACCTAGGATCCTGACATCATCTCCCTCTAATGCTCCTGGGAAATGTGTGTCATCATTTCCCAGGATGCAGTGCGCTACCCAATTATCACTCCCCATCCAAGACTTCCAGGAAGTAAGTGCTTGTGGGCTTCACAATGCCCACAAGCAAAATGACAACGGTGTGGACATCGTTTTATAAACTATCTTTTTTTAATAACTATGCGGAGCGGCGGCGGATTGTAAAATAGTAAGTGACCGGATTTATATTATAAAAACGCATGATGAAAGGCATACATTTAAAAAATGCTAATTGTGGTTGGAACTTCGCTTTAATATGTTAATGCTGGCTGTACACATACAAACATATATTTGTACATCAAGTTTAAAAAAATCCAACTGAGGTGTTTGCGTCTATGAATTATTTTTTTCTAAGGCGCATTGCACGATCTTGCAGTTCTGTCTGTTTCAATTTAAATGACATCCAGAAGAATGATTAAAATAACAATTGTACTGCAACCATAACACTACTTTAAAAAAAAAATTAAGAAAAAAAAAACCTCCCACGTTTATAAAGTACAAATCCAGTGAACCCGATTTGTAAAGCACATTTTTCGTGTTCCAAAAAGATGGAATTTAAACAAAAACGTGTTCAATCACAACACCTGGATTAAATACATCAAAAACTAAATGAGACATTTTCGACTTGCCCTATTGTTTCTTGTTGGACTCAACTTAAAAACATCATCGTAAAAATCTCTGGGCACGTTTTCATATTTCATAAATGCAAACAGAAAATGGTAATGATGTACATATTGAAACAACAAAATTATAAAATAATAAGACTGAAACATGTGGGAACGTTGGTCACACAATGCCAGATTAAAGTGGAGAGATACTCAGAGGTTCTATTGCTTTGGATAAATAGAGACTAACAGAATGGATGATAGTCTTGCCTTTCTTGAGAAGAAGTTGTTTCCAGGCACCCTTCAAAGCTGTGAACATGTCTATTGGCTTGAGAAGAATGGATGATAGTCTTGTCTTTCTTGAGAAGATGTTGTTCTAAGCACCCTTCAAAGTTGGGAACATGTCTGATGACCTGAGAAAAATGGATGATAGTCTTGCTTTTCTTAGGCCTCGTACACACGCCCGAACATGTCCGCTGAAACTGGTCCGCGGACCAGTTTCCACGGACATGTTCGGTCATGTGTAGGGCCGACCGGACAATTTTCCGGCCTAGCGGACAGGTTTCCAGCGGACAAAAATTTCTTAGCATGCTAAGAAACTTGTGCGCTGGAAGCTTGTCCATCGGACATGCTCGATGGTCAGTACGACTCATCGGACATGTCCGCTGGCCCGAGAACCCGCGCATGGCGTCAAAGTGATTCGACGCATGCGTGGAAGCATTGAACTTCTGGGTTTTGCGGACGTGGCGGCGTCAACGTCATCGACACGTCACCGCGCTGTCTGTCCGCGGGGATTTTGGTTTGATGGTGTGTACAACCATCAGACCAAAATCTCCGAGCGGACATGTCCGATGAAAACGGTCCGCGGGACCGTTTTCATCGGAGATGTTCGCTCGTCTGTACAAGGTCTTAGAAGGCTCCCTTCAAACCTAGGAACATGTCTGATGGCCTGAGCAAAGAATCAGTCTACCATCTGATTCTACCTTTCAGTAGTGATCACAAAGCCAACCTAAGCAGCATAGCATTTTGTTTGAGCATAGTTTTTTTAGAGAAAAAAAATAAACTCCAAAAAAGGGCTCACTATACCCAAAAATGTTTTTCTAGCAACAAACTCCCTACAAATAAAGAATATATAGTGTTAATAGTTTAGCAAATATTTTCTACAGATTCATAACATTTCCCTGTTATGAAGAAATTGCACTTTGCCTTACTAAGTCTTTTCTCAAACTAATTGTTATATATAATCACTCAAGCACTATAAAGTGATGCGAGAATAGCTCTGGTATTTTCTTCCTTTGAGACGTGGAAAAGTCATAGAAAGGACCTCACCAAAAAAATGTATATACAAATTTATATAAAAGAGGTGCGCTAATCAATAAATTCATAGTGCAAATATTGGGACATAAAAGTCCACATACAGATATAAGTCCACATACAGATATAAGTGCAATATTTGATAAAAATTATTATATATATTTTTTATCAAATATTACACTTATGCCGCGTACACACGACCGTTTTCCTTGGCAAAATCCAACAAGAAAAATGCTGGCAGAGCATTTTTCCAGAGAAAAACTGTTGTGTGTATGGCCTCGTACACACGGCCGAGGAACTCGACGTGCCAAACACGTCGAGTTCCTCGGCGAGTTCAGCCCAGAAGCCGCCGAGGAGCTCGGCGGGCCGAGTTCTCCCATAGAACAACGAGAAAATAGAGAACATGTTCTCTATTTTCTCAACGAGTTCCTCGGCGGCTCCATCGGGCCGAAAGTGTACACACGACAGAGTTTCTCGGCAGAATTCGGCTCTGACCGAGTTTCTCGCTGAATTCTGCCAAGAAACTCTGTCGTGTGTACGAGGCCTATGTTTTTCGTCGAGAAAACTGTTGTGGATCTCAATGAAAAAAAAAGAGAACATGCTCTCTTTTTTCTTGTCGGGAGTCTCAATTTCCTCGTCGTATGAGACGTGAGCGCTCCTTCGGTAAAAGTAGGGTTTGTAATGGAGATAGCACATTTGTCACGATGTAACAGACTGAAAAGCGCAAATCGTCTCTCACCAAAATTGTACTTAACACGCAGTAACATGAGATTAGCAAAAGCAGCCCCAAGGGTGGCGCCAGTGGAATCGAACTTCCCCTTTATAGTGCCGTTGTACGTATTGTACGTCACCGCGTTTGAGAATGACAAGATTTTGTCTCGACAGTGTGTATGCATGGAAAGCTTGACAAGAACCTCGTTGAGGAAAACAACGTTTCTTTTACAACGAGATTGTGCGAGGCCTCATATTTTATTTTAGTCATCTGAATTGTTTTAGTTTTAGTCATATTTTAGCCAACGAAAATCTCCAGTACATTTTAGTCGACAAAAATCGAAAAGGTTTAGTTAAATTGTAATGCATTATTTAGGCATTTCTCTTAAATTGGCAACTTCATTATATACTCCTCGAGTAAAAATCTAATAATATGTTATTGATGGTACAGGCATACCCCACGTTTAAGTACACAATGGGGTTTATTTACTAAAGCTGGAAAGTGCAAAATCAGGCTCACTTCTGCATAGAACCCAATGAGATTCCAGGTTTTATTACCAAAGCTTAATTGAACAATCTGGGGTTAGAAGCTCATTGGTTTCTATGCTGAAGTGAGCCTGAATTTGCACATTCCAGCTTTAGTAAATAAACCCCATTGTGTACCGTACTTAAAAGTGGGGTATTCCTGTACATATTGAGTACAGAATTTCACCAGGTTGTAAGGAAGGAAAACCTGTTAAAATGA
Source organism: Rana temporaria (assembly GCF_905171775.1). Lineage (NCBI taxonomy): Eukaryota > Metazoa > Chordata > Amphibia > Anura > Ranidae > Rana > Rana temporaria. Next base: position 18,050,287 of record NC_053499.1, on the reverse strand, counting down.
ATGAGGTGGTGTAATGCACCTCAACATGTGTACATTTAGTGCATGCCCTTAGTATATCACAACAGCTGTAAATTAAGATGGAAATTAGATTTTTAATTACTTTGGAATTATTCATGATGCTAAGTATTGCTCTGCGGGCTGTAACACACAAACTTTTGGGTCATGCTGAATTTTATACAAAAACTGAAAGGCACAGACCCAGAACAAATCTGTTAGAAGTGAAATTAGGGCCAGTGATCTTTGTTCATTGACTCAAAGTAAACTACCAGGCACCTAGCCTTTTTCAAATATATTTACAAATATATTTATCTCAATACAGGGTTTCTTCAAAAGGTGTAGTATATCGCATTTCAAATTAAAATCTGCACATTATCAGTGAGTCAAAAACTTAACAGAACCAATTCAACCCCCAAAAGATGGCGCAAGGCCAATGATAAAGGTATATAAGTGATGCTGGGGAGTCCCTTAAAGAGACCAGAAAATGCTTGTAGTTTCAACATACTGTACAAGCATCTACCAAAAACTCAAATATCAGGCCTCGTACACACGACCGAGTTTCTCGGCAAAAACCAGCAAGAAACTTGCTGGGAGATATTTTTTGCCGAGGAAACTTGTTGTGTGTTCATTTTCATCGAGGAAACTGTCGAGAAACTCGACGAGCCAAAAATGAGAGCAAGTTCTCTATTTCCTCGACGGGAATGGAGAAACTTGCCTTGTCGAGTTCTTGGACAGCCTAACAAGGAATTCGACGAGGAAAACTATGTGTTTCGCCCGTCGAGTTCCTCGGTCGTGTGTACAAGGCTTCAGATTTGGGTGGAATGACGAATTAAAATGATTTGGCAGTTGATGTTTGTTTTTAGTGTCTACAAATCAGGCCAAACCTTATGATCCCCTGTCACCTGCTAAAAAACCACAAAGTCTAAACACTAAAACAATTTATAATAAGGAACCAGATGTGATTTCAAGGGGAAGTTAGAATGTAGCAATTTGTGAAACTGGGAACGCATTGTTCTCTCTAAACTGTTTTGCAAATGGCTCTTTTCTTAAAGAGAGATCAATGGCTGTGACAGTTCCTGAGCTCATTTCCCCTTAGAACATGGAGCCTGTCCACCTGTATCCAGTCCAGGATCTCCCTAGAGACCTCATTGTCTCTCGTATACTGGGCCTGCCGCTTTCGCAAGAATTGACAAAAGGACTCATGATAAACGGTGAGGAAATTTTGTCCCCTGAGGTGGCTTCTAACCTCAGACAGGATGGTCATTGTTCAACCTGCAACTAAGGCCAATGGAGAAGTGTGTTGCCAATTGCAGCATCGCATTCAGCTACAAGATTTTGGCAACATTTGAATCTGAACCTGAGGGTGAATGGAGCTGAGCATACAATGGGACTGATTTATGAGAAGTGGAAGGAAAGAAATAACCTTCAGAATGATACAAAGCCTGGGCAGAGGGGCTTCATGAATGAGTCGTGAAAGTCAGGCCTGAAGACATTAAGGAAACAGTAGCCCTTATGGGACTTCAAGGGTTATGTAGAAGGTGGTGTAGCCATGTAGATAACGTTCTTCGATTGGTGAGAAGGCAGGCAGGTACATGTGGTCCTAGTAATATTTTGTCCCGGTTTTCAGCCCACTTTATTTGGTAGAATAAAACAATGTCACAGGGGCTTGGCTTGTAGGAGGTCTTTGTAGGAAATGTAGTTTAGGTGTGTTTGGTAAAAAGGGGGCCACCTATTGTGTTTGGTGTTTCACTAGGCACCCAAAGTACCCTTTTAAAGTAAACCTGTACTATGTCCATACAGGGTAAAGCAAAAAGTTTACTTTAACCTCTCATATGGATTAAAGCAAACTTGAATTCTGATGAGGAGGGAGTGGGATCATAAATGGCTCAGAGCATTGCCGCAACAGTTGTACCTGGGCCACTTGTGTACGCTTTAGTATGCCAGCCATAATGTATTTTGCTTTTATTTCAGAACCGCAGAAAGGCTCATGCATCAACTTACCACATGATCATAGTCACAAGTTTCATGATAATCTCATTGAGGATGCTGAAGAATTCCACCATCAACCGTGCCTGTTCCCCCATCTTTCCCATCGCAATGCCAAACGCTATGAAGAAACCAATCACACCTGCATGCAGATAAGACAAGGGGTCAGTCATTGGTCCATAATCAAATGTAGAAGTCTCCTCCTTCTGGTGCATCGCAGGTACTCTGCAGTGAAGCTCTGCTTTACAGTGTATGTTTCCCTGTCTCTGTACTCTGTACGTCATTATCTAGGACCTGGAGGTCATTTCTTTTTCATCTGATGCATTAATAAGAGTGAATCTGCCACACGTGTTGGTAAAGTTGTGAAAACAGCCAGCATGGTTGGTTAATCTTGCTCCGGCCATTATACAGGACCACAGCACCCTAAAAGTGTTGTTAGGGATTTATTGAATTCCCCCAATAAATCTCTAGCTAGCCACCATCAGAAGACTTGAACAGCCCCTGCCTTGCAGCTTTAGTTTAGAAAAGTGGAGTGCTCAGTACACCGAGAAACACAAAGGAAAAACAAAGATCACTGGCACAGGGTAGACCTTCCGATAATGTAAAAATAATAATAATAATATTGCACTAACAGTTCAAAACACATTTTACTGGCATAGAGTGTGTAATGCTGTTTCCTGATCTTGCTGCTCATGACCACCGGCATACAAATCCAGTGGAGTCGTGCCTCAGGCTGGATACTACAAATATGCAGTCCTCCCCTGAGTCCAGACCTCCTACTCTTCGAATAAATGCTCTGTTGGATAGCTTAACATTGATGCCTCGTACACACAACCGGTTTTCCCATCGGGAAAATTGCCAAGAGAGCTTGTGGCTGGGAAAACCGGCCGTGTGTATGCTCCATTGCAGTTTTCCCGGCGGTCCTTTTCTCGGCAATTTTCCTATGTGAAAAACTGCAATGGAGCATACACACGGCCGGGATTCCCGACCAAAGCTCCATCGCAGTTTTCCTGTCGGGAAAACCTCTCGTGTGTAGGGGGAAAAACTTAAAACTAAAAGCAGGTTCTCGGTTTCCCCCTCAGGATTCCCGGCTGACTTTTTACTGCCGGGAATTCCATATGTGTGTACTAGGCATAACTGTTGACTTTAGGACCAACTGTTGTTTTTTCGCAACTGATTTGCCTCCTATTCCAACGTTTTCAAAACTTCCACATTCTATCGAAACTTTTGAAGTTTTTAGTACTTAGGACAGCCCTTCTCCACCTTTTCAACACAGCGGAACCCTTGAAATAACTTTCCGGTCTCAAGGAACCCCTACTAAAAATGATTATATCTACAACTCATGATACACTAGTGTGATGGTCGGTGGGAAGAATGCTCCTTACATTTGTGGTCATTGGGAAGAATTACCCTCTTACAGATAGCTAGAAAAAAAACAATGGTGTCAATGGGAGCTTAACTGAGAGGCAGAAATTGCTCACTGCTTAAGGAACCCCTAGCAACCTTGGGAGGAACTCACTGGTTCCATGAAACCCAGGTTGAGAAACCTTGTCCTACACTAAGGCTCGGTTAACACCGTCGCCACATGCGGATCACAGCAGGAGTCCGGTGCTTGCTGGTTCACCGTTTCAGGTCCGATTTCAACCCGAATATTGGGCTGAAATCTAACCTGAAACGCACCAAAAAAGGCACAAGTTTTTCCAGCACACCGCACCAGACCCGCTGCGGAGATATGTGAACCGGCTCCATAGAGAGCCAGTCACATTCTCCTGCTATGCGAATTGAATGTGGGAAAACGTGCATTCAATTTGCATAGGTGTGAACTGAGTCTTAGGCCGTGTACACACGGTCGAACATGTCCGCGGAAACTGGTCCGCGGACATGTCCAACCGTGTGTACGGCCTAGCGGACAGGTTTCCAAGCTAAGAAACTTGTCCGCTGGAAACATGTCCGTCGGACATGTCCGATGGTTAGTACACCCAATCGGACATGTCCGCTGGTTATGACGTGTAACCAGCGTCCCGAAATCCCGCGCATGCGTCAAATTGATTTGACGCATGCGTGGAAGCATTGCACTTCCGTGTTTTAGAACGTCGGTGTCTTCTACGTCACCGTGTTCTCTGTCCGCTGGGATTTTGGTCTGATGGTGTGTACACACATCAGACCAAAAGCTCCCAGGAGACATGTCCGATGAAAACGGTCCACGGACCGTTTTCATCGGACATGTCTCCTCGTGTGTAGGGGGCCTAAAGCTTACAACTTCCAAGGTTAAGCTTGACTAGTAGTTATGCTTTAATGATGATATATAGGGAGGAAGGAGAGAACTCACCAGATGATACCATCGTCCTCTCAACGAAGAGTAATTTTGGATGACATGAATGATTGGATTATGCTTGTGTTAAAATCATTGTAACAGAAAGAAAACCAGTTGTGAAAACACAACATTTGGTTGCAGATGCCAACAGTCCATGTTATTCTGAGTCTCTAACGCTGTTTGGGTATGTGGCATCCATTAAAAAATGGATTTAGTGGCGAAAATCACGAGGGGAGAAAGTCCGGACTCAAGAGAAGACGGCTTGTTCCAAGTGTCTGATCTGAGGCTAAGATCAACAATCGATTTGCATGCCGATGTAAAACCCATTGAAGGAAAGTTATCAAAACTTGGGAAGCCAGAATCTGCAGCAGCTGTGCATGACAACCAAACAGCTTTGAGCTATCATTTTCAAAGCTTAACTGAACAAGCTGAAGGTAGAAGATAATTGGTTACTATGCACAGTTGCTTCAGATTCTGTCTACTGCCGTTTTGATCAATTCTTCCTATTAAATTGTGAGTGCAAGTATTCTAATTTATCAAAACTTTCCCAGAGTTTAGTAAATGTGGTAAAGCTTCACTTTGTAAAAAAATATCCAATCAGGTGCAATCTTAAAGGGGTTGTAAAGGTTTTTTTATTTTCTAAATAGGTTACTTTAATAAAAAAAGCAATTTTTTTTTTGCACATGATTGGACGTTAGAAATCAGTAGAGCTTCACCACATTCACTAAGATCTGGGGAAAATGAGCGCAACTGCATTTGCACTGTCTATTTGCCTTTAGTAAATCAACCCCTATAAGTAGCTACAACAAAAGACTTCATTAGATAAGATATGAAAAATGTGATAGACAGAACTCCATACCCAGTACGTTCATCCCATCTTTATATTCCAGCTTCTTTTTTATTTCCTCTGTTGTTTTGACCATAGTCACATTCACAGTGTCGTTAATTGCGGCCATAAAGGAGTCAGTGACATTGGTTGGATCTTCTATAGGATTTTCCACCACAGTCCTCTTGGTGACCGTCTGAATCTGCGAACCAGGGAAGAAGGTACGAGTTTTAAAAAATGATGGCTGTTTTTGGTGTACCTGTCATATGTAGTCAGGTTTGGTCAACCAGGCCAGAATTGGTATATCTATTAACCCCTTGATGCTAGATTTTGATTGCTGTGCCCTTGGGTGGCAATCAACACCCTTAGTAAATATAGTGCCACATCCTTAGTAAATGTTTAAGACTAACAGGATCCTACCATATTGTTGTTTGTTTCAAGGTCACACTGCAATACCAGATATCACAAGCAAATGAAAGGTATAAATCCAGAACTTCTAAGGCCTCATACACATGACCGTTTTCCTCGTCAGAATCCATCAAGAAACTTGGTGGCAGAGCTTTTTTGCCGAGGAAAACGGTCGTGTGTATGTATGTCATCGAGGAAACTGTCGAGGAACACGACGAGGAAAAAAAAGAACTATTTTTTCTCGTCGGGAGTCTCAATTTCCTCGTCTTGTTCCTCGTCGGGCTGGTTTTCGACGAGAAATACGATCGTGTGTATGCTTAGAAACCCGTGCATGCTCAGAATAAAGTTTGAGACGGGAGCGCACCTTCGGTGAAAGTAGCGTTTGTAATGGCGATAGCACATTTTTCACGCTGTAATAGTCTGAAAAGTGCAAATCGTCTCTTCCCAAACTTTTACTTAACACGCGGTAACATGACATTAGCAAAAGCAGCCCCAAGGGTTGTGCCAGTGGAATCGAACTTCCCCTGCCATTGTATGTGTTGTACGTCACCGCGTTTGAGAACAAGGAGATTTTGTCTCGACCGTGTGTACGCAAAGAAAGCTTGTCGAGTTCATCGACAAGTCTAACAAGGAACTCGTCGAGGAAAACGATGTGTCTTTTCCGACGAGTTCTTTGGTCGTGTGTACGAGGCCTAACAAACCTGCAGGAAATTGATAGGGATCTATCTACATGTAAGGATTCCAAAGACATGGGAGGGTTTTCAATCTATGAAACCTCTTGTCAGCTCTGTTCTATAAAACACTATTTAGGGGCATATTTATAAAGGTGGCTTTCACCAAACATTCAATGGTGGTGAATCAATCACTCTCATTTAAAATACATGCATCAATAATGTTCATATGCTCTGATATGTGTGTCAAGTACATTGTTAAATTCGAGAGTTGTTCGAGATTATATATTTTTTAGTTCCTTCACCAATCCGTAAACACAGGGAATTTTGGTTACCTGCTGGAAACAAGCTTGCACCAAGTTCTCGGGGAAGAGGTTCCTTATAAGATCAAAGAAGGCATCTAAGCTGGACACCTCATCATTTTCTTGACCCTTCCCAAGCTGCTGCTTTAGTTTGGGGTCTCCAGGATGAATAGCCAAGACCAAAATGACTCCCAGAACAGCAGCGATAATGGTGGTTGACATATAATATACCATTGCCCTGGTTCCAAGGCGTCCACTTGATTTGGCATCCAACCCAGCCAGGCCTGCAGGGGAGAAAGAAGAATGTTATGCAAATGTTTCTAAGGGCAGTTCCAATATTGTGAGGGTATAAATACTTTATAAACAAAATAGCTATGTTCAAGACAAATGGTACCATTTTCAGAGGACTACTTACCCACAAATAACATTTCTACATGTTCTATATAGCATTGCAAATTTGTGCTGTCTTGGTTCATGTCCACTTTTAAGTGGATACTGATTAAGAAAGAGCCCAGATGCACACCAGTGAAGTAGAAACACCCAGTGGGCTAGATTCAGATACCTGAGCGCATCTTTGTTCCGGCGTAACGTATCTCCGATACGTTACGCTGCTCTAACTTTGGGCGCAAGTTCTGTATTCAGAAAGAACTTGCGCCCTTAGTGACGGCGGCGTAACGTATGTGTTGCGGCTTAAGGCCGCCTAATTCAAATGGGGATGTTGGGGCCGTGTTGTATTTAAATTTTACTTGACCCCGCATGCGCCGTCCGTAAAATATCCCAGTGTGCATTGCGCCATAGTACGCCGCAAGGACGTATTGGATTAGACGTGAACGTAAATTATGTCCAGCCCTATTTGCGAACGACGATTTTTTTTAAATCGACGTGGGAACAACGGCCATACTTAACATAGGATATGCCGCACATACCCCTCATATAGCAGGGGTAACTTTACGCCGGAAAAAAACGCAAACGACTTTAAAAAAATGCGCCGGGCGGTCGTTCGTTTCTGAATCGGCGTAAATACTAATTTGCATATTCCTCGCGTAACTATACGGAAGCGCCACCTAGCGGCCAGCGAGAATATGGAGCCTAAGATACGACAGTTGGTTGTGAGTGTCACCGGCGCAAAAGAAAATAAATAAATAAATAAATGTGAACTGTGATCTGCTGCAGTACTGTGTGCCCTTAGTGGGGGTCAATAGTGCTCTAAGAAGAAAAATGTTACTGCGCTGATCTAATTATCCAGAGGTATTTAATCTCTGGGAATATGGACATAAGTGAAATATCAGGGCCACAATGTACCCAATCTTAAGTGTGAATAACCTGAATACAAACAATAAAAAATATAAGAAATATATGAGACATACAAATGTGACACAGTGATTTCAAACTTAAATCATATATCTAGATCAGTGTGTCAGCATACAATCCATATGCCACAGTGCTTCTATGAGAAAAATGGCTGTTGCTGCTACTGACCAACCAAATAGTGAAAACAATACGAAAGATATTACAAAAAAATATATTATATATATATATATGTGTGTGTAAAAACCCAATATGCGGTACGCCAACTGCACCGTGAGTTGTCCAATAACCAATATTGGAACAAAATAAAATAAATATCAATAAAAGTGAAATAATTATCAAACAACCATGCAAATGTGCAATGTGCTGGCTGCACTTAAAGCGGTGGTTCACCCTAATTGTCAAGTTTTTCTTGTTAAAACCAGCAGCCATTGTACGTTATCTATCCGTTTTTTTTTTTTTTTTAATAGGCCTCCTTACCTTGGATTGAGGGCCTTTTGTGAGCTGTCACTCACATTTCCCCGCGGGAGTGGGCGTGTTTTCAAAAAATCCCCGATCAGCGCTATGTCTCCTGGGAGCGAGTCCTGAGAATCCCAGGAGACGCGCTGTGTTTGAAATCCCGCGGGTCACGTGACTAGTCTGGCTAGTCACAGCGGGGAGTGTCCTTTTCAGGACGCTGCCGGCCGTTGTCCTAGCAACTATGCAGTGTTGACGGCGCGGCTCGCCGTCACACTGCATAGTTGCTAGGACAACAGCCGGCAGCGTCCTGAAAAGGACACTCCCCGCTGTGACTAGTCACGTGACCCGCGAGATATCGCGAGATTTCAAACACGGCGCGTCTCCTGGTATTCTCAGGAGACACCGCATCCCGGAAGAAAATACAGGAGGGATTCACGGTGCCAGCAGTTAAGATGGCAATGTCCATCATCAGATTTTATAAAATCTTCTTTTGGGGGAAATCGTCCTGGTGGCGGCTGCGACTAGGAGACTGGTGAGTACAATTTTCGTTGTACCATCAGCTTTACAAAAACGTCTTTAAAAAAAAAACGTTTTCCCGCGGAACTACCGCTTTAAAAATAGTCCAAATGGCAGGCAATCTTGCTCTTATACAATAGGTTCCAGCAAACACAAGGTTCAATGTTGGTAATGCTGTATACAGGAAAGTGCCGCTATCTCTTCCACCCGACAAAGATGTGCCACCATCACCAATGGTTAAAATCAACACTCACCAGACCCCAGATATTATTAGGCTCCAAAGTGGTGTCTTTTCTTTGTCGGTCAGTGGGTGTTGCCTCCTTTTCCCTTTTACAAGGTGTCATCAATTCCTCAAAAACAAGGGGCTCATCATGGTGTAGTATATTAAAATATGTATTTATTTAAAAAAGGTAAAAAAATATAACACTTACAATATAAAGTGCCTCTGACCGGCACTGAGTGTCTTTGGCAGTGTCAACCGTTAAAAGCCGCTGACCAGCATTTAAGTGGCGTCCTAAGAGGTGTGCTTGCCCCGCTGTGCTCCGCATGTATTGCTACAAGGGGTCCGTGCGCGCTGGTGTGCTGCACCCTCAATGTGTGTGTCCAAACAGCCTCTACGCGTTTCGCTAGTTGCGTCGTCAGGAGAGCTGTGGACACTACTGTTTAGGCTGTATTTATACCCCTGTGGATTCCCTGAAATGCTGCAAGGTAGTCACAGGAAACAGGAAGTCTTCCGGCCACCATCTTAGCTGGTGGTGCAGGAAGTTCCTGTTCCACCATTTTGGTTCCTGGATACCTGGCTTTTTGCCAGTCCTGGCCATTCACAGGAAACAGGAAGTCTTCCGGCCGCCATCTTAGCTGATGGTGCCGGAAGTTCCTGTTCCACCATTTTGGTTCCTGGATACCTGGCTTTTTGCCAGTCCTGGCCATTCACAGGAAACAGGAAGTCTTCCGGCCGCCATCTTAGCTGATGGTGCCGGAAGTTCCTGTTCCACCATTTTGGTTACTGGATACCTGGCTATTTGCCAGTCCTGGCTGTTGTTACTGGGTGTCAGCAATAAAAATATAAATATAGATATGCCCAGCAGCCAGGGTGGCTGTATGTGTGGGGCGCTATGTGCGCTGCTACCTCCGTTCGTTTGTGCACCTCCCCCCACCCCCGTGTGCGGGCGCTTGTCGCCCTGTGTGTTATTCCCTGTATTATCGCCGCAACCGGAAGTGCTTGTGCGGCCACCTTGCCTCCGTTACCGGAAGTGTCCGTTCCGCCATTTTGGTTACTGGCATCCTGTGTTAGTCTATGCCTATTTTAGGTAATGGCTAATTCCCCACACAGGATGTAATATTGGTTATTTTAGCTACTGCCAATAGTCCCTGTGTAGCAGTCACCGTCTCTGGTTGACGCTGCCAGGGACACTTTACAAAAAACAACATTTTATCACCTATATTACTGTAAGTGGTCAAAAACTATGTTTACTAAAAGTTTTATTTACTAAAAATTAATCAAACACCATGAGGCCATAAAAAGCAGGAAACAAATACAGTTTTCATTTTTCTGCTGCTATATTTTAACTTTTCTATATAAACCCTTCTCAGTGTATATCATTACTGATATTTTAACCCTATATAATTAATACGCATACTCGTTGGTTTCTGATACTTGATGGTAGGTGATCCATCATCAAGTGATCTAGTGCTGTTTCTTAGATGCTGTTTCTTAAAGGGGAACTGCTCTAATTGCATACATACTAGAAATATTGATGTTATCAACTTATTAATGGAATGCTTAGGGGGAATGAAATGCGGAATACTTAAAACATCAAAAATCTTCCAAAAAACAATTTATATCTAATTCCACATTCATTCCCTTAGGCTTTAATGTGTCCAATCTAAAAATCCACTCAGTTTCGTTCCTCGATACTTCCCTTCTTAAATTTATGTTCCTCCAATTCTGTTCAATTTTATCTATGGCATAAAACTTCATTTTACTGGGGTCTCTGTTATGTTTATTTCTGAAGTGTAATGACACACTATGATGTATATACCCTTTTTTGATATTTCTAATGTGTTCTCCCATTCGCACCGAGAGTTTCCTTGTGGTTCTGCCCACGTATTGCAGCCCACACTCGCACTCTATTACGTACGTTACGTGTGTGCTGCTGCACGTGATCAGTTTACCCACTTTAAATTGTTCATTATTGGCGTGAGATTGAAACTGGTCAACCTTTCTTGATCCTTTTGTGGTGCGACAAGGTTTGCATCTTCCGCACCTATAAAAACCCTTCTGGTCAAGGAAGGATATCATCTTTTTGGGTGGGTCCGGTACATTTTTAACCAAGGAATCTCGTATTCTCTTTGCTCTTCTGTACACAAATTTTGGTCTAGCTGGTAAAATTGTACTGAGTTGTGGGTCTCCCAAAATAATGGGCCAGTGTTTTCTAATGATGTCTTCAAACACTCTGTAGTCTGCATTGAAACCCGTTATGAAGGTGACATCATTCTCTTTAGGGGGTGCAATTACTCTCTTTTTTAGCATATCATCCCGGTTCAGAGATCCAACCTCCAATCTAGTTTGCTCCAACCTTCCTCTATCATAACCTTTATTAGCAAACCTATCAATTAAGATGTTTGTCTGTGTCTGATAGTCGGCCATAGAGTTACAATTTCGTTTTATTCTGATGAACTGGCCTTTGGGTATAGCCCGCTTCCACTGCGGATGGTGGCAGCTTCCGAATGGTATATAACCGTTACGGTCGGTTTCTTTAAAGTGTGTTTTCGTGTGCAGTTCACCTTCGACCTTGAATATTTCCAGGTCTAAGAACTGGGTCACATCAGGTTGTACGTTTACCGTGAATTTAATTTCATAGTGGTTGGCGTTGATATGCTCTATGAAATTACTTAATTGCTCGCGATTCCCTTTCCAAACGATTAGGATATCGTCGATGAATCTTTTGTATATTTGTATGTGTGGCCAGCATTTTCCGAATATTTCCTCGTTTTCCCACTTGTTCAGGAAAATGTTGGCGACACTTGGGGCGTACTTATTCCCCATGCCAACCCCCTTTATTTGGCTATAGTACTTATGGTTGTGCCAGAAGAAATTGTTCTTCATGGCCATCCGCAGACCTTCAAGTATAAACCTTCTTTGTTTTAATTTGAGTTCCGAGTGTTTTTTTAGAGCCCATGCCACTGCTGCCAGTGCATCTGCTTGTTTTATATTCGTATATAGAGACTCCACATCTATGGTTATTAATAGTGTGGAGTTATCTACAGGTACCTGTTTCAGTGCGTTTATGACGTCTTTGCTATCTTTAATAAATGATTCACCTTTCGCTGCCAATGGCTGTAGGAATACATCTAAGTACTCTCCCAGTCTTGAATGAACGGAGTTTATGCCGAAAAGTTAAAATATAGCAGCAGAAAAATGAAAACTGTATTTGTTTCCTGCTTTTTATGGCCTCATGGTGTTTGATTAATTTTTAGTAAATAAAACTTTTAGTAAACATAGTTTTTGACCACTTACAGTAATATAGGTGATAAAATGTTGTTTTTTGTAAAGTGTCCCTGGCAGCGTCAACCAGAGACGGTGACTGCTACACAGGGACTATTGGCAGTAGCTAAAATAACCAATATTACATCCTGTGTGGGGAATTAGCCATTACCTAAAATAGGCATAGACTAACACAGGATGCCAGTAACCAAAATGGCGGAACGGACACTTCCGGTAACGGAGGCAAGGTGGCCGCACAAGCACTTCCGGTTGCGGCGATAATACAGGGAATAACACACAGGGCGACAAGCGCCCGCACACGGGGGTGGGGGGAGGTGCACAAACGAACGGAGGTAGCAGCGCACATAGCGCCCCACACATACAGCCACCCTGGCTGCTGGGCATATCTATATTTATATTTTTATTGCTGACACCCAGTAACAACAGCCAGGACTGGCAAATAGCCAGGTATCCAGTAACCAAAATGGTGGAACAGGAACTTCCGGCACCATCAGCTAAGATGGCGGCCGGAAGACTTCCTGTTTCCTGTGAATGGCCAGGACTGGCAAAAAGCCAGGTATCCAGGAACCAAAATGGTGGAACAGGAACTTCCGGCACCATCAGCTAAGATGGCGGCCGGAAGACTTCCTGTTTCCTGTGAATGGCCAGGACTGGCAAAAAGCCAGGTATCCAGGAACCAAAATGGTGGAACAGGAACTTCCTGCACCACCAGCTAAGATGGTGGCCGGAAGACTTCCTGTTTCCTGTGACTACCTTGCAGCATTTCAGGGAATCCACAGGGGTATAAATACAGCCTAAACAGTAGTGTCCACAGCTCTCCTGACGACGCAACTAGCGAAACGCGTAGAGGCTGTTTGGACACACACATTGAGGGTGCAGCACACCAGCGCGCACGGACCCCTTGTAGCAATACATGCGGAGCACAGCGGGGCAAGCACACCTCTTAGGACGCCACTTAAATGCTGGTCAGCGGCTTTTAACGGTTGACACTGCCAAAGACACTCAGTGCCGGTCAGAGGCACTTTATATTGTAAGTGTTATATTTTTTTACCTTTTTTAAATAAATACATATTTTAATATACTACACCATGATGAGCCCCTTGTTTTTGAGGAATTGATGACACCTTGTAAAAGGGAAAAGGAGGCAACACCCACTGACCGACAAAGAAAAGACACCACTTTGGAGCCTAATAATATCTGGGGTCTGGTGAGTGTTGATTTTAACCATTGGTGATGGTGGCACATCTTTGTCGGGTGGAAGAGATAGCGGCACTTTCCTGTATACAGCATTACCAACATTGAACCTTGTGTTTGCTGGAACCTATTGTATAAGAGCAAGATTGCCTGCCATTTGGACTATTTTTAAAGCGGTAGTTCCGCGGGAAAACGTTTTTTTTTTTAAAGACGTTTTTGTAAAGCTGATGGTACAACGAAAATTGTACTCACCAGTCTCCTAGTCGCAGCCGCCACCAGGACGATTTCCCCCAAAAGAAGATTTTATAAAATCTGATGATGGACATTGCCATCTTAACTGCTGGCACCGTGAATCCCTCCTGTATTTTCTTCCGGGATGCGGTGTCTCCTGAGAATACCAGGAGACGCGCCGTGTTTGAAATCTCGCGATATCTCGCGGGTCACGTGACTAGTCACAGCGGGGAGTGTCCTTTTCAGGACGCTGCCGGCTGTTGTCCTAGCAACTATGCAGTGTGACGGCGAGCCGCGCCGTCAACACTGCATAGTTGCTAGGACAACGGCCGGCAGCGTCCTGAAAAGGACACTCCCCGCTGTGACTAGCCAGACTAGTCACGTGACCCGCGGGATTTCAAACACAGCGCGTCTCCTGGGATTCTCAGGACTCGCTCCCAGGAGACATAGCACTGATCGGGGATTTTTTGAAAACACGCCCACTCCCGCGGGGAAATGTGAGTGACAGCTCACAAAAGGCCCTCAATCCAAGGTAAGGAGGCCTATTAAAAAAAAAAAAAAAAACGGATAGATAACGTACAATGGCTGCTGGTTTTAACAAGAAAAACTTGACAATTAGGGTGAACCACCGCTTTAAGTGCAGCCAGCACATTGCACATTTGCATGGTTGTTTGATAATTATTTCACTTTTATTGATATTTATTTTATTTTGTTCCAATATTGGTTATTGGACAACTCACGGTGCAGTTGGCGTACCGCATATTGGGTTTTTACACACACATATATATATATATAATATATTTTTTTGTAATATCTTTCGTATTGTTTTCACTATTTGGTTGGTCAGTAGCAGCAACAGCCATTTTTCTCATAGAAGCACTGTGGCATATGGATTGTATGCTGACACACTGATCTAGATATATGATTTAAGTTTGAAATCACTGTGTCACATTTGTATGTCTCATATATTTCTTATATTTTTTATTGTTTGTATTCAGGTTATTCACACTTAAGATTGGGTACATTGTGGCCCTGATATTTCACTTATGTCCATATTCCCAGAGATTAAATACCTCTGGATAATTAGATCAGCGCAGTAACATTTTTCTTCTAAGATACGACAGTGTAAGACACTTACACCAGTCGGATCTTAGGGATATCTTTGCGTAACTGATTCTCTGAATCAGGCGCATAGATACGACCGGCCGGACTCAGAGATACAATGGCGTATCAGGAGATACGCCGTCGTATCTTGTTTCTGAATCCGGCCCAGTGAGTTTAATGAGCAAACAGTAAGGACAAGCAGCACACACAGGCAATCTCCCACTCGAGGCCAGGCGTTAACGCGTTTCACCTTCCACAGGGCTTGCTCATACAATATTAAGATGAATGAGCAAAGATTTCTTATACCTGATTTGGGGGAATAGTGTTAAATGTAGGAGTAGTACCACAGGATCAGAGCCGATCCGCCCTATATGCTCACTACGCAAGCTGCCGCAAATTACTCAAGGCCCCCAATCCTTCGCCGCCACCGCTAGAGGTCCGCGGCCCACCATTTTTTGAAGACCAAACAAGAGGAGGCCATGTGGCTGCCAATAGGAATTGAGCTGCGACACCGCCCACCTCCCGCCCCACTGCCGTCTGTCTGTGAAATGATGTGGGAAGGAGCAGGGCACCGCATCTCAATGCCTATTGGCAGCCACCTATGTACTGTGTTCCGCGACAATGTAGTTGTATTGCCCCTGCTTATTTGTGGTCACTTTGATGCCTGTTTTTTTTTTATGTTTTTTTTGGCGGTAATCTGACGTCATACTAACGTCACCTGGTGGAGGTGTGAACCTTTTCTTTCATTTTTTCAGCTTTTACATGTTTTAATCGGTGGCTATTGTGTTTATATTCTGCTTTGACACTGTTGCACCTTATCACATGCCTGATGAATGGGACCTGCGTGGCTCCAAAACGTTGCACTATCCCATGTGATGTGATCTTTTTCCTTTAAAAACTTTTCGGACAGAAGTTGTCGATCCATGGTGTGCTGGCGAATATGTACGTCTGTTTGGGGAAGAACCAGTTAAAACTCAGCAACTCCTTCAGTGGTAGCGCTACACTTAGCTTGAATTAGCTGGATTCAGGTAGGGTTACGCCGGCGTATCAGTAGATACGCCGTCGTAACTCTGAATCTACGCCGGCGTAAATTTAAGCGTATTCTGGAAACCAGATACACTTAAATTAAGCTAAGATACCAGCGGCGTAAGTCTCCTACGCCGTCGTATCTTAGGGTGCAATTTTTCTGCTGGCCGCTAGGTGGCGCTTCCGTTGAGTTCGGCATAGAATATGTAAATGACTAGATACGCCGATTCACGAACGTATGTGCGCCCGGTTCATTTTTTTTACGCCGTTTACGTACGGCTTTTTCCAGCGTAAAGTTAGTCGAACAAATAGCTGGCCTAGTCAATGTCAAGTATGGCCGTCGTTCCTGCGTAGAAATTTGAAAATTTGACGTCGTTTGCGTAAGTCGTCCGTGAATGGGGCTGGACGTCATTTACGTTCACGTCGAAACCAATACGTCCTTGCGGCGTACTTTGGAGCAATGCAAAAAGAAAAGGCAGAGTGCGCCAATCTGAGTGCAGTAAGCCCAAATTTAATAGCTGGAGTAAAATAAATATACATATACAAAATGCCTACTCACAAACAGGAAGTAGATGGTAGGCAAAGAGACCAGAATGGGGAGATGTAGGCGATCAGCAAATGGATATGTGCCTGGAATCCTGCAGTAGTCTGGCGGGCATCCAGAGTGTAGGCTGTAGCAGATCGTTGGAGATCGGTGTCAGGGAACAGGAACACCGGAGAGCCACAGAGGATGCGGCGTGCGCTTCACCGTGGAGCGCAGCGTGCCGTCGTCGCGCCGGAAGTGACGTGCAGGTCCGTGCCGGCCAATAGGATTACGCGTTTCACAGCGTCAGCTGTTTCATCAGATCCATGCTGTCCATAGGGGACAGACGTATTAAAAAGGAAAGAAAGTGCTGTGATAGGCTGGCGGCAAGCATCAATTTAACAACATTGACTTTCCCGTTCAATGATCTGCGGCGCTCTATTCCACGTGTATTGCGTCCACATTGGCGCTGAGCCCTGTCCTGGCCGGGGCGCCTCCTGTGTGTTCTGATGATTCTGGGAAGGAATCAGCAGCCGGAATAACCAGTTCCTGATGAGCTCACGGTGAAGCGCACGCCGCATCCTCTGTGGCTCTCCGGTGTTCCTGTTCCCTGACACCGATCTCCAACGATCTGCTACAGCCTACACTCTGGATGCCCGCCAGCCAAGACTACTGCAGGATTCCAGGCACATATCCATTTGCTGATTGCCTACATCTCCCCATTCTGGTCTCTTTGCCTACCATCTACTTCCTGTTTGTGAGTAGGCATTTTGTATATGTATATTTATTTTACTCCAGCTATTAAATTTGGGCTTACTGCACTCTGCCTTTTCTTTTTGATCTTTTCAGAGCAATGCTTCTGCTTTATGGTGCTGCCGCTAAGTGTTCTCCACAGCCACTTGTACCACATTCCATTGATCCAGGACTTTCATGGACATTTTTATTATTGGACTCTAGTATTAGAATTTTATATACCTCAGTTTATTCACTGGTTGCTCTGCTGGATCGTGCGCCACATATCCGTTTTTTTGCATTTGGAGCAATGCACACTGGGATATGTACACGGACGGCACATGCGCCGTTAGTAAAAAACGTCAATCACGTCGGGTCACC
Organism: Rana temporaria; assembly: GCF_905171775.1. Taxonomy (NCBI): domain Eukaryota; kingdom Metazoa; phylum Chordata; class Amphibia; order Anura; family Ranidae; genus Rana; species Rana temporaria. The sequence goes on along the minus strand of NC_053499.1, from coordinate 18,032,801 downwards.
ACCTATTTACATAAAACACGCCCCCCTCATCCTCATTTGAATTAGGCGCGCTTACGCCGGCCCCATTTACGCTATGCCGCCGTAACTTAGGAGGCAAGTGCTTTGTGAATACAGCACTTGCCTCTCTAACTTACGGCGGCGTGGCGTATATGCCATACGCTACGCCTGCCTAACGTTGCGCCCGCCTACGTGAATCTGGCTATATGTTTTTATCATGACAGTTCATCCAGAGCTAGGTGCCCTTTAACAGGGGTTCACTTTTTATTAATAATGGATAACTCCTTTAAGTTTTGAGTGCTGTTCCTCAGCAGACCCAGATGTCTCTGCACTCCTCAGGAAGTAAGAGGCGCCAACAAAAGATGTCTTCCCCTGCTACGTAAACATCTCGCAGTTATTCCGCCTAGTTTGATTGTGTTTATTTTAGGCTGCAGTTTTGTTCCAGCCTGGTAGTCACGGAAAGGGTTATTCAGCGCAGGATATATCTGTCTCAGGACCGCATTCTTTGATTCACCAGATTAATATATGGTTTAATTCCAGCTGTCACAAGGGATTTAAGTGTGTGTTGCAGAACAGGGGCTGCAGATGTTCCCATCCACTTGACATGTTCTGGTTTTAATTGCTGGCGAGAGAGAGAGAAAGAAAGCGCTACGATCGCTTGCGGAGTCCCCAGCCTATTACGGCTCCTCCGCTGCAAAGCGTTGACAAAAAGCACTAATGAGGCTTCTGCCTTCAGACAAACTGATCTTAGAAATGTGATGCTCATCCACCGGATCCAGTCTGCACACAGGTATCAGAGAACAAAAATAACACAGAAGGCAGGTTGTGAGGATTAAAGCAGAACTGCGGGCAAATGTATAAAGAACAGTGTGTGCAAAACCTACATTTATTTTTTAGTATTTCTTAACCACTTAAGACCCGGACCAAAATTCAGCTAAAGGACCTGGCCCCTTTTTGCAATTCGGCACTGCGTCGCTTTAACTGACAATTGCGCGGTCGTGCGACGTGGCTCCCAAACAAAATTGGCGTCCTTTTTTTCCCACAAATAGAGCATTCTTTTGGTGGTATTTGATCACCTCTGCGGTTATTATTTTTTGCACTATAAACAAAAATAAAGCGACAATTTTGAAAAAAATACAATATTTTTTACTTTTTTCTATAATAAATATCCCCCAAAAATATATATAAAAAACATTTTTTTTCCTCAGTTTAGGCCGATACGTATTCTTCTACCTATTTTTGGTAAAGAATTGTTCAAGGAGGGGAAATTTTGAGAGGTGTGTTAGTGGGGATTGAGGTTTAAGCTCCATTCACACCTAGGCGTATTTACGCCCAACGCCCGCCGCTCGATACGCTGGAGGGGAGAAATACCATTGCCCTCTATGGAGATGGTTCACATCTCCACGCCGAACGCCTGAAGCTCAAAACAAGTCCCGGACCCTTTTTTTCAGGCGGCTTCGGCGTTCGGCATAGGAGATGTGGACCTGGGGGTTAATGGGGGTTAAAATCGCGGCGTTTTGTCACCGCAAATCGCAGTACAAAACGCCGCAATTTGTCGCCGCAATTCGCGGGACAAAACGCAGACATTAGGTGTGAATGCAGCCTTAGAGGGGAGATGGGGGAAGGGGATTTCTGCTAGAATGGGGGATTGGGGGCTTGTGCTAGAAAAGGTAATATGGTGTAGGGGGGGCGGATTTGTGCAAATAGGGGAAAATGTTGGTGGGGAGGGGGGATTTTTGCTAGTAGGGATTATTAGGAGGGGGTGGGGCATTTGTGCAAGGATGGGGGATTGGGGGAGGAGAATTTTTGCTGGGAGGGAGGATTTTGAGTGGGGGGGGTATGATTTATGCTTGAAGGTGAAATATGAGGGTTAGATGTTTTGTGCTAGGGTGAAGGAATTTTTTTTTTGGGGTGGGGTGAATTGTGCTGAGAGCATACGTGGAATGTCAGGATTCGAGCTAAGTATGCAGATTAGCGCACTACGTTTTTGGGAGGAGGGGATTTTTGCGGAAACATAGGTGCTCATACATCTTGGGGGGGGGGGGGGGGGGGGGCACAATTTTGCATGTTCGCCCTGGGCTCTGCCAGTAACAGCACTTTCCCATTGCAAGCTGACAACACTACCCTACCCATGCCTCGCCATTAGCAGAATTAGCCTACTGTGTGAGCTCCTTCAGTTGGCTGTTAGGGTTTGTTCACACATGCCTTGAGTTTTGTAGAGTGATCTGCGTTCGGATTGCTGTTCACAGAGCATTTGACAGGTCGGTGAGGGGGTGGTGTATCACCACCTCAACATCTATTTTAACCTAAAGTCAGATTCAGATTTAGATTCAGAATACTTTATTAATTCCAAAGGGAAATTACTAAGATACAATATATTCAACAAGACAATACGAAGGTCGAAATAACAAGGCACAACAATAAAATAACCAATAACAGCAATTAATACCACATAAAACTAAATTAGTACTATACTGTAATCAACCAAAGTAACCGAAGATCAAATGACCAACATGCAAATTACACCACTTTCTCTAACATTATCCAATGTTGGACTGCAAAGCAACAGGGAGTATTATTGCAGCTGTGGCATGTGTGCACTCCCTGCCATTGCCTCTGCAGCTAAAGGTGGATCAGCTGGTGGTGGGGGGGGGGGGGGCAGGCAAAAAATGCAGGGTTTTACCACCCCTTAACCACTCGTATGAATGAGCCGTTAAGCTGGCCATAAATGGATCAAAATTCAACTGGTTTAGCAGGCATCTGACCAGGGGAGGGCTGGCAGCCTTAGGCCTGTGGGGCAAGTCCAGTCAAGTGGCCCATTGAACCTCTGAATCAGCTCACCATCCATGGCCTATCTGATTTTTCAATGCAGCCTCACCAGTCCCCATCAGTGCAGCCAACTCCAGTGCCCATCAATGCAGCCTGATCACTGGGGCAGGTTACATGGGTTGTATGGCGGGGGAGATGGGGGTCAGCTAGGGGTGTCAGGGTTTCTCACCTCAGTTATCTCAGCTCAGCAGTTCCTTGCACGCCACGGCCTCCTGGGGAGGGGGGGGGGTAATGCTCCTGGTCCTGGGTCAAGTTGCAGGCAGCGCCCAGCCCTGCAGCCCTGCGTCCTGACTCCCTGGCATGCCCTGCCTCTGCCTGCTTCCAAGAATCCAGTCCCAGGGAGTTGTAGTTTCCTCTGCGCTGCTCTGTTTTCCACCCACCGGGAGCTTTAAGTGTGGACTACAACTCCTGGAATGCAACAGCTAGTGGTCGACCCGACTTCCAAGACCAGAATAAAAAATAAAATGGTAGCGGGCATTTTGAACATATATTAGGGTGGCCTGGGAGGCAATTGCCACCCTTCCCCCCTGCCCAGCCCTCCCCTGCATCTGACAAATTTCAATCCGTCTATGGGCAAGCTAGTTGTACTGAAGTTGATCCATCGCTCTTACGGGTTTCTTAAATTTTCAATGGAAGGCATTTTTTTTTATATCTGTTCAAGAAATTAAAAAAAGATCTGTTAATCTTGTTAGAAATTCAGAACCGTCCTGTGTCTTTGCACACTTCCCATGTTATCTCAGGGACTCTAGCTGGACCTCTTAGTTCTTATATTGGGACTGCAGAACAAATAGGGCCAGATTCTCGTACAGCGGCGTATCTTTGCGCGGGCGTAACGTATCCGATTTACGTTACGCCTCCGCAACTTAGACGGGCAAGTGCTGTATTCTCAAAGCACTTGCTCCGTAAGTTGCGGCGGCGTAGCGTAAATCGGCCGGCATAAGCCCGCCTAATTCAAATTTGGAACAGGGGGGCGTGAGATTGGCCTTTTTCACGAATGGCGCATGCGCCGTCCGTGGACATATCCCAGTGTGCATTGCTCCAAATACCCCGCAAGGACGTATTGGTTTCGACGTGAACGTAAATTACGTCCAGCCCCATTCACGGACGACTTACGCAAACGACGTAAAAATTTTCAAATTTCGTCGCGGGAACGACGGCCATACTTAACATTGGTACGCCGCATGTACGCCTCATATAGCAGGGGTAACTTTACGCCGGGAAAAGTCTAACGTAAACGGCGTATCTGTACTGCGTCGGCCGGGCGTACGTTCGTGAATTCTCGTATCTAGCTGATTTACATATTTCTAAGCGTAAATCAGCCCCTAGTGGCCAGCGTAAATATGCAGTTACGATCCGACGGCATAAGAGACTTACGCCTGTCGGCATCTAATAGAAATCTATGCGTAACTGATTCTAGGAATCAGGCGCATTGATACGACGGCAGAACTCAGAGATACCACGGCGTATCTGGAGATACGCTGTCGTACCTCCTTTGTGAATCTGGGCCATAGCCTTTATTTAATTCCACAATTTTGGTTGAGTAAATCTCCTCCTGAATGACATTGAATATTGCGTACAATATTATACCCAAGCCTTGGTAGAGGGATACGAAGGGGATGGGTGTGGAACTTGACCCTTGGGTGGCTCACATCCTTAGATCCCTCCTTCCTCTCTTCCCTTTTCACCTCCCTCCTCTTTTCTTCCCCTTTCCCTCCCCCACCTTCTTTTCCTCCCCCTCCTCTCCATCCATATTTTTTTTTATGATGTACTTTGTAATGTGATTTGGAAATCATATTGATGTCTCTTTTATAATAATTTTGAATAAACAAAATGTATTTTAACAGTAAAAAATATGCTGTTCCTTAAAAGTCCCACACCAATACCATAGTGTCATTTTGAAATAGCCTTTATGTTGAAAAAAGGATAGGGGAAGGTTTGAGTAGTTTAGCAAAAGACAACTGTGCAGGGCTGACACCACTTAAGTCACAAAATTGATGTGTGTTTATCAGCCCACAACAGGACTTAGAAGCTGAGTGCACTTCTGGAACTCCAACTAGTATTTTTCTGTACTCATGGGCCCGGGTTCACATACATCGGCGCATATTTATGCGGGCGTAGCGTATCTAATATACGCTACGCCGACGCAGCGCACAGAGGCAAGCACTGGATTCACAAAGCACTTGCTCCCACTCGCTCTTTAAGATACGCTGGGTTTCCTCTGCGTATTATGCGCTGGGCGCAAGTACGTTCGTGAATCGGCCTATCTCTCTCATTTGCATATGTGCATAAAAAATCAATGGGAGCGGCAAATGCGCCCAGCGTAAATATGCGCCCACGATATGACGGCGTAGGCAAGTTACGTCGGTCGTAGAAAGCCTATTTTTAGACGTATCTCAGATTGTGGGCACGGCGCATGGATACGACGGCGCATAGTTAGACTTACGCGGCGTATCTCGCGATACGTAGTCGTAAGTGCTTTGTGAATCCGGGCCATGGGGTCTTTAAAGGAATAATTACAGAGAAGTACATGTGTGCATATGTCTTTTACTTTTATTTTGCCCTATCATACATAAATTATACATTTTTTCTCTAACCCAGAGTTGGGCTTGGTGCCAGTATCAGCACATAAAGGGATGCCATTGATGCTGATGATGCCAAGGAGGGAGCAGATGGAGAGAGCAGGGTAATGAAAGGTGAAAAGACATAGAAAGGACAGAAGCACTTGGCACAACATACTTTTAATGCCCTGCAGGTTTTTGAAGAAGTTTTTGTCCACTTAGCAGTATGTACAAATATAGAGCAGCAAGGAGAAGCATCAAAGTGGATACCAAACCAAACTGCATCTATCACTCTTAAAGGAGTTCTCTAAGCTAAAACTTTTAACCGCCGCTGTGCCCGGGCTGTAAAACTATACAAAATAAACTTTCACTTACCTGCCTACGATCCCCCGTTGTTCCGTTATCGCCGCCCGTGCTCCGGTTCCTGTCAGCTTCCTCTTCCTGCGGGTCGGTGACTCACCGTGCGCTCAGCCTATCAGCGGCCGCAGCAATGTCCCGCCGCGGCCGCTGATAGGCTGAGCGCACGGTGAGTCACCGACCCGCAGGAAGAGGAAGCTGACAGGAACCGGAGCACGGGCGGCGATAACGGAACAACGGGGGATCGTAGGCAGGTAAGTGAAAGTTTATTTTGTATAGTTTTACAGCCCGGGCACAGCGGGGGTTAAAAGTTTTAGCTTAGAGAACTCCTTTAAGGCTCGTACACAGGATAGGTTAAACCGATGAGAACGGTCTGATGGACCGTTTTCATCGGTCCAAACCGATCGTGTGTGGGCGCCATAGGTTATTTAACCTTCGGTTAAAAAAAAGAAAACTTGCTTTAAAATTTAACCGATGAATTGCTAACCGATAGGTCAAAACTGATCGTTAGTATGCAAAACCATCGGTTAACAACCCGCTCATGCTCAGAATCAAGTCGATGCATGCTTGGAAGCATTGAACTTCGTTTTTTTCAGCACGTCATTGTGTTTTACGCCACCGCGTTCTGACACGATCGGTTATTTAACCTATGGTGTGTACGCATGATGAACCATCAGTCAGCTTCATCGGTTAACCTAAGACAACTGTCCTTCAGACCGTTTTCATCGGATAGACTGATGATGTGTACGAGGCTTTAAGATGAAGTAATCCGTGAATGGATTTAGGTACATGTGCTGTGGGACATTAAAAGTGAAAATTGTATATATCTACTTAAAGGGTGAGTTTACAGACCAGTGCTTAGCTCCCCTCCCCCTGCTACTGCATGGTTTAACTATATCATTGCCACTGGGTGACTCCGCTGTGCCGATCTTAATTAAAAAAAAGAATTAGCTGGTGTTATCCATAGATATTGTGATATTACTGTACTGCTACACATGAGTCCAGCAATTAATCATTACAGGGGCCACAATAAAGGTTGATGATTATGGCCAGCATTTTAATGTAAAAGAATGATGGATGGTGTGTTTGGAGTGAGAAGTAACATGTCCTATTGTATTTCGGTCCACTGAAAAGTAATATTTTAGTAACTGGTGGAGAATGCGGGCTGAGACAGTCTTGTTAGCTTTGGATGCTACAGCACCGAGATCTCCCTACTATAAATTTTACGTTTTGGGTATTCTTGCTCACCTTTTTTTCTTTCAGCTGATAAAATATACAATAGAATACTAGGTCGTTTTGGAACCTTGATTCTCAGGAATTGTATAAAGATTCCATGTTATGTCCTACATGGTATTTCTCCTTGATCCTTACCCTACTTGCGTTTGATCTTGTGACTGGATTCAGGTTCCTATAGGGGTTTGTTTTGTTTTTATTTTATTTTTTGCACAAGGTGTTGATATTGTGTGACATTGTGTGTTGAATAGAATTGCTTTTAATTGGAAACTGTAAATGTTTGAAGATTGTATGCTGACTATTTTGTCCTTTCTTGGATTTCCTTTCTTTAATAAAAATATTGAAATATAAAAATATACAATAGATAAAAGATCCAGATTTGTAGATTGGTAGTCCTTTAACATAGTCTCACCCCGTACAGACTCGCCCAAATGTTTCCCACATGCTTATTACTTTGCTGGCACGGATGCTGCGCCATTGGTAACATCATGCACATCCTATGGTCTTGTAAAAACATCAGCAGTCTTTTTTTCAAATAATTTAGAATTAACTGGTATCTTAACCTCCACCAACCCTGCACTAGCCGTACTGAACTTGGGTATTGACAATTTCCCGGCATAGTGGCTAATATTTTACTTTACGCCAAACCCACCATTACTAGGCACTGGAACAAGACATACAGTAGCTCCTAACCCAATCGAAGTGAATATTGCTAACCACCAACATTTCTTATGGGAAAAATCTATAGCCCTACAGCACAAAACCTTACAATCCTTTGACCTTATATGGAAACCTTGGTCCCTTTGGTCCGACTCTGTGACTGGCCAGAGCTGCCTGACTTCACTCGCCAGGCGGCTGTTCCTTCAGAGCACATGCACCAATGACATCATTAGCGCAGTGAACAGTAAATATCTCCTAAAAAGCGCACGTTTAGGAGATATTTGCAGTACCTATAGGCAAGACTTTTTCTAGGCTTACCTATAGGCACAAAGTATACAGGAAGGTTTACTTCCTCTTTAAGCACCCTGTGGATGGTGCCAAGTCAGCAGGTGACCATATTGTCCAGACAGATTGGGTCTAAGAAAGTACCGTATTTATCGGGGTATTGCGCGCTCCGGCGTATAGCGCGCACCCCTAATGTGGACCCGCAATTCCTGTAAAAAAAAAATAGTACTTACAGTTTTGGTGTCTTGCGCGGTGTCCATCGGCGGCCTCGTCGGGTGCGGCGTTCGTCTGCGGCTTCGGTGGTGTCCTCCCGGCTTCTCCTACGCTGTCTCCCTGGCGAATCGCCGCTTCCCGCGCTCAGTTTGAATGCCTGCGCAGACATATACCGAGTGCAGTACACTCGGCTACATTCGGCCAGGCTCGGCTTCGCTGGTGCTCACGCTCTGTGACGTTTATGCGTGAGCACGAGCGAAGTCGAGCCTGGCCGAATGTAGCCGAGTGTACTGCATTCGGTATATGTCGGCGCAGGCATTCAAACTGAGCGCGGGAAGCGGGTATCGGCGTATATCGGGCACCCATGATCTCCCCCCTATTTTAAGGGGAAAAAAGTGCGCGGTATACGCCGATAAATACGGTATGTCAATGCATAAAGCTGCATTTGAAACAGAACAACTGCCAAAACAACGTATCTCCCTTGCACTCATGGCATCCTGGGAGTGTTATGTATTTTGTTCAGAATGTCCTCAGAAATCAGATTCAGTGATAGCTTGATTGTTTTTCTCAGGCGTTTTTAATAGGAACCAAGTTGACTACAGTCATCCCCTGTGATAGGTGATTTATTTTTGGTGAGATAGTCCCAAAAAGTCTAAAACCCTGTAAACACGACCGGGAATCCCGTTGGGAAAAACAACGTCGGTTTTCCCGACGGGATTCCTGGCAGGCTGGCCCTGAAAAGCCGTGTATACACGGCTACACAAAAACCCCGCCGTTCTTTTGAATGGCAAGAACGCGGTGACATCATCGACTACGACGAGCCGGTGTCTCGATCACATTCGATTCCGTTGCAGCCATCTTGCTACACCCCAGACTAACGTTGTATGCTACCGCTCATGCGTCAAAGTGTTATCGAGCATGCACGGTTTTTCTACCCTGCAGATAAGCATACAGACGACCGGCTTTTTCGGCAGGAAACACTCTGCCGGGAATCCCGACGGCAAAATAGAGAGCATGGTTTTCTATTTTCCCGTCGGGATTCCAGGCTGTTTTCCTGACGGGAAAACTGCTAGGGAGCATACACACGGTTGGGATTCCCGGCAAAATGCTCTCCTGGCAGTTTTCCTGCAGGGAAGACCGGTCGTGTGTACGAGGCTTTACAGACTAAAAAAATACCAGGCTACAGCTTTTCTTATCACAAAGCTGAGAGGGATCAGGTGGTTATAATGAAAGCCGATCCTTCCACTTAGCAGTCAGTTAGGTAAATGTGTTGACAAAGCTTATGATATAGTAGACCTTGCTTGTGGGTCACCCTTGCTAAAACTCTGCTCAATGCCAAGTATCAGATGTACCCCCTGAAATTTCCTAAGGGTTCCACTGCATACCTCCCAACTTTTTGAGACGGGAATGAGGGACATCTATCAGCAAAAAGTATTCAGGCATAGGACACACCCCTTGCCACGCCCCCTTAAAGGAGAATTGTACAAAAAAATAAGATTGGTTTAACCCACAAGTGCTTTTTTTACCACTACTATTCCTTTATATTGGCTTTTGGAATTTATAAATGCAGCAATTTAGAAATTGGATGAAAGGTTTAGCACTGGGAAACACTTTTTGATAGATTAAAAGTGCATTTTATATACAACTATATGGATCCGACCAAAATGAGGGACAAATGAGGAGAATGAGGAACAGAGGAACATTGCGCCAAATCAGGGACAGTCCCTCGAAATCAGGGACAGTTGGGAGGTATGCCACTGGATGAAAGTCTTTGTCTCCAAAGCCTGGCACCAGACACAACACACACCATTTAATGTTTGGACTCTGTATAGACTGACCTGTGATTAAACTGGAGATAATTAAAGGAAGGATCAACATCTTCAGCATCCTCATGAGAATGTCTCCTGGAAAGGCTATCACCATTACGATATCAGGGTGGATGGGAGCGGCCATCCGAAGGAGACCACCAAGCACTGCTCCCAAAACGACACCTGGAAGACGAAAGTAGGGACAAGCATTAGGGAAAAGTCAGGATAATGACAGGCAGCACGAAATACTAAGAAATCTCACAGACTAAATCTAGGCCATAAACGGAGCAAGTTAATCAGAAACAGACTGAAATTTTAACTGTGGGTAGCCCTGCTGGCACGCTTCCAACCAACATCCTTCGATTTGAAAATGGAAGGACCTAGGAGAAAAGCTGCTGGCCGAACAGTGGCGTTATCCAATCAGATGCAGCCACCATTTGGGTGTTCTGGGTGCCGCTTGTTGACAAGAGTTATCTGCTAAAGCACCTTGGACAGATATAAAAAGACTATTTAATCCACTTATATATTCTTTAAAGAAAAATGCCACCGCCAGGTATGATCTGGCATGCATTGCATACAGAAGCATGGAGACTTAGGAATGACACCACTGGGCCTTAAATGAGATATACAAAATGAAAAAAAAAATGTGTTTAAAAATGTAATTAGCACTTTATCAAGTGCCGTAGGGACTGGGAGGAACCCAGGAAAGAGAAATATAAGCAGTTTAGAATATAACTACAGTGAAGGGAAAAGTATTTGAACCCATGTTGATTTTATATGTTTGCCCACCGACAAAGAAATGATCAGCCTATAATTTTAATGGTCGGTTTATTTTAACAGTGAGAGACAGAATAACAACAAAAATATCCAGAAAAATGCATTTCAAAAAAGTTGTAAATTGATTTGCATTTTTATGAGTTAAAGGGGTTGTAAAGGTTCATGTTTTTTCGACAACAAATGTCCGATGGAGGACAATCCGATCGTGTCTACACAAGTCCATTGAACTAAAATCCAAAGTACAAACACGCATGCTCAGAACCAATGCTAAACATCAGACAACAATAGCAGAAGTTGCCCAAAGGGTGGCGGTAAAGAGCTGGAAGTCCGATCGTGTGTATGAGGCTTTAGTGTCCGATTTGTCCGCCACAATATCACAGTCCTGCTATAGGTTGCTGACCACCGCCATTACTGGAAAAAAAAAAAATCCTGAAAAATATCCCATGATGAAGATATTTTTTTTATTGGATGTATTTTATAATAAAGAAAAAATATTGTTGTTTTTTTTCAAAATTGTGACTCTTTTTTTGTGGTTGGTAAATGGTTTGGTAAATGTTGGCCGCTGTCTGTATGCAGAACAAGTTCACGGCCAGCGCCCCTTCAGACAAAAATCCACTGAAAAGTCCGAAGGAAGTCCGATCGTGTGTATGAGGCTTTAGTGTCCGTTTTGTCCGCCACAATATCACAGTCCTGCTATAGGTTGCTGACCACGGCCATTACTGGTAAAAAAAAAAAAATCCTGAAAAATATCCCATGATGAAGATATTTTTTTTATTGGATGTATTTTATAAAAAAAAAAAAATATTGTTGTTTTTTTTCAAAATTGTGACTCTTTTTTTGTTTATAGCACAAAAAATTAAAACCACAGGCCCAGATTCACGTACATCGGCGCATATATCCGCCGGGCGTAGCATATCTAAGATACACTACACTGCCGTAACTTATTTGTTTTCTTTTCGAATCCTCAAAGAATTTGCACCGTAAGTTATGGCGGCGTAGTGTATCTTTGTCTGGCGTAAGGGCGCGGAATTCAAATGGATGTGATGGGGGGCGTGTTTTATGTAAATACGTTGTGACCCGACGTAAACAAAGTTTTTTTTGAACGGCGCATGCGCTGTCCGTGGGGGTATCCCAGTGCGCATGCTCGAAATTAAACCGGAACAAGCCAATGCTTACGACGGTGACGTCATTCTACGCAAATCCCTATTCGCGAACGACTTACGCAAACGACGTAAAAAATTCAAAATTTGACGCGGGAACGACGGCCATACTTAACATTGAGTACGCCTCATAATAGCAGGGGTAACTATACGCCGGAAAAAAGCCGAACGCAAACGGCGTAAAAAAATGCGCCGGCCGGACGTACGTTCATGGATCGCCGTAACTAGCTCATTTGCATACCCGACGCGGAATTCGACGGAAACGACACCTAGCGGCCGGCAGAAAAAATGCATCTACGATCCGACGGCGTACTAAGACGTACGCCTGTCGGATCGATCCGAGATGCAGTCGTATCTTGTTTCGTAGATACAAAACAAAGATACGACGCGGGAAATTTAAAATTACGTGGCGTATCAAGAGATACGCCGGCGTAATTCTTTTGTGGATCTGGCCCACAGAGGTGATCAAATACACCAAAAGAAAGCTCTATTTGATGGAAAAAAAGGAAATCAATTTTTTTATGTAAAGCGCTGCACCACAGTGCATTTGTCAGTAAAGTAATTGCCGTATTGCAAAAAAAGGACTGGTCATGAAGGGGGGTAAATCTTCTGGAGCTGAAGTGGTTAAGCAATTCTCACTATACCTATCTGTTAGTGTAAGATGTACTTAGATACAGTTTTACGTTTTGTAAAACTGTATCTGATATACACATTCTGCTGTATTTATGTTATACAATCCACTATGTACACTCCACAGTACCTTCGGTCTTCCCTGCATGCTCGACAATAGCCTGGAATATAAGATGAGAACATCTTGCTTTAATTATCCATCCTTTATTACTTCTGCTAATGAGGGTTTCCAGCCAAAGCACATTTCTAAATTACTCATTAGCTAAGAAAAATATATTTGAAACCCATTAGCAAAGCCTTGTTATTTTGAAGACTTAATAATAGAATACTAAGAGACCACTCTAGGCTGTCCTTTATGAAAGAGTCTTAAAGGAAGCTGTTGCCTGTGGTAACTAGAGCTACGGAAATTAACGATTAATTCCTTGATTAATCGTTCATTTTTTTGGTTGATCAAAAATGTTTTGATCGGTACTAGTGGTGCAACGGATCGTAAATGATCCGTGATCCGAACGGGTCACCATATGCGGATCGGCACACCACGTGATCCGCGGAAATGCGCTGCTGCCTCGGCCATAGGAAAGGCCGCGGCTTCGGCCTAGCTTCCGAAGCGGCGGCCATATTGGTCCACCCGGCGGGGACCAAGGTGAGCCTAGAGCGGCGTGCTGACGTCATCACCCGGCCTCAACTGCTCGTGTTCGGCCGGCTTCTCTGGTAAGACTAAGCAAGCGCTAATCTTCTTATACAGTGAGGGAGATGTCTGTGGATATTACAGTGAGGGAGATGTCTGTGGATATTACAGTGGAGGAGATGTCTGTGGATATTACAGTGGGGGAGATGTCTGTGGATATTACAGTGGGGGAGATGTCTGTGGATATTACAGTGGGGGAGATGTTTGTGGATAATACAGTGGGGGAGATGTGTGTGGATATTACAGTGAGGGAGATGTCTGTGGATATTACAGTGGGGGAGATGTGGACCATATTACAGTGGGGAGATGTCTGTGGATATTACAGTGGGGGGAGATGTCTGTGGATATTACAGTGGGGGAGATGTCTGTGGATATTACAGTGGGGGAGATGTCTGTGGATATTACAGTGGGGGAGATGTCCGTGGATATTACAGTGGGGGAGATGTCTGTGGATATTACAGTGGGGGAGATGTATGTGGAGATTACAGTGGGGGAGATGTCTGTGGATATTACAGTGGAGGAGATGTCTGTGGATATTAGTGGGGGAGATGTCTGTGGATATTACAGTGGGGGAGATGTCTGTGGATATTACAGTGGGGGAGATGTCTGTGGATATTACAGTGGGGGAGATGTCTGTGGATATTACAGTGGGGGAGATGTATGTGGATAATACAGTGGGGGAGATGTCTGTGGATATTACAGTGGGGGAGATGTCTGTGGATATTACAGTGGGGGAGATGTCTGTGGATATTACAGTGGGGGAGATGTCTGTGGATATTACAGTGGGGAGATGTCTGTGGATATTACGGTGGGGGAGAGGTTTGTGGATAATACAGTGGGGGAGATGTGTGTGGATATTACAGTGAGGGAGATGTCTGTGGATATTACAGTGGGGGAGATGTGGACCATATTACAGTGGGGAGATGTCTGTGGATATTACAGTGGGGGGAGATGTCTGTGGATATTACAGTGGGGGAGATGTCTGTGGATATTACAGTGGGGGAGATGTCTGTGGATATTACAGTGGGGGAGATGTCCGTGGATATTACAGTGGGGGAGATGTCTGTGGATATTACAGTGGGGGAGATGTATGTGGAGATTACAGTGGGGGAGATGTCTGTGGATATTACAGTGGAGGAGATGTCTGTGGATATTAGTGGGGGAGATGTCTGTGGATATTACAGTGGGGGAGATGTCTGTGGATATTACAGTGGGGGAGATGTCTGTGGATATTACAGTGGGGGAGATGTCTGTGGATATTACAGTGGGGGAGATGTCTGTGGATATTACAGTGGGGAGATGTCTGTGGATATTACAGTGGGGGAGATGTCTGTGGATATTACAGTGGGGAGATGTCTGTGGATATTACGGTGGGGGAGATGTCTGTGGATATTACAGCGGGGGAGATGTCTGTGGATTTACAGTGGGGGAGATGTCTGTGGATATTACAGTGGGGAGATGTCTGTGGATATTACAGTGGGGAGATGTCTGTGGATATTACAGTGGGAAGATGTCTGTGGATATTACAGTGGGGGGAGATGTCTGTGGATATTACAGTGGGGGAGATGTCTGTGGATATTACAGTGGGAAGATGTCTGTGGATATTACAGTGGGGGGAGATGTCTGTGGATATTACAGTGGGGGAGAGGTCTGTGGATATTACAGTGGGGGAGATGTCTGTGGATATTGCAGTGGGGGAGATGTCTGTGGATATTACAGTGGGGAGATGTCTGTGGATATTACAGTGGGGAGATGTGTGTGGAGATTACAGTGGGGGAGATGTCTGTGGATATTACAGTGGGGGAGATGTCTGTGGAGATTACAGTGGGGGAGATGTCTGTGGATTACAGTGGGGGAGATGTCTGTGGATATTACAGTGGGGAGATGTCTGTGGATATTACAGTGGGGAGATGTGTGTGGAGATTACAGTGGGGGAGATATCTGTGGATATTACAGTGGGGGAGATGTCTGTGGAGATTACAGTGGGGGAAATTTCTGTGGATATTACAGTGGGGGAGATGTCTGTGGATATTACAGTGGGGAGATGTCTGTGGATATTACAGTGGGGGAGATGTCTGTGGATATTACAGTGGGAAGATGTCTGTGGAGATTACAGTGGGGGAGATGTCTGTGGATATTACAGTGGGGGAGATGTCTGTGGATATTACAGTGGGAAGATGTCTGTGGAGATTACAGTGGGGGGAGATGTCTGTGGATATTACAGTGGGGGAGATGTGTGTGGATATTACAGTGGGGACTATATATGGTGGTGATCCGAAAAATGTATGTGTGTTATAATTAATCGAAATTAGTCGATTAATCGATTTTAAAAAAATGGATTAATCGAACACGAAAATTTTAATCAGTAACAGCCCTAGCACTGGTAACCAATCAAAATTTTATTTTACAGCCTAGAAAAATTACTGGCTGTAATCTTATTGTTTGCCATGGGCTTCATAGGTCTTCCCAGTTTTACAATGAGATGCAGAATATGAGGCTATATGTACTGTATGGGTATCCACCACAAATCTCACCATTTCAGATAATTTTCCCATTGTGGCAAAGTCCTGGTGAAATTTTTCACCATGTTTGTCATTGACTGCAGCTAGACTTTTGGTAAAGTAGTCCAAACATGAATGCAGAAAATATTTTTTCAGTGTAAGTTTCTGCTGTAAGTTTGTCAACCAACTAAATGTTGGTTGACAAGAAAATTCAAGAACAATTCAAGAAAATTCAAAAAAATTCAAGAAAATTCAAAAAATTTAAGAAAATTCTTGGCCACATCCTTAAGCACTTCAGCCCCAGACTATTTGGCTGCCCAAAGACCAGAGCACTTTCTGCGATTCTGCACTGCGTCGATTTAACTGACAATTGCGCGGTCGTGCGACGTGGCTTCGAAAAAATTTTTACGTGCTTTTCCCCCCACAAATAGAGCTTTCTTTTAGTGGCATTTGATCACCTCTCTGGTTTTTAGCGACAATTTTGGAAAAAAATGTGAAAGAAAATATTTTTTTACTTTTTGCTATAATAAATATCCCCCAAAAATATATAAAAAAATGTTTTTCCTCAGTTTAGGCCGATACGTATTCTTCTACATATTTTTGGTAAAAAAAAATCACAATAAGTGTTTATTGATTGGTTTGCGCAAAAGTTATAGCGTCTACAAAATAGGGGATAGTTTTATGGCATTTTTATTATTATTTTTTTTTACTAGTAATGGCGGTGATCAGCAATTTTTATCGTGACTACGACATTAAGGCGGACACATCGGTAACTTTTGATGCTATTTTGGGACCCTTGTCATTTATACAGCGATCGGTGCTATAAAAATGCACTGATTACTGTGTAAATGACACTGGCAGGGAAGGGGTTAAACACTAGGGGGCGAGGAAGGGGTTAAGTGTGTCCTAGGGAGTGATTCTAACTGTGTGGGGGCTGGGCTACCAGTGACACGACACGTCTTTGCACACAACACACCAGGCTACACTTGGCTCTCTCAACCCCAGCCTTCTCCTATTTAGTATTGCACCACCACCAGTGCAAAATGAGATGGATTCTGCCAGAAAGGGAAAGACCTACCCACACCCAACTGTTAGACCTACACCTTTATCATATGTAGATAATAGAAAAGAGTGAAAAAACTGCGCTAGATACAGGTGAACCAACAATTGTACATGAAATAAAAGCAGCGATTATCCTGTCTGATATGAAACACAGTATAGCATGTAAATAGAAGATAAAAATTGCGCTAGATCATAGAGTTTATAAGTTAAAAGTCTACCAGTGTTTGAAACTATGGGCTGATCCACACATAAGCATTAGTAGGATCAAAAGATGCCAAATGGTTAGGTCACAGCTTGGGGCTTTGTCCAAGAATCTGCGCATGTCTACCTCCAGGGTGTCTCTTGCTCTCTCATGCGAGTTTATGGATGGTTTTATAAAAGATAAAAAGGCTCCAAATAGTGTAAAACCATTAACCTATTTTATTCAAAAACTTAAAAATTGCACTTACAGCATCCATATATGTCAAAGCCTTAAGGCCTCGTACAGATGAGAGGATATCCGCTGGAAACGGTCCTCTGGACCGTTTCCAGCGGACATTTCTGCTCCCGATTTTGATCTGATGGGCTGTACACACCATCAGATCAAAATCCCCGTGGAAAACATACGCGGTGACGTGCCGCGCCGTCGCCGCGATGATGACGCGGCGACGTGCGCGACCCTGGAAGGTAAATACTTCCAAGCATGCGTCGAATCACTTTGACGCATGCGAGGGATGGGGATCGCTTGGACTTATCTGGTGAGTCTGTACAGACAACCGGATCAGTCCAACGGACAGGTTTCCAGCGGATAGATTTCTTAGCATGCTAAGAAATTTTTATCCGCTTGAAAACTGTCGGCTGGAGAAATCTCCACCGAAAAATGTCCGCTAGGCCGTACACACGACCAGATTTGTCTGCTGGAACTGATCCGCAGATAAATCCCAACGGACAGATCCGGTCGTGTGTACGAGGCCTCAGTCTTGATTACCCACTACTGTCACCAACCATTGGTCACCAACCATTGGTCACCAACCTGTCCCTTCCTGCTAAATGCACTATGATGTCTTATTCTTAGTCCCATTGTGCTGCATTAGGCGACATTGCCCAAAAAGTTTCCAATGCATAGACAAGGCAATTATGTCTTACCACACACTGCTTTAGCATGGACACAAATTTTGCGTTAAATATTGATGGCCAGATATCAGTAAGGGTATTGATATACATTACTTACCAAATACTGTAAGGGTCAACAGGAGGTTGCCCATAAGCTTGTCGCATAGCCTCAGGCATGGTGATCTGGGGCGCACTTCATCCGAGGTCAGCTGACTATCGTGCATGCGCACCTCCACCTGTTTCGGGGTGTTGTTGGCACTGAAAGATACAAAGTTGTAAAAATAACAGTTAAAATAAGAACTCCACAGAGAACACCTTGGCGGTTATTTACTAAAACTGGAGAGGGCAAAATCTGGTGCAGCACTGCATAGAAACCAATCAGCTTCCAGGTTTCATTGGCAAAGTTTAATTGAACAAGCTGAACCGGATTGGCTACCATGGCACAGCTGTACTAGATTTTGTGTACACCAGTTTTAGTAAATCAGCCCCTTGCGTGACATAATCCCACCGATATCCAAGAAACACAACAACAGAACATACAAAAGAATGCTTACATGGGGCCCCGTGTCTCCTAGGCTGACAATCCCTGCCGTTGTAACTTTCTTTTTTTTTCTCTTATTAGGAAAAGGGAGCTGAAAAATGTGCATTAGCATTAATGAGCACTTTTAAGAAAATCTAATTATGACTCCTGGGGGTGTCTGGAAATGTTCCGCATACAACTGGAATTGATCATTCAAGAAACTCTATGATAAGGTGGCCAGATTTATTAAATGAAATCCGGGGATGTATTTTTTTTTTTTTTTACTAGTAATGGCGGCAATCGCCGACTCTCTGCCTATCGCCACCAGCCTCACAGCCTGTCAAGTCTTACTCTCCGGGGCTCGGGTACTACTGGGTGGGGAGCGAGGGAAGATCACTCCGCCAGGGAAGGCAAGGAGATAGGCAGGCAGGCGGCTGGCCGGGACTTGAGACAAGGCAGAAGAACATGCGAGCGAAGCTGAATGGGCATGCACCCGAAACTGAAGAAATATTCCCTCCACTCCGACCAACACATGATTATCAGAAAGGGGCACAGATAATTAAAAAAAAATACACCCCCTAAGCTAGTAGGAGCGGGGGTGTGTAATTCAGATTTTTTTTTTAACTGCCCCAGCCCCTGTTTAAATCCAATCTGAGGACAGACTTGGTCCGGGGACAGTGTCCTCAATCCGAGGACTGTCCCCTGAAACCGGGGATGTCTGGTTACCCTACTCTAAGACCCCATACACACTATTAGATTGTCTGCAGATTTTTGTCTTCAGATTTACCAAAACCATAGAGTGCAAGGGCCTGCATGATTGCATACAAATTGAAACTCTTAAGGTTTGACCTCATATTATATGGTTTTGGTAACTCTGAAGACAAAAATCTGCAGAAGATCGAATAGGCCCGGATTCAGAGAGATCGGCGCATCTTTAGATAGGCGTAGCACATCTCATATGCGCTACGCCGACGTAACATTGAGAAGCAAGCTGAGTATTCGCAAAGCACTTGCTCCCATATTTACGCCCGAGTAATGTAAATGGGCCGGTGTAAGCCCACGTAATTCAAAGTAGCAAGGCAGTGGGCGTGTTGTATTATAATGAAGCGTGACCCCATGTAAATGCATGGATGAACGAACGGCGCATGCGCGCGTATGCTCAGAATCACGTCGAATTTACTCCCTAAGTTACGCCGGGTCCATTCATGCGACGTGAACGTAACCTACGCCCAGCCCCATTCACGTACAACTTACTTAAACGACGTAAAATACGGCGCTGTTCCCGCGCCCATACCTTAACATGACTTACCCCTGCTTTATGAGGGGTAAACTTACGCCAGACGTACGCCTTACGTAAATGGCGTAGCTTACTGCGACAGGCGCAAGTACATTCGTGAATCAACGTATCTAGCTCAACGGAAGCGCCCATAGCGGCCAGCGTAAATATGCACCCAAGATACGACGGCGTAGGAGACTTACGTCGGTCGTATCTTGCCAAAATTCAGGCGTATCTGCTTTCCTGAATAAGCGTATAGATACGACGGCGCACATTTAGACTTACGACGGCGTATCTGGAGATACGTCGTAAGTCCTTTCTGAATCCGGGCCATAGTGTGTATGGGGTCTAAAGCTGACCACACATGCTGGCCACTAACACATTTTCAGCTTGCCCAAAATACGGTTTCATATCACCAAAATGTTAGGAATAAATTGGATCTTAAGTTAGCTCATTTCTTTCAAATGTAATAGCTGGTATGATAAGACTGGGCAGTATATGGCCACCTTAACAGGTGGTGCCACCTGTCAAACTCTACAACCTGAGTTAAAAATGTCACGGGCGTGAAGCATGTGTACAGTCCTGTCTGGCTGCAATGTTACAATTTCGTGGGTGGTCGGGGAGGCAGTAAAATTGCGGCTCAGTTGCCTATGGGAGCCATGGTGTGCATCTCTGTGCCCACCCCCGTTAGTGGAGGTGGGCACAGATATGCACACCATGGCTCCCATAGACTACTAATAATGTTAAAACAGGGTTGACATTCTGGATGTCTCATTTTCGGGTGGAAGCTCATTTGTGTATCACCAGCCGTCCTATTTATCAACAGAATTATTAAAGGGTAAAGTTTAACTAGAGATGTGTGTTCAATTCACCAATTGTTGAGATAAAGACAATGAAAACCTATTAGAGGTTCTAACCCTTCCCTACTCTGTCAGAAAACAGTTATATCTATGATTCCATGGAAGACAATAGTAGACTACTTAGTGGCCAATTAACTAGCTTTGTAATTTACACAGTTTATTATTCACTTGCAGTGACATATTAATGTCAAATGTATTTAATTTATTAAAGCAATGAGAATTTTGGAGTTAATGAGCTTATAGAGATTTCTGCCACGGTGCTGATAAATCTCTAAGGAAGAAGTCAAAGCTGATTTATTTTCTATGGTTGATTGAAGCTCTGAGTGTATGAATGTGAAGATTGGTGAGTTGTATACAGTTTAATTGTCCTTTTTGCTTTTCATGCAATGTTGTCCTTTAAACAGAAAAGTTTAATATAGAATTTCTCAACTTCATCTTTTTAGGCACAAATCTGAATGTTCTTAGCTTAATGTGGAAGAAAAGCCTTAATCTAACTATTTTTAAAAAAAATGTTCCCTCCCCTCCTCCTTCCTATTCTGCCTAAAATACCCGGCACTTTCACCCCTTTCCTGCCCAGGCCAATTTTCAGCTTACACATTG
Organism: Rana temporaria; assembly: GCF_905171775.1. Taxonomy (NCBI): domain Eukaryota; kingdom Metazoa; phylum Chordata; class Amphibia; order Anura; family Ranidae; genus Rana; species Rana temporaria. The sequence goes on along the minus strand of NC_053499.1, from coordinate 18,011,695 downwards.
AAATATTAATTGCGCAGTCATGCAACACTGTACCCAAATTCGATTTTTTTTATCATTTTTTCCCCCACAAATAGAGCTTTCTTTTGGTGTTATTTAATCACCACTGGGTTTTTTATTTTTTTATAAACAAATTAAAAAAGACCAACATTTTGGACCAAAAAAATGTTTTTCTTTGTTTCTGTTATAAAATTTAGCAAAAAAGTAATTTTTCTCATTCACTGACAGGCACTGATGAGGCTGCACTGATGGGCACTGATGGTACTAACCATCGGTTTGGTCCGATGGGGTAGCGGTCCATCGGTTTGGTTTTGAAGCATGTTTTAAAATTTTGGACCGAAGGAAAACAGACCGATGGCCTATACACACGGTCGGTTTGGTCCGATGAAACTGAACTTCGGTTCATTCTCATCGGTTCGGTCCGACCGCGTGTACGGGCCCTGAGTGTCATACAACCTTGAAAAGGACTTGCGGCCAGCTGCAAAGTAGGACACAAAGGATAGAGTGGTGCTTCAAACTTTTTTTAATACCTTTCTTACCCTTCCCTATCCAAATTAAAAAAAGGGATATTTATACTTTAACCACTGGTGGAATTCAACCACACCTACACCATAGCTATCCGGTTTAGTTTCTCTCTAATGCTGAGAGACTTATTGAGGATTACTCAAGGAAATCCATTTTATAAATATTGTAGGTTTCTGTGACATTTCCATTAATGCTTTGTGACTTATTGTAATCTGCGTAACATCTGCCTGCCTCTTCTTATAATCGTGGGTCATGCTATCTCCTGGCGGACAGCTACCGGAAAAACACATACCTCCCTCTACACAAACAGCCACTTCTCGTCCAGGACATTGAACGAATTTCACAAATTCATCCGCTGAAAAAACCTCAACGCTTTTGAGGCTGCCTTGATTTATACTAATCAGCGCGAGGACACAGATGAACTGGAAGCTCAAAGGAGCGGACGCTTGCCAGTAAACAACAGTTTGAGTTATTTTGCTTAATTTAATTTGCAAGCGGCGAACATCTGCCATACAGTTAAGCGATTACCATAGAAACAGAAGAAAAAAAAACAAGACAATTATAGCTTCTGTCAGTTGCGTTATTTATAGGGAGAGGTGATATGGTGTGACGCAGCCGGGACTGTTAGCTTCTCCGCCGACCCGTAAGAGGTGGTAGTTGGGCTAATTTGGGAAAGTGTCTTGCCTGGCAGAGCTCGGTGTGGGAGTTGGCATATTGAAGACTAAACTGGCAAAACAAAGCCTTCATTTGTCAAGGTTCCAGAATAACATACTTATTATTTATTTCCTGTATTTACACAGCTTAGTGAACTTGTGTCCCTTCATTGGACGGGGGAATTTATAGGCCAAGTCTATGCCAAATGAGCATGGGGTGTGCAGTTGGTAATGATTCCATTGAGCAGAGTGGAAAGGGGCTGGTGTACAGTACTTGTATCAACTTGACTACACACATCAAAATCTGATTCAACAGTGTCCTTCAAACTTATTAACGTCTATGTAGGGCATGGTTCTCCAGAATGGTCAATACTGAACACCAAGGCTTGATGGGACTATCCAAAAGATGGATATAATGTCTGGGGTCAGTAAAAGTCTAGAGGTCAAAAGATAGTCAATAAATAATGGAATGTTGTCTGAGTCAGTTAATCTTTCGGGGTCTCCATGCCAGTCCCTAGTCCTGAAGGTAGGATGGCTAATGGTGAGACCATGTTACTTAGGGTTGGATGGTCAGCCACCAGCAATAGTGGCCTTGAGTTGCCTATATCAACTGTGCGTTGTGACTGGTCCATGTACTTTGCATGCTATGTCCATTCTCTACTGGGAAAGATATACATGTGTGCTCATTTCCAGGACCGTAAGTACTCTCAAGCCCCGTACACACGGCCGAGAAACTCGACGAGCAAAACACATTGTTTTGCTCGTCGAGTTTCTTGTGAAGCCGCCGAGGATCTCGGCGAGCCAAATTTCCTCATTGAGTAAGGCCCCGTACACACGACCGAGTTTCTCGGCAGAATTCAGCCAGAAACTCGGTCGGAGCTGTAGTCTGCCGAGAAACCCGGCCGTGTGTACACTTTCGGCCGAGGAAACCGACGAGAATCTCGTCGTGCCAAATAGAGAACATGTTCTCTATTTCCTCGTTACTCAATGAGGAAATTTGGCTCGCCGAGATCCTCGGCGGCTTCACAAGAAACTCAACGAGCAAAACGGCCGTGTGTGCGGGGCCTCACAAGGAAATAGAGAACATGTTCTCTATTTGGCACAATGAGATTCTCGTCGGTTTCCTCGGCCGAAAGTGTACACATGGCCGGGTTTCTCGGCAGAATACAGCTCCGACGAGTTTCTGGCTGAATTCTGTGTACGGGGCCTCACACTTCAAAACTCTGTTGGTCAGCCATTGAGTACACCCACCAAATTCCCTGTTGGTGAGCCAGTGAGTATACCCAACTATAACTCTGTTGGTCAACCAATGAGTACACCTCAAATTCTTTTGGTGGGTCACTTACCTCAAACTCTGTTGGTGAGCCAGTGAGTACACCGACCTTAAACTCTGTAGGTGAGCCAGTCGGTACACCTACCTCCAACTCTATTGGTAAGCCAGGGAGTACATCAAACCACAAACATTGTTGGTGAGACAGTTAGTACACCCACCTCCAACTATGTTGATGAGCCAAATAGCACACCCACCTTGAAATCTATTGTAGACCCACTGGGTACATCCGCCTCAAACTCTGTTGAACAGTGTGTGAGTACACCCACGTCATACTCTGTTGGAAAGCCGGAATGTACACTCAAACTCTGTTGCTTAGTCATTAAGTAGACTTGTTTTGCAAGTAAGTAGTCAATTAAACATTTTGAGCCCTAGGTTTCTTTACCAATGAAACAATGCCGTTATGCCTATTATTTGAAAAGATTATCAGTTATACTGCAACAAAGTCTTTATATATTTTCAGTTTTCATATATTCAATGTTCGGGGGCCCGTTACTCATCTCTGTCTATGAAGTTCAGAATGTTAACTAAGACATTTGGGGACCCCTGAGGGGGTGAGACCAAGCAAAAAATGAAGACAGCTCCTAGTGAGCACTATGCAACACTACAACTATGCAACACGGAGGTCACTACAAATACACGGGTGCTGGTCCAACTCGGAACATGCGGGCACAGGCAAAGGCCTTCCTAAACTTTCCATTCAATTCATTTCCAGGTTATCTCTCACCTTAAATAGTAGTTGAAAAGGATTAGCACACTCCGGGCTATTGCAAAGCTCCTTTAAAGAACCACAGCACAGATAAAGCCCTCACATGTTTTGCTCTACAACAATTCCTCCTCAAGGAGAGACTATGAGAAGTCACTGTTGTAGCTCAAAATGTGTATCTCTGCTGCCATTCTTCCATTAAAGTATTTTTGCTATAGTCTGGACAGTAATTCCTTCCTTTCCTTTTCTTGTTTTCGCTCTCTTTCTTTGTCTCTCTCATTCTTGCTCTCTCTTTCGTCCCCTCTCTCATTCTCTCTCTCTCTTTACCACTAGCATTCTCTTTCGCTCTCTTTCTTTCCCTCACACTCAAATGTGCTTATAGTCTATAGAAATGGGGCGATTACAAAGAAGAGCAACAATGCTAATAAAGCGTCTGGAGGACCTTAGTTATGAGGAAAGGTTACAAGCACTGAACATGGATCGACACAAAGTAGTGTCCAAATGGTTAGTTTATTGCATGATCACAACATAAGAAGAGTGCAATATTTCGGAGTCACAAAGGACCCCTTGTTCAGGCATGTGATGTGAGGGAATTTAATAGGACACGTGGCCATTCACTAAAATTTGAAGAAAAGCGGTTTAACCTTAAACTGCGTAGAGGGTTCTTTACTGTAAGAGCAGTAAGGATGTGGAATTCTCTTCCACAGGCAGTTGTTTTAGTGGGGGGCATCGATATATTTAAATAACTATTAGATATGCACCTGAATGACCACAACATACAGGGATACACAATGTAATACTAACATATAATCACACACATAGGTTGGACTTGTGTCTTTTTTTAACCTCCCCTACTATTTAATTGTTCCAAAGAGGATTATAATAGGCGACCAAAAACTCACTCAGCGTTGCGTTAGCAAAGTGAAGGAATTTGCTTTGCTAACACTGAACCGCCTCTCAGCCAATCAAGTGCGCGGGTCTGTTACCTGTCACCTGATTGGCTGAAACGTCAACGTGATTCGACACCTGATAAAGAGGAGGGAAGAAGACATTGAGGAGCGTGCTGGCCCGCTGCGAGACAGGTAAGTCCTGGGTGATGCACACTGACTGTAATTGATGGGCACAGTGGCTGCAATTGATGTTTTTTTTTTTCATTTCCCCCCCAAAAAAAAGATTGAGCACCAGCTGCCACTGCTGCTAGGTCCAAGTCTGCCAGCAGGACTTTGGTGATCAGGAAGGTGTAGAATTGCTAAAGTTTATGCAAATACTATGAAACAGGGAGGACAAATCTCCAAAAATCTGAAACAAATAGTTATTTCTGCCAGCGTGGTTGGGGCCCTTTCGGTGGTGCACTAATGGTGATGCTGAGTGATTTCCAGATACTCCCGAAAAACAAGAAGATGAGGATTTGAGGAAGAGCTCTGGTAGGAATAACTTGACTGAAGCCTAACAGTAATCAAAAGAGCAAGAAACAAGTGCACAAAGGGGTTAAGTGAACCTGAGCTGTTAGGTTAATCCAGAATAGGTGATGTGGCACTGCTCAGTGGTATGCTGCATAAGTACAGTAAGGTCTAAGGTGTCTGATGACAAACTGTGTAACTGAAGTCTTGCTGGGTTTTGTGGTGTAGAGTGTTTGGTGGGTTGGTAACTCTCTCACCAATGCAGCGCTTCAGTGGTGGGTTCCAGCGGCAGAGGGGCCCCTTGTGGAATAATGGCTTGAGCTCTGGTGAACCTGCTTTGTATGGCTGCAGCCACAGATGATGGTTAGCGAACCTGCTCTGTAGAGCTGTGGGTGCGGATGAGTAGGCTAGTGGGTAAGTTCCTGATAGAGGTTGGTCTCAGCACCGCAGCAGGAAAGCATGAACACGTATGTATGATTAAAACCAACACGTGTCAAAGAGTACCCCAAACTTTGCTACACGCAGAACCTCTGTCCAACTCCTTTTGGCAAACATCTGAGGGCCAGATTCTCGTAGATCGGCGTATTTTTGTGCGGGCGTAACGTATCCTATTTACGTTACGCCTCCGCAACTTAGACGGGCAAGTGCTGTATTCTCAAAGCACTTGCTCCGTAAGTTGGGGCGGTGTAGCGTAAATAGGCCGGCGTAAGCCCGCCTAATTCAAATTTGGAACAGGGGGGCGTGTTCTATGTAAATAACTTGTGACCCGACGTGATTGACGTTTTTCACGAACGGTGCATGCGCCGTCCGTGGAATATCCCAGTGTGCATTGCTCCCTAGCCTCATTTACGGACTACTTACGCAAACGACGTAAAATATTCAAAATTCGATGCGGGAACAACGTCCATACTTAACATTGATACGCCGCATGTACGCCACCATATAGCAGGGGTAACTTTATGCCAGGAAAAGCCTAACGTAAACGGCGTATCTGTACTGCGTCGGCCGGGCGTACGTTCGTGAATTTGCGTATCTAGCTGATTTGCATATTTCTAGGCGTAAATCAGCGTACACGCCCCTAGCGGCCAGCGTAAATATGCAGTTAAGATCCGACGGCGTAAGAGACTTACGCCGGTCGGATCTAATAGAAATCTATGCGTAACTGATTCTAAGAATCAGGCGCATAGATACGACCTCCCAGACTCAGAGATACGACGGCGTATCTGGAGATACGCCGTCGTATCTCCTTTGAGAATCTGGGCCTGAATGTACAGATTGCCAGTCCGAACCAGAAGGTAGATTTTACAGGAGCCTGGTTTTATTCTGGCATCTTCACCTAGGAAGGGTTCGTAGGACCCATAGCACAAGCTCAATGAGTTTTATTATAGAGACCAGTCTCAGCACCAGGACAGGAAGGCATGAACACATGTGAACAATTAAAACCAACAAGTGTCGGAGATCCACAATTTTGCTACCCATAGAATCTCCGTCCAACTCTTTTTGGCAAGCTCCAAAGTGTACAGATTGCCAGCCAGAGCTAGAAGGTCAATATTAAAGGAGCCTGGTTTTTATTCTGGTGTCTTCACTTAGTAGTGGCTTACAGGTCCCATAGTACGAGCTCAATGAGTTCCGGATGGAGACTGGTGTCAGCACCATGGCAGCAAGGAATGAGCCCCTATGAACGATTAAAATCGACAAGTGTGAAAGGAAAGTCCAAACTGTTTTTCTAAAATAGAACCTCTATCCAACTGTTTTTGGCAAACACCTGAGTGTACAGATTGCCAGTCCGGGCTCGAAGGTCGATATTACAGGAGCCTGTCTGTTCTACTCTCACAAGTGTAATAAGTGATATCTTGTGCTTTCATTTCACCGACTGATTAAATTCAGCCAGATCAGCCAATTTTGTTGCCTGACTGCGTCTGCCCATCTGAATCGAATGGCTTGCCAAGTCTCGTTCTGCAAGAATGAATTGGATTTATTTCCGTCCTCTCAAGGGATGAATGAGACATGGGGGGGGGGGGGTGTTATTAGAAATTACATGAGGCTAGAATAGGGTCACCGCTCCATTAACAATCAGAAGACGCTTCTCTGGAGAAAAGGAGCGACACACGGGCCCTGGGGTACAACCTTACCTTTGTCACGCATTCCTGCCATTCATTAAGTGTAATCCCGATTTGATTGTGTTTTGTTGTGTGTAAACAAGGCTGGAGAAATGACAAGTTTATCAATCAGAGATTGCTACGGACATCTCTAATATAGACCTGTCATGGTATTGTAAGACTAGGGAAAATAATGAAAAAAAAAAACGACTCGGGTAAATAATGAAAATAAAAACCCCAGTAAAACAGAACTAGCTGGAGGACATCCAGCATCATCCAACCCTTACCTACCCAGCCATGTCACCTATAGGCTCCCATGGCCCATCTGTTGTCGGCACTCCATCTTTTCCCCTGTTGCAGCTGTTCTACAACATAATGGATCTGGGGCTGCTGGATCACCTCCTCACTGCCTGACTTAACCCTATAAATGCCACACCACTACTCTGCAACTGTGTGCATTGCATGCCGGTGGTGGGGGCGGTTGTGGCGTGGCCCTAAAGACTTGCATGAGTTTGACAGCATTGAATGGCAATTTCTATGGGCAGTATTGGTTACGTTTGGGTTTGGGCCAACATTCCCTTCCTGGGTACAACTGCTGTATAGTTCCCCCCAATCGGCAATTAGAGAAGCAGGTGGCATTTCACACACCTTTTCCTTGAGCCAATGTAACCGTCAGGGATGCCAGTTGTTCCCTCTATGTTTTGCTATAACCCTTGCCTAGCCCTTGGCGACCATGATCTGGTCCAATCCATCCATCTGTGGCTTTAAATATGGGAATACTCAAGACAAGATTATGCTCTATGCCGGGGATATGCAATTAGAGGACCTCCAGCTGTTGCAAAACTACAAGTCCCATCATGCTTCTGTCTCTGGGTGTCATGCTCGTGGCTGTCAGAGTCTTGCTATACCTCATGGGACTTGTAGTTCTGTAACAACTGGAGGTCCGCTAATTGCATATCCCTGCTCTATGCCGATGACACCATTCTCCTACTGGGGGGACACTGCCACTCCTCTCCAGGAGGCAATGTCAGTCATAAATATTCAGGTCTCACAATTATTTGGCCCAAATCATCTACAATGCTCCTGGATGGGATCCCTGGTAGTCCAGCATCAGATCTTCATAATATCCCTGTTTGGCTCCAATTTAAATATCTGGGTATACAAGACTGAGACTGGATGCCCCATAAGTAGTAAGTCCAATAAACTTTTTCCCACGTTTACTATTATGCAAAAAGTCTGGAACAAGCTAAGACAGTTGAAGGAGGTTACTGGATTTACCAGATTTAGTCCCTGGGGCAACAGGGCATTACACAGAGTTTAAGTCTTTACAATACAGTGCTAAGTGGAAACAGTATGGTATAACAAATCCGTATTACAAATTTGATAACGGTAAACTACGTCCTTTCCCCATTTTACGAGTTAAGTACAATCTCCCACAATCAATGCACTTTTACTATTTGCAATGCAACACGCCATTAGGGCACAGCTAGGAGAGGACATGTGGGTAATGTCTCCTACCCCAATCTTTAACTATTTGATCGAAGGTGGAAATATACTGGAGTTTTATATCCTTTTTGGAGATAAAAAAAAAGACTTGCATGGGTAGAGTTTGGCACAACATCTTGACCATTGCACATGTACAGCCCTGAACGGCTATATGTCTGTGCTCAGGTGGGTAGTTGGGGGCAGTAAAACTGTGACTCAGCTGGCCGATTTTACCTCTCCCTTTAAGGCCCGTTCACACTTGCCTGCATGCTACAAAAGGTGATTCATGTCAGAGCCCACTTGGTGAAAAATGCCTATAAATGGGCACAAATTTTAATGCTAAGCTCATGGCAGAGAGAAAGAGGGGAAGAAGCAGTAAAAGTTGCATGGTTAGTGGAGCTGAGCTGGCTGAGGCCGTATAACACTGCACATAAGACGGGTTGGGAGAGTGGCGTCACAGATGCTCAGGGCTGGACTGGGACAAAAATCTGGCCCTGGACTTCATCCTGACTGGCCCACTTTGACAGGTCTCTCCCATGGCGGCCGGACAACTCCCGCAACCCCCCCCCCCAGCCACCCGCACCCCCTCTCCCCCTTCACTAGCTGTTCTATTTTATTAGAGTAGAACAGCTGGTACTTGTACTCTTATAGGCAGTACCAGTGGGGAAGCTAGACATTATTTCACCCGGTGCAAAGAATCAGTTTGGTACCCCCCCTTATGGGACAAGATTAGGCAGAAGTGAGAAACTCCCAGGCCATAGCTGTTGAGTCAGCTGTCTGTCCCCTCCCCCCCATGCTCCTCTGTCGTCCCCCCTGCTCCTCTGGTCCTCCCCCTGCTTCTTTGTTCCCCCCAGGTGAGAGCTGCGGGGAGGGAGAGGAGGTGTGTGCTGCAGGAAGGGAGAGACAGAGGAGCGGAGGGGGCGGCGGTTCGTTGTCACTGAAGCCGGCCCACTGAGCCATCGGCCCACCGGGAAACTCCTTGTAGTCCCAATGGCCAGTCCATCCCATGCTTGATAGAGATTCAACCAGGGCTTTTTTTCATCAGTAACGTGGGGAAACACAGTTCTGGCACCTCCAGCAAGGAGTACTGGGGTGTGCTGGAGGGTTTATTGATGCTTGCTGCTAAGAGATCTATTGTCACTGGTGGGGTTCTATTTTTGCGTGGAGGTCTCTCGTTGCTGGGTAGATCTATTGCTAGTGGGGGGGTTCTTATGAATCTAGGGGGTAAGCAATTGTTGCTGGGAGGGATCTACTGTTGAGGGAGAGGTCTATTGTTGCTGCCTCCTGGAGGGTCTATTGATGCAATCTGCTGGGACATCTGTTGTTGCTGCCGGGGGTCTATTGTTGCTGGGGTGGTATTTTGTTGTGTTGGGGCTCTATTTTTGCTGGGGTGATTCTACTTTTGATGGGGTAGGGTCTATTGTTGCTCACTGAAGGGGATCTATTTTACGTTCTTTCTTTGTTATCACTTAGGCCCCGTACACACGACCAAACATGTATGCTGAAACTGGTCCGCGGACCAGTTTCAGCAGACATGTTCGGTCATGTGTAGGCGCGAGCGGGCAGAATTCCAGCAAACATTTGCCCGCCGGGCCTTTTCCCAGCGGGCAAATATTTCTGGACTTGTTTTAAAACCGTCCGCTGGAATCCTGCCCGCTCGGACATGTTCGGTCGTCAGTACAGACCTACCGTACATGTCCGAGCGCCCGCCGTCCCTCGCATGCGTCGAAAGACTTCGACGCATGCGTGGAAGCATTTAAAAGGCAGGCCCGCCCACGTCGCCGCGTCATCGCCGCGTCATCGTCGCGGCGACGGCGTGGACACGCCCCGCGTATTGTTTACGCGCGGACTTCTGTACGATGGTTAGTACAGCCATCGTACAGAAGTCCCCGGGCAGACATGTACGGTGAAAACGGTCCGACGGACCGGTTTCATCGTACATGTTTGCCCGTGTGTACCCGGCCTAACAAATTCCGGGCCAATCACTTAGTAGCAAAAATTATACTGGGATCTGTATTCTCTAAAATGGGCGGTACAGGGAGGCCAGTAGGAGGTGGAACCAAGGAACGGTGCTCAAGGGCGGGTAGGGAGCAAAAACGAAGGGTGAAGGTCGGAGTTCCTGCACCTATTCTCTGAGAAAAAAAAGCCCTGGATACAACTAAGCCACTGTGCTTTTCTTTATATTATATTGTATTATAATATGATATAATATATTCAATTACATTACATTATATTATATATTGTGGCTATATTGCTTTCTTTAAAAACAAATGCTTTATAAATAACATGTACTATAGAAAATCACTAAATCTGAAAGCAAAATCCAACAAATGGCATTTCTGTCTCAAAGCACCTAGATACTACAATTTTCCCAAAATTTGTTTGGTTTCTTTTAACATAAAACAGCCAATCAGATTTTCTGTCCTCTTCTCCCATTCTGTACCCCAATTATCAAAGGAAGTATGCGATTGGTCATTACAGACAACAGGTCAGGAGGCACATAGATATACAATACCCTGCGCGAGACTGTTGGACCAATAATCTCTGCCTCTTACACCTTCAGACGTCTTTGCGTCTCAGGCCGGGACTCGGACTGCATTGAAAGGATTATGAGAGCGAAGCCCAGCGTTAAGGAATCTCATGAGGCGCTTTATTTGGGTCTCAAGGCTTAGCGTACGCCTTTTATCCTCCCTGGCAGATGCTCCCCTCTGCTGTGTGTGCAGTATGGCACAGGATTCGCGCCATCTGCTTGAGACGTTTCAGTGGAGAAATCCCAATAACTGACAATATGCGGCGACATTTGCAGACCGTTCTGTCATACAGGATGCGGTGTATGTTTAGAAGGATTAATCTTTTCCTCTCTTAACCCAATTTGCTCTGCAAGACATTATACAAGGACAAACAGCAAACTTTCCTGTTGTTGGGAAATGAGAGCACAGCAGTGGCGGCTGGTGCTCAAAATTTTTGGGGGGCGCAAACGGAAAAAAAAAATTGCAGCCTCACTGTGCCCATCAAATGTAGCCACTGTGCCATCAATTGTCACCACTGTGCCATGCCATCAAACGCAGCCACTGTGCCATTAATTGTCACCACTGTGCCATGCCATCAAACGCAGCCACTGTGCCATCAATTGTCACCACTGTGCCATGCCATCAAACGCAGCCACTGTGCCATTAATTGTCACCACTGTGCCATGCCATCAAACGCAGCCACTGTGCCATCAATTCGTACCACTGTTCCATGCCATTAAACGCAGCCACTGTGCCATTAATTGTCACCACTGTTCCATGCCATCAAACACAGCCAATGTGCCATTAATTGTCACCACTGTGCCATGCCATCAAACGCAGCCACTGTGCCATCAATTGTCACCACTGTGTCATGCCATCAAACGCAGCCACTGTGCCCTGCCATCAAACACAGCCACTGTGCCATCAATTGTCACCACCGTGCCCTTTAATTGTCACCACTGTGCCCTTCAATTGTCACCGCTGTGCCCTTTAATTGTCGCCACTGTGCCCTTTAATTGTCCCCACTGTGCCCAATGTCCCCACATTGCCTATTGTCGCCACTGTGCCCATTGATGTCACTGACTGTGCCCTTCGTCGCCGCTGTGCCCTGTAAAGTGCCCCTTTCCCCCCCAGCCCGGCACTTACCTTTACTGGAGTCAGCCATCCACGTCCCTCGATGTCTTCTACCGCACTTGATGACTGACAGGCGTCTCAGCCAATCAGGTTACCGGTAGCCAGATACGGTACCAGATTTGCGCAAAATTTATAGCGTCTACAAAATAGGGGATAGTTTTATTGCATTTTTATTAATATTTATTTTTTTTCTAGTAATGGAGGCGAGTTTTATCGTGACTGCGACATTATGGCGGACACATCGGACACTTTTGACACCATTTTGGGACCATTGTCATTTTTACAGTGAACAGTGTTCTAAAAATGCACTGATTACTGTGAAAATAACAATGGCAGTGAAGGGGTTAACCGGGGGGGCACTGTAGGGTTAAGTGTGATGAGGGGAGTGATAAGGGAGTGATTCTTACTGTGGGGGGGCATGGCTGTGCGTGTGATGTCACTGATCATCGTTCCCTATGACAGGGAACAGACAATCAGTGACAGCCACACTAGGAAGCACGGGGAGAGGTTTGTTTACACTTACCTCTGCCTGTTCTAGCTCTCTGTGGCCCGATCGCGGGACACCGGCGGTGAACGGGTCCGCCTATCCCGCAGGGTCGGTCACGGAGCTGAGGACCGGGTCACGAGCACGCCGCTGTCGGCGCACTGCGCGACCCACGGCTGTGCTCTTAAATGGGATGTACATGTACGCCCTTGTGCCCAGCCGTGCCATTCTGCAGACGTATATCTGTGTGCGACGGTCCTCAATCGGTAAATGTTCATAAATATTTGTATATGCTTTGTTTTTTAGAGCTCACGTAAAGAACATAAGAATTTTCCAGGGAGAAGGAAACAAGTGAGGAAGTCACGTGACCAGTAACGAAACGCGTCGGGTGGAGCCTTGTGACATCAGTGCTGGTAGTGTTTTACAAAAGTACGGTGAGGAGGCAAGTGTGTCACTACTTCCATTACTTTTTACTGCGGTTTTTACTTGATGTAAGCAGTTTCTTTTACTAAATAAATTTTCTTTTCATTTGGCAAAATTTCACTGTGGCTGTTCTTTGTTTCCTTTGAGCGCCATTTATACAAGAAGTGTCATTCCTTGGAGTGAGCTGTTTCCTCTATGTATGGAATTACCCAAGATGTTTTGATGCCAAGTTTTGGACGTTTTTCTACGTCTTCGCCTGGAACCTGGATGCCTTTACAGATCCATCAGCAGGATTCCTTATCTGACTGAGCCTTGTTTGACCCTTGGGTCATTGTTGGAGGTGAGCGGCCAATTCATAAATTTAACAGTCAATGTTTGGATTGATGTTTTGTCTGTTTTTTTCATCTATCAAGTTATCCCTATGAGGTTTTTACCTTTATATGAACTCTCCTACCATTGGGCTTTAGTTGGACTTTTATTCACATTTATTTATTTGCATGTTTGGATACTCATCATATTCATTCTTTGAGTATATTACTTTATGGCACATTATTCTCATCTTTATCTTTAACCACATTTACATCGGAAGAATGGCACGGCTGGGCACATCAACGTACCTGTACCTCGCCCTTTACGTCACCCTTTAAGCCCAGCCGTGGGGTCGCGCGCACGCCGCGGTCCGAAGCTCCGTGACCCTGACCGCTGGACTTGCGGACCCGATCGCCGCTGGAGTCCCGCGATCGGTCCCCGGAGCTGAAGAACGGGGAGAGCTGTGTGTGAACACAGCTTCCCCATTCTTCACTGTGGCGCCGTCATTGATCGTGTGTTCCCTTTTATAGGGAATCACAATCGATGACATCACACCTACAGCCACACCCCCCTACAGTTAGAAACACAGATGAGGTCACACATAACCCCATCAGCGCCCCCTTGTGGTTAACTCCCAAACTGCAATTTTCATTTTCACAGTAAACAATGCATTTTAAATGCATTTTTTGCTGTGAAAATAACAACGGTCCCAAAAATGTGTCAAAATTGTCCGAAGTGTCCGCCATAATGTCGCAGTCACGAAAAAAATTGCTGATCGCCGCCATTAGTAGTAAAAAAAAAAATGAATAACAATGCAATAAAACTATCCCTTATATTGTAAACGCTATAAATTTTGCGCAAACCAACCGATAAACGCTTATTGCGATTTTTTTCCCCAAAAATAGGTAGAAGAATACGTATCGGCCTAAACTGAGGAAAACAATATTTTTTTTATATATTTTTGGGGGATATTTATTATAGCAAAAAGTAAAAAATATTGCATTTTTTTCAAAATTGTCGCTCTATTTTTGTTTATAGCGCAAAAAATAAAAACAGCAGAGGTGATCAAATACCACCAAAAGAAATCTCTATTTGTGGGGAAAAAAGGACGCCAATTTTGTTTGGGAGCCACGTCGCACGACCGTGCAATTGTCAGTTAAAGCGAAGCAGTGCTGAATTGCAAAAACTGGCCGGGCCCTTTAGCTGCCTAAAGGTCCGGGTCTTAAGTGGTTAACAAGTAAGAGGCCACATCAAAAATAGAACAAAAAAGGGAAAACTAAGGAACCCGACTATGCTGGAGAAAACTGTTGAAGGTTTTGTATTGCTATCACTTTACTTCCTCTCTTTCTTTCGATGCGTCCAATGGCTGTACGTAGACAGGCCATAAACCTTTCTGTGCCCTCTTTCTGAATAACAAATATACAAATGTCACCAGGCAGGAATGCATTAAGGAGATATATGAGCTGGTAGAGGCCAGCCTGGGCCACCATCAATCTCCAACATCCAGGGCAGCTGCAGCAGGATAAATAAAGATGTTCAGCCTGAGCCAAACGGGGAATTCAAAGAGCACAGGGACCCCTGTATACACCAATTTATCACCAGCGGGGGAACTGAGTGTCCAGCCTGGGTGACCTGTTCCCTTCCTGTCCTTTACTTCTCCATCAGTCCTTATTGGCCTGTGACGAGGAGAAAAACTCAGCTCTGTGTGGTCTGGAATTCAAGAATTTTAGACATCTTCTGCTCTGTAGCTTCATCATCACATACTGGAACAATCGGGATACATGGCTATTTAAAGAGACACTGTCAGCATGCCCATTCAGGGCAAAGAGACAATGCAAGAGTCTCTGCAAAGGGCCCCCCTGATCCATTAATAGTCACATGGTCAACATTTTCCCACCACTCCTTCACAGCCAGCAACAATACCCAGTGCTTCTGTGTATAGGAAAGTGGTTTGCACCTCCACCTAGCAGCACTAGGGTTGTTGGTTCAAATCCAAACCATGGTGTTACCTGCATGTTCTCCCTGAGACTGCGTGCATACCTCCCAACCTTCCCGGATTCCCCGCGATTTGAAGTGTGTCCCGCGATCATAGCTAAATTCCCGCAGCCCAGTGCCAGAACAAGTGAGTGACATCTGTTCACCAGATATCCTAAGTTCTCCCGCGTTGTGCGGCAGTGTTCCGCATTTTGGCTGCGGTTCCCTGACACATACCAGAGTTGCAGCCACCCTAACTGATCACTGGTTGCTAGGGCCGCCCCGCTTGGCGTCAACAACTTTAACGCGAATGGAGGAGCGGTGTGTGGTGTGTAGATGTTGAAAAGGGAAGAGCGCACAGGTGAGTGGCAGTCCCCCACTCAACCGTAATGCGCCCCCCCCCCCGCTCAACAACTTCAATTCGCCCCCCCCCCCACTCAACAACCTCAATTCGGCTAACCCCAAATCCCCCCCCCCCCGCTCAACAACTTCAGTTCGGCTTCCTCCGCTCAATAGCTGAACTGTCCCGCAGTGCATTTTTAAAATGTTGGGAGGTATGCCTGCGTGGGTTTCCTCCCACACACCTCCCAAGTCATGCTGGTAGGTAAATTGGCCCTAGTATAAGGTGACCAGATTTTTTTAATTAAATCCGGGGACATATTTTTTTTCACTAGTAATGGCAGCAATCAGGGACTCTCTGCCCGTCGCCGAGCACTGGGTGATGATAGTGAAAATCAGTCTGGATGGCCATGGCCACCAAGCTTCATAAATGTGACCATCATTCTGATTGGCATCCAATGGTTCATCACGGACCGTGTTTTCTTATTAAAATACTAGCCAACATTCTGATGGACATCCAAAGGTGCAACGCGGACCATGATTGCTTATTCAAACACTAGGCAAGTTTAAAAAAATGTCCTATACAATCTATGGATAGAGCGTACTGCTTTCTGAAACACAGGTTATTCCCATTGGCGTTAATCATTTTCTGCCTTCCCAAATTTTATCATGTGCTAGATATATCACCTGTGCTAACACAATACAAAGCCCTCCCTACCTCCGTATGTTCCAGATCACAGCTGGCATGTGCATTACACATTTATACAAAACATCCAACTCTATTTACCGCTGTGAGCTTGTTAGAAATGGCAGAGGCTGTGTGCTGGCTGGTGTTTAGAGGAAAATAAATTGCTTTTTCGAAAAAGAATTCATCTGCCATGCACATGGAATATGAACAATGTCTTTATCGATGGCTGGGTGCAGCTAAGGATATGTGTCAACGTGCTCCTAGTCCTGAATACAAAACCATTGTATTGAAAATAAGAGACTACATTATGGATTAGCCTTATTTTTAATGCCAATGTAGGGATGCTTGATTCTAAGGAAGTACTCCAGTATCTGGACCAGTAATGTAAGGCTCTTCACAGCAGCATTATAGGGTCATCCCGACACCCTTCACACCGAGACCCCTCTGGCAGAAGCCGTCCTCTGGTAATTCAGGGCCCGAGACGTGACAACATGACAATGTATAAATCACAACTGCTATATTGCCTCGTATCAGTGCCTATGAAAACTGGTTTCTTTCATTACCGTTACCCTATATACAATCTACCAGATATTAGGGAAAAGGGGAAGGGATTGTCAAGGGCTACTCCAAAATTATTGCCCAATGATGTTAAGGACTATCTCGGTACCCAGAAATTATGCAGTTTGATTAAAAAATGATACATTTATTGAAAAGAGTTACATAGAAAATATAAAGGTTGACCCATCCTGAAGAAGCAACATTGGTCATGAAACATGTAGAGGACATTGCCATGCACTGGAAGAAACCCACACCCCCCTCTCTGGTGCAGTGGAGGCATCTGGTGAACACCAGCCTTCCCCTGTACAGAAACACATATGCCAATCGTGGCTGCCCGCAGAAATACGACAAAGTTTGGCATGCCTGGCTGGCAGAGTCTGAGACAGCTGGCTGATAGAATGATTGGAGTAATTCCCTTGTGACCCGACCCTGTGAGTGGTCCCGGCTGAGCTGATTTATGGGCTCCCTGGGGATACGCCTAGAATGGAATCGGGTACACCCTCACCCCCATTCCTGTATACTTGGTAACATGTACGCACTGCAACAATCTACTGTGCCAGTTATTTCCCAGTGTGTACTGTACGCAATTGAGCTATATGTGCTTTGTTTTTGTTTTGTTGTTTTCTTTTGTACTATGTGAAATATCTCAATAAAAACAAAAAAAACAAAAAAAACATGTAGAAGACAATGTCCGAATGTAACAGGCGCTCCTCGCGCCCTTTCTGTTTGTAATGCGTTCCGTGCTGGAACGCATTACGGCGACCGCGCAATGAGGTCATTGCGCGGCGCCCTGTGCGTTCCACCGTGGAACGCGGAAGTGCGCCGCAGTATACGGCGCTTCCTTTCAAATCACTGCCAATGCACTACAGCTGTCTGGTACCTGTCTCCTGCCTATAAAGGCATTCACCTGATACACAGACAGCATTCTAATATTGTCAGCCGTAGCTCGGCTACGCTACTGATATTGGTGCAATCGCTCCCCATGCTGCAGCACCGCTCGAGCCTGCAACTACTACTTTAGTGCTGTTACATCTACTGCAACAGACAGCTATTGCTGGGGACAACCTTAAGGCCTTCCTTGCTGAACACCTAACACCACAGATTCCCTACTTCTACACTGAAGCCTGCAAACGGATAAGTAGCTATTGTGTCACTTGTAGTGCCATAGGAAGATCTGCTGCTTATGTTCCATCTAATACTATTGCTATTATTTATTAGGCCTTTTTTTCCTATCAACATACTATTTGGGAGATACTGTTGTGCTAAAAGATTGTTTGCTAAGGAATATCTTAAAGGGACATTTACCTTCAAATTACCTGAGCTATAATTGCCTCTCATATGCAACTATTATTACCTGTGCAATATTTGCCTCTTATACACAACTATAATTACCTGAGCTATACTGCCTCTCATACGCAACTACTAGTTGTCACTACAACTCCTATTTACTACGAGCTTGACATAAGTACAAATCGCTTATAGGCCTTGTTCTAAATTATTGAACATGTTCGCTCTAACCTTTCTATGCTAAGGGTTGATGGTATTTCCTACCAAATCCCTTAGTGGCCTAATACATCCCTATATGCTCAAAGTGATATGATGTAGAGAACCCCCAAACTCCTGTTTGTGTGGAGTGACGCCTGGGGTCCCGTACTGATAATCACTTGCATATAGAGGTGTATTGGAATCTTGATCTTTGAAGTAAATAATATAATTTTAAACGCTAAGCTCTGGTCGCATGTTGTAGTGCGTCCATCCTTAGTAGCTTAACGCCTTTCCTTATGTGAGAGAGAGATGATGTAGAGAACCCCCAAACTCCTGTTTGTGTGGAGTGACGAATGGGGATCTGTTTACATTGACAGATCTGACTCTTTGTGGAGCGATCGCGGGTGGCCAGCGGACATCGCCACCGCCAGCCACGCGCATCGGCTTCCCCTGCTATAGCTCTTAAAAGAGCCGACGTACACCTACAACAATTTGCGGGAATGAGTCAACCTGCTGCAGTATAATGACGGCCGCTGGTCAGCAAGTGGTTAAACAATCTGCTGAGCTGGACAGAACCAGCTCTTGAGGGAGTCTATTCTACATTTTCACATCTCTTATGCCCCGTACACAGGATCGTCCTTTAGCCCGACCAAACTCACATTGGAATTCCAGCGGAGGAAAAGAGAACACGTTCTCTATGTAAACCCAGACGGAATTCCTCGGAAACTCCGATGGGCATACACACGATTGTGTATACGAGTGTCCACATATACCTACATGTAAAGATTTGTGCTGTGTCCTGCAATGAACCTCCGAGAAAATCATTTTACAGCGTATACAAAATAATTAAATTTTTCCACCTAATTTTTTATTGGGCCATTTTGTAGAAACAACTTCTGTTATTTATGGCAATCCATACCATTAAGAGATTCCAATGGTGAACTGCAGTTTGGTCACAGAGGTGAATACATGGCTTAATGGAGAAATCAATATAAAATAAGTGGGATAAATGTAGTGTACATGTACAGTTTAAAAACCCTCGCTGCTGCACATTTGTCTGTTTTGCATACATGAACAAATGAAGGTCACCAGCAAAAATGCAAATATCGAGCAATTCTGCACCTATCTAATGGGACTGTTTATAAGTAGAGTGTAGTGTTTTTTTTAATGAGCTTTATTGTAGTGTTCAATTGAAAGTCATTTATACGTGATTTTCACATTTTATGTGTTTGCCCTTGTTTGTGTTATTCTATTGAATGTGGGTATTTGGATGTTAACCTTTAAAAGGCACTATAGATGAGCTAGTACAATTACTCTTGATCAGTGGTCCTCTCTTACATCACAGTCCCCTGCCATCACATCAGAGGTCCTCGATTACATCAGAGTTCCCCTCATCACATCAGAGGTTCTCCTATCACTTTAGAGGTCCTCCTATCACATCAGAGGTTCTCCATTACAGCAGAGTCCCCCATTTCACATCAGAGTTCCCCTCATCACATCAGAGTTCCCCCCATCACATCAGAGGTCCTCCATCACATCATAGGTCCTCCCATTACATGACAGTTGCCCCTCATCACATCAGAGGTCCTCCTATCACATGAGAGTTCCCCCCCATTACATCAGAGGTCATCCCAACACACCAGAGGTCCTTCTATCACATTAGAGGTCCTCCATCACATCCGAGTTCCCCTCATCACATCAAAGGGCCTCTATCACATCAGAGGTCCTCCTATCATATCAAAGTTCCCACATCACATCAGAGGTCCTCCCATGACATGATAGTTCCCCCTTTATCACATCAGAGGTCCTCCCATCAAATCAGAGCTCCCCCATCACTTCAGAGTAGTGTTGAGCAGAATATGACATATTCGATTTCGCGATATATCTCGAATATATATTCGAATATTCGAGATATATTCGCTAAATTCGAATATTCGTGATATTTTATCGAAATTAATTGAATGCGATTTTTCGCTATTGCGAATGCGAAAATAATTGCGATTTTTTAATAACTGTGGTAGGAGCGCTCTGATTGGCTTAGAATATTCGTGATATTTTATCGAAATATCGCAACATGCGAATGCGATATTTATTGCGCAATTTCGAGATATGCTGGAGGAGCGCTCTGATTGGCTCAGAATATTCGTGATATTTTATCGAAATATCGCAACATGCGAATGCGATATTTATTGCGCAATTTCGAGATATGCTGGAGGAGCGCTCTGATTGGCTCAGAATATTCGTGATATTTTATCGAAATATCGCAACATGCGAATGCGATATTTATTGCGCAATTTCGAGATATGCTGGAGGAGCGCTCTGATTGGCTCAGAATATTCCTGATATTTTATCGAAATATCGCAACATGCGAATGCGAAATTTATTGCAGATATTTCGAAAACTGCTGTAGCAGCACTCTGAAATCGAATATGTATGATATTTTAACCAAAATACATATTGCGATTGCGATTTTTCGATCGCGCATGCGCAATTGCGCGAACAACACGCGACCATTTCCTGGAGCCTTGCCAGTTTCCCAATATTACAGCAACATGGTGGGAAGCAATTTCTCAAAGTCTGAGGAAAAGTTGCTGATTTGTGTAAGTATTTTGACCACTGTTATTTCATCATCTTCAACTGCATTTAAGTCTAGTTTAAAAGTTAGTATATATGATCAGATATTAGTATTTAACCAAAAATGTGTCTCCTGCTTTTACAAAACTACAAGTCACAGCATGCCTGGACAGCTGCAGACACCCTGGTTGTCAAATGTGTATTTAGGCACTTTTCCTTGTTATTTAGCATAATGAATTTAAAATTTTTTTGGACATAGGACGTATGCGAACGTCCTGACTTCAGTGTCCTCAAGGCCCAAGGACGTTCGAATACATATTGCCCTTTAGATGTTGCAGAACTACAACTTCCAGCATGCCTGGGAATGCTGGCACTTCTAGTATTGTAAGTTCTGCAGGCCCACATTTTTCAGGCCTTTATGCACGGGTCTCTAAACTGTGGCACCCTAGATGCAGCAAAAGTAAAATTCTTAGCATGCACTGAAAGACCGTGGCTGATGGGAGTAGTAGTTTTGCAACAGCTGGAGGTGGACTGGTCTTGAAACCCAGAGTTAGGTAACAAACCCGTAGTGTTTTGCAACCATTCTGCCTCCAGCTGGTTATTTTCTGTTGAAAAGCCTGTGGCGTGCAAAACACAACCCAAAAACTCCACCCGGTGCAAGGAAAAATTTGCACACACCTAAAGAGTGACATCACAAAAAACTGCGACGGTTGCATACGTCAGTGGTCCTCCGAAAAGGTCCCGTCTCTGACCCCCCGGGGCGTTAGGCTCCTAGGCTCCTGACAGGGAAAAGAGTTACTGTGGTCCATACAGCCGAAGCCATATGGACCCATCTCGGTCCAAGCAGCGCAATCAACACGCGAACAACACGCGACCATTTCCTGGAGCCTTGCCAGTTTCCAACTTATGATCGCAGCGCAATCACACAGCAACATGGTTGGAAGCAATTTCACTAAGTCTGAGGAAAAGTTGCTGATTTGTGTAAGTATTTTGACCACTGTTATTTCATCATCTTCAACTGCATTTAAGTCTAGTTTAAAAGTTAGTATATATGATCAGATATTAGTATTTAACCAAAAATGTGTCTCCTGCTTTTACAAAACTACAAGTCCCAGCCCAGCCCAGCATTTAAGTCTAGTTTAAAAGTTAGTATATATGATCATATATTAGTATTTCACAAAAAATGTGTCTCCTGCTTTTACAAAACTACAAGTCCCAGCATGCCTGGACAGCTGCAGACACCCTGGTTGGCAAATGTGTATATTGGCACTTTTCCTTGTTATTTAGCATAATGAATTTA
The DNA here is from genome assembly GCF_905171775.1 of Rana temporaria. Classification (NCBI taxonomy): domain Eukaryota; kingdom Metazoa; phylum Chordata; class Amphibia; order Anura; family Ranidae; genus Rana; species Rana temporaria. Next base: position 17,989,722 of record NC_053499.1, on the reverse strand, counting down.
AATTTTTTTTGGACATAGGACGTATGCGAACGTCCTGACTTCAGTGTCCTCAAGGCCCAAGGACGTTCGAATACATATTGCCCTTTAGATGTTGCAGAACTACAACTTCCAGCATGCCTGGGAATGCTGGCACTTCTAGTATTGTAAGTTCTGCAGGCCCCCATTTTTCAGGCCTTTATGCACGGGTCTCTAAACTGTGGCACCCTAAATGCAGCAAAAGTAAAATTCTTAGCATGCACTGACAGACCGTGGCTGATGGGAGTAGTAGTTTTGCAACAGCTGGAGGTGGACTGGTCTTGAAACCCAGAGTTAAGTAACAAACACGTAGTGTTTTGCAACCATTCTGCCTCCAGCTGTTTTTTTCCTGTTGAAAAGCCTGTGGCGTGCAAAACACAACCCAAAAACTCCACCCGGATGCAGTGAAAAATGTGCACACACCTAAAGAGTGACATCACAAAAAACTGCGACTGGTACATACGTCAGTGGTCCTCCGAAAAAGGTCCCGTCTCTGACCCCCCGGGGCGTTAGGCTCCTGACAGGGAAAAGAGTTAGCAACGCATATCTCCCCTATACGTGTATCCTGTGTTGTTAATAATATATTCATAATTATGCAAATGATAATGGCTGCTATATTTATGCAAAAAAGGTGGCGACCGAAATGGCAGGATATAAAATCTTTCATGTTACCCCTGTCATTGATTAATAAGGCGAGAATGCTTCCAATTGTTGAATAGCATACATTTACGTCATATATCCATAAGGCTGTCAACAGAAGTATTACAATATACTTTGTTCTTCATCTTGCAGAAGTTCCTGGAAACAGGATATGATGACCTGCGGCGGCAGCCACAGAAAAGGGCTGTGGTCAGCGCCCTAATCGCTGACTTTGGCGGCCAACATGACCACAAGGCCATTGTTAAGAAGTGGTCTGACCTCAAGAGGCGCCAAATGGGTAATGTCAGACGTCTTCGGGCTAAATATCATCCAGGTAAGTTATTGTTGACAGTTATGTTTTTTTTTAAAAAAGTGTATTTTGTGCGTGAACTCGAAAGAGAGAGGAGCCGGCCTGCAGGAGTTGGGAGGCCTCCCCCAGAGGCAATCTGCCACCTTTCTCCATGCCCCGGTTGGCAATGGCGGGTGTGAGGGGGTCCTCCCAACCCAACCTCGCATAGCACACCCACCAGTGGCGGGGCTGAGACCACCAAACTCAATTCACAGGTAGCCGAGAGCGGGATCCGAACCCCTAGCTGCAGAGGTGAATCAGTTGTCAGTGCAGTGGCAATCGCGTGGAGCCACCGCAGCTCCTTTGGTGACAGTTATGTAAGGTCATATGTAATTCATGTAAGGTCAGATGTTGTTAACCAAGATGCCATGTTGTGCTAACATATATCACCACCGGCCAAGGTATTCATAGTACTGTTGAAAAAAGACATGGGGCAGCAGACAGGAACACA